>NC_092775.1:14494842-14848175 GCF_047496795.1 Chiloscyllium punctatum
GTCAGGAGTTTGATGGAATACTCCTTGTTTGCTTGGATGAGTGTTTTTTCAACAAGAAACTTGCCACTTGCCTGGCACATCTATAATCATCCACTCCCTCCATCACCAACACTCAGTACCAGCATTGTGTACCATCTACACGATGTAGTGCAGAAATTCACCAAGCCTCCTTAGATAGCACCTTCAAAACCCAAGACCGCTTCCAACTAGAAGGACAAGGGCAGCAGATACATGGGAACACCACCACCTAGAAATTCCTCTCTAAGCCACTCACCATCCCGACTTGGAAATATACTGCTATTACTTCACTGTCACTGGGTCATAAACATTAAACCCCCTCCCTCCATAATGACACTGTGGATCTACCTACACTAAATGAACTGTGGTTGTTCAAGAAGGCAGCTCATCACCACCTTTTCTCAGGACGGGCAATAAGTGCTGGCCCAACCTGCGTTTTCCACAGCCCAGAATTGAAAATCAAAAATAAATCTGCTGTGACTAGTTGACTTACCAATTATTTCACCGAGATTAAACAAAACCAACTTTTAATTTCTACTGTAGCCAATCAAGCGATCCTCGTGTTTAGCATTATGGTACTGAAAAGCTTAACTCCTTACCTCAGAAGCCATCTCTTCGGTGACATTTCCACTGTAAAATGCTGAAACACCCCCAAGTCCAACCGCACTGAAAATGGCTGCCAAGTCCAAACGTTTCATGAAAGCTCCTGGATGTAATGGTTGCCCCTGTGGCAGGAATGTTTCACGGAAAGTATCTGACATATTTGAGTCCTTAACCCGATCGATCGCTTTAGCTGGAATAGTTTCAGTCAAAAGAAAAGGTTACACAATTACATCAGATCACCAAAGGAACTTGATTCACTTCATAACATTCCCAGAGAAGAGAGATTTCACCAGCTAGAGATGCGCATCGCTATTTTAATACCTTACTGTGAAATACCTGGTAAAACACTAAAATCAAATTGTGGCATTGACTGGATTGATTTAGTAAACTGGAAAGGAGGGTCTGACTCAAAACACTGTACACCTTTTTTGTTGTGCTTCACACCTCAATCATGTTCTCTCTAACTCAGTAACTCAACTAGTTATTGGCTCTTTCAAAAGCAGATAACTCTGAAAATATAAAAACAATGTGATTTTTCTGACATAGGCTATTTCTTTCTGCCCATCCCCTTCCAGATCTATCTTTCAATGACTCCCCTGGATTCAGATCTCAAAATTACCCAGCTCAAAGTTTTCCAGCTAACTTGCTCAGTTAGCTATGATTCTGATTTTTGTCCTCATACCCAGATCTCCTAAATTAGCTAAACACAAAATGCCACGGATGTTGGAAATATGAAATAAAAGCAGAAAATTCTGAAGAAACTCAGCAGTGTCTGCGGAGAGAGAAAGAGAGAGTTAACGTTTCAAGTCCAATATCTTCTTTGGGGTGATTATAGTTTCCTCCACTCTGCCGACTGAAGCAAAACATTGCAGTGCCATTTCCCTGTTACCTATTATTAAGCCCCCAGCTGTCCTCTCCAAGGGTCCCACATTCACTTAATAGCTATTCTTTTTCTTGAAATATACCCACAGCAAACATTGTTGCTGTTTTTATATTTCTTGGTAATTTGCTTTCATAATCAATTTTCTCCCCCTTTATTAGCTTTTCAGTCATTGGCTGCTGGTTCCTGAAATTCTCTGGCCTAGGGCACGTTATTGCCACTTAGGTTAATTTCCTTGGCCACCTTGTTAACCATAGTTGGTTCATCCTTCTCACTGAGTCCTTCTTTTCAATCAGAATAAATTTTGCTGAATGTTATGACGTATCTGCTTAAGCATCTATGACTGCTCGTGCACTGACCTTCCTGCTCATCTATTTTTCCAGCTGGCTCATACCTCTGTAATTACCCTGACTTAAGTTGAGGACACTGTTTTGAGTTCCAAGTTGCTCTGCCTCAAACTGGATTTTTACATTTTACCATGTCGTGGTTGTTACCTCTCTAGAAGATCCACAATTAATTAATTAAGTCACAATTAATTTTAGAAATTCATCTTCCATGTTACCTTTGCCTAGATTTGACCAGACTTGAAATCACCAGTGAGAAATTTTTGTGACCTTCTTACATGCTTCCATTATTTGCCAATTTAGGCTTTGTCTGACAGTGATGCTCTTCAAAGGCCGAGACATAACTATCAGCTATAACGGCTTTCCCTTGCTAAATCTTAATTCCATCCAAACTGATTCCATATTACACTCTATTGCATCATTACTCCCCACTGCACTGACACTTTCCTTCATTAACAAAACTACCAAACTTCCTCTTCCTTTTTGCCTATTTTTCCGGAACATCCAAATACTCTCCTATACTGAGTACCCAGTTTAGGTCCCCCTGTAACCAGCTTCCGTGATAGCTATCATCTCATGACCGTACATTTCTATTTGTGCCATCAACTCATCTATCTTGTTGCAAATGCTAAATGCATGAAGATAAAAGAGCTTTAAATTTAGACCGCTGCCATTATCACTCACTCTAGTTCTAATTTCTGCGGTAATTTCTATCCCTTCCTGTCACATGTCGATGATCATTTGCCTCCTCACTATCTTGCACTTCTGCTCGTCTTGCTGTTTGATTTTTAAATTCCCCTTCAATTGAACCCTTCTCCACTAATGAATATAAAGCTCTATCTATGCCCCTGGTCATATGATTCACCAGGACGCAGGTCCCAGTATGGTTCAAATGAAGCTCATCCCAAGCCCTTTCTTTCCTTCGAGCTATGCCATTGCTTCATGAATTGAAACCCATTTTTCCCACATCAATCTCTGAGTCACACATTTATATCTAATCTTATTTATCCTAATTTACCTATTTTCATGCGACTCAGGTAATAATCCTGAGATTAATACCTTTGTGGTTCTACTTTTTAAATTTAGACCTGAGCTGCTCATAATCCTTCAGGAGAATCTTTATCCTAATCCCACCTATATCATTGGAATCTACATGGACCACAATAACTGGATCATCACTCTTCTACTCAAATCTGAGTCAAAGTTCCTCAACACTTGCAACACACATGGTCACCATGGATTACACTGGTCTCCAGCACCTCCCACATACTGCAGCTGTAGCACATTGCCTGTCCAACTATGCCTTTTCTATTTAATTTATAATATTTAACATCCAAACTAATTGATGTTAATTTTCTTAAATGAACTCTCCAGTTGCAATAATGTCTTCTAATTAAAACACTTGGTTAATCAAAAGAGACACCACAGCAATACACACCAATCACCTGTTTTTCTGCCATGTTGCACTTTGGGCCTGACAGGTAGGAACAGGTTGAAAAGGTTCCCAATCAGTGGCTTTTATCTTCCACCACCCTTCTCACACAGCCTGCTCTTCTATTTAAGAAACTGTTGTCCCCACTCTTTCTCATGCTCTTTATAAAACTGCTGTTCCCCATCCCTCCTAATTTTTATGAAGTTGCTGTTTGCTTCTCTCTCTCACACACACTGTCTGTGAATCTGCTGTCCTCTCTCACACTTGTGACGTGCTGTGGGAGTGAGTGAGTCAGACTAAAAAAAAGCTCCAGAAAATCAAAAACTCGCCAAATACTAAAAAATACACTTCAAGAAGTCTCCAGACGAGCACTCAGGGGAAAGAAAAAATCTAATTTGAGCCCTGATTGGAAATATGCTCAAAACACTTACGTGCTTTTCTGGAGTAATTACATATTGGAAATCTCTGCCTTCTTCAAACTTTCACAAATGTTGTCACCTTGTATCAATATCTGCTAGATCACCTGTAGTGTACAGAGGAGCTTGGAGAGCCAAGATGTATTCAAACAATCAAGCTCTCTTTCCAATTTGTCTTTTAGGGAGTAGTCACAAACCCCTTGTCCACTGAATTTCATATCTTAGGAAAAGTATTATCGCACCTACCAAGTTCTTGAGTCACATTGAAACCGTCTTGTGCAACTTTCGCTGCTGTGGCCATTAACTCAGACCAGGAGATTCTGAAGAAATCAGAAAATAACAAGAAATTCTCATGACACTTTTGAACAGGGTGTGCACGTCCTCATACTACAAAACTTGTACACTGGTCAATTTTTATCATGGCATATTGTTAAATGAGCACTCCCTATTCAGCTTTCATATGTAAACTATCACAAAATAGCTGCACTCTGCGAAATGAGTTTCTTAAGATTGCCTACTAAATGCATCACTGCCTTTTGTAAACGGAAAGCTTTTGCTGACTAATTATTTTGTTCACCAAGGGTTTAAGGAATATAGAATTAGGTCATAGAACAGCCTTAATCTAATTAAATGATTGAACATGCTCAAGGGGTGAAATGGCCTCCTACTGTTCCTATGATTGTGAATAAAGACATGAGCAATTTGATAGCACCAAAAATAACTGCAGATTTTGTTAGGGGATATATCTTCATATTCAAGCTTTCAGTTCACCATAATGTTCAGAAATTGCACAAAAGCAGGGTTCTCCATTTTGAAAATTAAAATGGAGTTTTAGCTGAAGCAGTTTAATCTGTGACTGCTCATTTAGCATTCAAGTGTTTCGTGTGCGCACACTCATTTTTCTAGTTTGTTTTATTTCCAATGTTCCAAACTTTACACAATCATGAGGTTGGGTGAGGGGATTGTGCTGGAAGACATTCTTTCTCACTCCGTTAATTAAATTTCAGTGAATTAACTGATCTCACTGGATTATTTCAGTGGGAGAAGTTGCAACCGTTGTTCCAAAACCAGGTAGAATGGATTCACAAGGGGACTATGGCATTTCAATCTCCAAAATCCTTTGTCAGTTTTGCTGTTCAGCAATGCAACAGTTATATTAGCTGATGCTGAAAAATCTGCACCTTTTATCTCCCTCTTTTTCCAAGAACTGGATTAAATTATTCTGAGTAGGCAACTTTCAGTTCCTGTTGGGCACAAATCCACAGCATAAACGTGCCTAGAATTTGACACACTGGTCATTTTGAACCAATAGAGTAGCTGATGTGTGAAACAGGCAAATCACATCATACGGATTGCTGTGTGCCTCCAAGAATGAATTCAAGACAAATGGAACAGAGCAATTGGAAATGGAGACATGGGCAAGCTTATTGATCCTTCCTTTTCCATGTTCATGCTTGTTAGGGTGACATAATAGAAAACCTTTCTGAAAAGCAAACTTGATACAGCTTCTCTTTTTGATTTTTTAGCAAAGTATTCAGGCAATAATTTCAGTTGTTTAGGGGTACACATTGAAGGATGCAATTCATTCAAACAAAGAAAAAGATTTGAAAAATCAGTGTTGACTTTTGCAAAATAGCCCTAAAAATCGCACCTATGTTGTGTGTCATGGCTCTTTTAAGTTTAAAATCAGGCCTGAATACGGTCGCCCACCACTCATTTTGGAGTGAGAACCTGAAAATCAACTCCACAAGGTGGTCCTTCAGGCCATCACAAACTCTGGATTCTGTCAGACTCAGCCACTCAAACTGGGATATGGATTTTAAACTCATGCCCATTTTCCACAACCATTTTAAGCTTTGGGCCACCAGTTGCAAAGCATGCTCTGAACTTGCCAAAGGAAAAGCAGCTCCTTCAATTATTTTTGTAGAAGAAAAATAATTTCTACAAATTTCCATATTAGATCCCCTACAGTGTGGAAACAGGCCCTTCAGACCAACAAGTCCACACCAACCCTCCGAAGAGTAACCCATCCAGACCCACTTCCCTCTGACCAATGCACCTAACACTGTGGGCAATTTAGCATGGCCAATTCACCTAACCTGCACATCTTTGGACTGTGGGAGGAAACTGGAGCACCCGGAGGAAGCCCACCCAGACACGGGGAGACTGTGCAAACTCCACACAGACAGTCGCCCAAGGTTAGAATTGAACCTTGGACCCTGGTGCTGTGAGGCAGCAGTGCTAGCCACTGAGCCACCGTGCCACCCTATCACAAGCTGCCAAGATTCAATATTTCAATTGTGTTAAGAAAAATCAAGTATTTTGATCCAATTCAAAAACAAATTGATTTGATCATGGAGCAGAAACTTGTATAGCAATGTTCTCAGGTGTAAGGTTTACCTGCCATAGAGTTGATGGGCCTGATGCAGTCCTTGTATCATTCCTGGGACAGCCACCAAGAGGCCAGGCTGCATAGAGAAGGAAAGAAGATATCATCGATACATATATATTGTGGAGTTCTCTTAATACAAATCTTCTGTTCAGGCTTCTCTCTGAGATATTCAATTCTCCCCAAATTGTGCACTTTCAATCAAGGACAGAACGGTCACTCCCCTCGGACATCTCCACAGCTGCTATCAGTCATTCTCGCCAGCGTGAGAAGGTGTTAGCATACCATGTGGTGATTTGTTCCATGGTTTCTGCAGGCTGTTCTTGGAAAGAAATTAGAAACTCTCCCCCTAAGGGCACTGAACGGAAGCTGGAGAAGATGTAATCCAGCCAAGGGGGAGGTTTTGCTAGACCTCCTGAATGGGGAGCAGAAGTCCTGCAATTAACCAATGTAGCCTGCTCACAGTTTGGAAGTGGTGGTGGTGAAGTGGGTGGGGGGCATTGGGATGTGGGGGTGGGGGTTGGTGGAGACGGTACCTTCCAATGGTCAAGTTAGCTTCACTGTAAATTTCTGCCCGAGTTGCAGTGGGAAAGCGACATCATTTACACTCAAATTCCAAAATTTCAGATTATTGCTAGGAGCCAAATTATCCAGCACTGTTCATAGGAATATAGGAGTTAGACTTTGAGCGTGCTGTCACATTCAGTAAATCATGGCTGATCCAGTCTCGTCTCAACTCCAATTTCCAGTCTCCCCCCTTAGCCCTCGGCTCTCTTGTCAATCAAAAATCTGATTAACTCTACCTTGAGTAAATCTAAAGGCCTTGCTTTCACAATTTTCTCGGGAACAGGATTCCCCTGATTAATGACCGTCTGTGAGAAAATATTTCTCCTCATCTTTGCTTTAAATGGGAAACCTCTTATTCTTGGCCTAGTTCTAGTCTCCCCTACAAAAGGATATATTCTCCCAGTAGTCACACTCCCAAGACCATCTTGCACGTTTCAACGATCTCACCTCTCATTCTTCTAAACTCCAAAGGGTACCGGCCCAGTCCAGCTGACCTTTCCTCACAGGATAACTCCCACTTCCCAGGATGAGTCTAGTTAGGCATCATGTTAAGTATTTCACCAAGTGATCTAACATCACACATTCAGGTGATTTTCTGAAGACTAGGTTTCATTGTTTAAAGACTTTAAAAATAGCAATAAAAGTGACATATTAACCATGTCAGAATAATCAGTTTGAAGGAATGGAAGCATTTAGTTAAAAACCACACAACACCAGGTTATAGTCCAATAGGTTTAATTGGAAGCACTAGCTTTCAAAGTACCGCTCCTTCATCATCCTTCATCACCTGGTGAAGGAGCGACGCTCCGAAAGCTAGTGTTTGTGAGATTTTTAACTTTGTACACCCCAGTCCAACTGGCATCTCCAAATCATGGAAGCATTTAGCATTTCCTTCTATGCTGTTTCTATTCCCTTATGTAGTCGTTGCCTTGTCAAGCATCATTCTTTAACAGGTTAGCTGGTACCTTTCCCCAGATTGATCTTGGATATGAAACAACCAATACATTTTGAGACTGGAAATTCTGCGATGAGTAACTTACCTCCTCACCTCCACAAAACTAAACACAAACTATTGAGTGCAAGTCAGCCCGGATGAGCAGAACTCCGACACTCGATTACTGCAACACCATCCAAGACAAAGCGGCATTTATGATCAAAACCCTATCCACCACCTTCAATATTCACTCCTTCCACCACCAGGCAGTGGCAGCAGTGTGTACCATCTACAACGTGCACTGCTGCAACTTGCCTATTCTGAAGTACAGCGTCCAATTCTGGTCGCCCCGTTATATTATTAAGCTGGAGAGGGTTCAAAAAGATTTACCAGGATGACGTCAGGAAATGGAGGGTTTCAGTTATGAGGAGAGGCTGGATAGGCTGGGACTTTTCTCACTAGAGGGTAGGAGGTTGAGAGGTGACCTTATAGAGGTTTATAAACCCATGAGGGGTATAGATAAGGTGAATGACAGATGTCTTTTCCCTAGGGTTGGGAATTCCTCGGGGGCATATTTTTAAAGTGAGAGGAGAAAGATTTTAAAAAGACACGAGGGGCAGCTCGTTTACATAGACAGTCGTTCATGCGTGGAATGAACTTCCAGAGGAAGTGGTGGGTACAAGTACAATTATGTTTTAAGGACATTTGGATAAGTACATGAATAAGAAATGTTTGGAGGGATATTGGCACATGCGCAGACAGGTGGGAGTAGTTTAGTTTAGGATTATGATCGGCATGGACTGGTTGGACCGAAGAGTCTGTTTCTGTGCTGTATGACTCTATGACTCTTTTGACAGCATCTAACAGGCTTATAACCTCTATCAGCAAGATCATCAGGGTCAGTGGATGCACCACCAACTGCAAGTTCCTCTCCAAATCACACATCCTCAAATTAGAAGTGGATAGATTCTGCATAAGCAAGGGGTGAAAGATTATTTGGAGTAAGCAGGAATGTGAAGTAATCACACTTGCCGTGATTTTACTGAAAAGCAGGAACAGGCTTTAAGGACTGAGTGGCATACCGCTGCTGCTAATTTATATTTTTGTAAATAGGGAAGGCTCACATCCCAGGGACAAACAGAAAATCACTCAGGATTTATTGATTACAAGATAAATCAAGTATGGCTAAAGGGATACAGAAGAAACTTCTTTTATAGAGAGTATTATAGAGAGTAACATTGATACTTAAAAGCTAACACTTACAGATTTCTTGATCTTTGCTGAAAGCTGACCTAAAGCTGACTCTATGGGTGCTACCTCATTGAGAGAAAGGGCAAACATACTGGGTAAGACTTCCCCTCCTTAATCAGCATTGAGCAAACAGGGCTACATCCAGTTTGGTTGTTGAACAGCCTACTGACACTTTTGGGCAAGTCCCATACATGAATAGCAGCCACCTCTGGCTGAGATAATTAAGGGCATCCAGGATTTCTAGAAGTTGGGTTGGAGCAGGGTATGTGGCTGGGATGGCTAGGTATTTGTCACTAACTGAATACAGAGTGGCTGCAAGCAAACGGGATCACACTATTGGGGTCTGAAAAAGTGAATGGGCTTGAACCTAAACAAGATGAATAATGAACAAGTGTCAAAGAAAGACAGTTTATGAAGATATTAGTTTTACCCCTTCAGTCATTGCATTATTGTTCCAAAGTCTTTTACATACTTGAGTCTAATTTTTCAAGAGCCAGCTTGGGTCCTAAGTTAAAACAAGTCATTTAGTCTGCATTTGATGGGGAAAAGGCATTAGAAGCAAGCCCAATTCTGCCTTTGTCCTGTGAGTACAAATAACACCATACAGAGAAGTATACTTTCATATCATGAATGGACATTGCTCAAATGAATGATCAGTCACAGAAACACTAACACATTTTATTTTTCTCAGTGACCAACAGGCCAATAAAATGGATCCAATAATTATCTAGTAGGTACCTCATAAACTGGGTGTCAAATATGAGATTTTCCTGCTGTCAACAGCTCTGTGCCATAATCAAGAGAGTTACAAAGTTAGAAAGATCGTTGTTATAAGTAATGTTTGGACTACATTTGGAAATAAAAGTCATGCAAAATTCCCTGAATGTAATGAACACATTGAAATAGCCAAATTAGGGAGAAACACAGTTTATAAGTTTGCTAGGATTGAAGGAAAACAAAGCAGAAATTAAATGTTGCAATCAAAATTCCTTTGACCATAAAGATCTCAAGATGATGGGATGAAGGTATTTAACCAATCTCTGATCCTCCATCAAGAAAAATCTTTGAAGTGTCCCACTACAGAGTCCAATTTTATCTTGGATTCTGAAAAGGTCAGCTTCACTTCTCCACCCTGGATTGTTACGGTGCAAGAGGCCCTTCAGCCCATTATGCCTGCACCAGAGTGCACATCTTATATTGGTGACTCTTTGTACAAATAAGTTTAATGATATTGGTGCAAGTTGAAGATAAACATTTCAAAAATAATCCTTTCATGAGAGAAAGATCCCATTGAGTAGCACTTCTAATGTATTTCTCTAAATGAAATAAAAAGATGGCTAGCGATTTCTTTCAAAGATTGCCTTCTCTTGTCACAGACCAAGTCTGTGTGATTACCACCAAAGGGAAAATTCTAAAGCTTAGGAGTGGCACACACAGATGTAATGCATCAGACACAGAGTCCATTCGCCACCAAAAATGCAAAAGTTGCAGGATATTGTCGATAAATCAGAAAACATAATTCATCAAACATGGTGATTTTGTGAAGGCTGGTGCACCATGGTGTGTTACCCACTAACACTCAATATTGAAGCACAAGATATTTATAAAGACTTTGTACAAACTTAGCAACTTTGGTTTGGCTCATGATTGAAGCCAATTGCAAATGCCATATGAATGCATACAGTTTTAAAACCGTATTGTTCGATTTTCTAGCCTTAACATTACTGCCATCTTTTATGATACTTCATTTATTGCAATGTCCCAATTCTTCACCTTTTCTTCTGCTGTTGTCTTGAATCAGTTTCAGCATTATTAACAGCACTGTCATGGCGGTCTGCCCAAGGGCAACTCCTATGTTCAGTTCTCCAACCTTTAGTCTTGTGTGTTTCACTTCTGCAGCTTGTAAAGAGCTTCCACTTATTAACTTCAAGAGGCAACATGACCAGGGCAAAAAAGGATGTGAAGTGGTTTCCCTTTGCCTTCCCCCTGCATTCCTAAACAACCAAAAGTCTACTTCCAGAAGAATCCTCCATCTGTAAGTACTGCTCTCCCTTAAGCCACCAGCACCATTCATTCACTGATTCTGCCCTTGACCAAGGCTTACAACCGTGGGTGTAGGACTCTTGCCTGGGATGGTCCATAAAAAGCCAATGAAGATCACTACAAGGTCTTCAAAAGACCTGTTACCCTAACCTACCATGTCATGTGTTATCCCTTCATGTGCTATTTACAGTTGTCAAAACAGTCATAGAGTACATCATGCATATATTCAAGTATAAAGTCGCAAAAAGACTTTATAATTTATGGAACTCTGTCACTCCTCAGATAAATAAAAAGAAAGAAGTACTGACCTTGTCCTCCCAATTATGCACAAACATCTGTTCCTCAACCTCTGCTGGAGCTGTCTCTCGAAAATCAATGATGAAGCTTTCATTCTTCCTGATATCATGAACTAACATGACACCACCCCTGGAAGAAAGGTCAAGAAGAAAGGTCATACTGTCAAACAGTGAGCTATATATAAACGCACACACACAGACTTATGCTCTTTATCATTCTTAGCATCCTTTTGTCTACAAAACGTGATGGACATACAGGACGTAATCCTTTTCAGACGGGTGTCTTCCCCTGACATGTCTTTTTCTTGATGTTTGAAGAAGCCAACTTTTGAAAGTCAAAGTTTTTCCACAAGCCCCACAGATGAAGCTTCCAGATATTAATGTAGGTCGCTCTTTTCATTGTCGCCAAGCTGGTCACACCTACCCACAGGAAACATTGTCATTTCCCACAGTCATCAGCTAGAGACTCCCTCGTGTGAGAATCGATGTTTAAGGCCTTCACGTCACGCTTGCAAGCATCCTTTGGGCTGAAGCTTTGGATATCCCACAGGCTGCCTGGCCCCAGCTCCCTTACCTTACAGAAAGCCCTTCTTCCATCTTGCGAACATGTCCCAGAAAATGAAGCCACCTCTTTTTGGGGAGTGCTAACAAACTTGGGAATCCTACCTTTGACAGGACTGGTGTGCTTATGACTTTGTCCAGGCAGGAGATACTCTGATAACACAGAGGAACATTTTTGAGCTTGTTTGCTTGATAGTCACCCTTGTTTCACAGTCATACAACAAGATGCTGAGAACCCAGTACTTATAAATGATCAACCTTTAGGTCACTGCTATGACGTTTGAAATCTTCCCACAACATGCATCTTTGTGCTGTGATTGCGACTTACAGTAATGTAGTGCCAATAATTATGAGCCATTTTGGTCCTTTTAGGATCTAGGCTGAGATTTCTTTCACTTAAAAAAAAACAACTTTCATTCTTTTGCACCTTTATTGTAGAAAACATCCAACTGGGTGGAGAAGGGATATAAGGACAAATGACCCTTTGTAAAATAGTAACAATTTTGTGAACAAACATGAGTACTTTTCATTAGTGATTCCTTAATACCTACAACACCTACCCTCCAATTCCAGAGCTGTGGGGGTGGATTATTCCTAAGCATAATGCAGACACAATAGCTGCATCCACCGAAGAGCCATCACGATTCAGTATTTCGGTACCAACTGTGGAGCAATGGGCCACATCTGTAACTACTGCACCTTGGTGAAAGATCTACATGGAACAAGAGTGAATGTAGAGTCACAGATGCAAAACTTCCCTGGTTTATGATTGCTGTTCATTAGGTTACTGCAATATTGCCATCTCTGCTTCAATCCCAATGGGAATAGAGATTTAAAAATCCTGAAATCAACCTGTCCACAGGGCTTCCAATATTCAGTAAAGACATTGAGATTTGTTCCAGGTAAGACCCGATTTGATTTCCTGAGGTATTGCTAGCTAAGGGATGTTTCTCCTTTCTTAATGCTGTAGATTGTGCCACCACTGTGGACCAAGCCTGACCTGTTCCTTCATTTATTAGAAATAACTCACAGTCCCTTGAGTGCTTAAGTAAATGTATAAATAAACAAGGAACTTTGAGATGTATGCATCTCGTATGGCAACAGATAAAATGTTTTAGGGATATGAGAGCAGTAAGGACATAGCAAGAGATTAGATTCGAGGAAACAGCGGAAGTTTACATTGCAGGGAGTGTAATTGAGGGAGGACCACATTTCACTTCCCCAGAGTCAGCTCTGGCATGTGGTTGCAGCCTGGCTTCAGAGTCTGAAGGTTATGGCTTGAGTGCCTTGTCAGGACACGTGAGCTGACGACTGATGCTGACACTCTGGTGCAGTATTTAAGGATCGGAGGGGTTGACAAATTACAGAAGACACATTTAGCCAAGGCACAGTCTGCGCCTTCATGTGGTCACAAAAGTGAAAAATAAGTGGATTCTTCCCAGTGTGCTGACCAACATTTAGTAAAACAGACAATTTGCTTATTATCAAATTACAACTCGTGGCATTTTTCTATGCGCAATTTGGCTGCCTTGTTTTCAACACTAAAATTGTGACCACATTTCAAAAGGACTAAACTAGCTTTAAAGCACTCTGGAAAAGTGTCAGCGTCATAACGAATCCCTCTCTTTTATTGGCCGGGCAGGGAAAACATTTTAAATGAAGCTTTTCTTAATGCAGTGACTGGTAGATCATGTACCTGTGGGTCTCCAAAGTAGATCTGCATAATCAAGGCCACAGTGACTCCAGTCGCAAATGTTAAGCAGGCAGTGATGATAACAGTCAGACCGTCCTGGCGACAGGAGCAGTCACTGGAGAAAGGGTCCTTGTTGGTCACACGCAGGGGAGACATCTCCTGACTGCCCATCTCAGAGGAAGAGGAGGGCAGGCGTTGCAGGCGAGCTGATTTCAGGAACAGGTCTGGATCTACAAATACAATTATTGAAAGGTTTAATTTTGGTTTGTCACAACTGGTGATTCTTGGACGTCTACAATATGCAGCAGGTATGTCCAAGTGAGGGGGCAGAATTCTGTTCTTGTGCTGAGGGTCTCGCCAGCTGGCTTTGATTCTGGGGGTCTCGCCAGCTGGCTGCTGAGACACTGGCTTTGATTCTTTTCGGAAAGGTCCCTGGATTACAAGATTATCAGGTAAGTCACCGATGTACGTTCCCCTGTAATCAAAGACCCTTGTGCTGTAGGTCTTGTCCAATGGGAGTTACTGACCAAGCGTAGATTTGTACTCACAGTGCCGCCAATAACTGCTGCCAGATGTATAGACCCTTGGAGTCCGAGGGTAAGGGAGGGACTGGGTTAGTGTGTGTGTGTGTGTGTGTGTATTCACATGTGTGGGCATGTGCATGTGGGAGAGAATGTGTGTGTGTTAGTCACGTGGAAAGGAGGGTAAAGAGGTGGGAAATGAGGACAGAGAGTGGTTATCATTGACCCACCCCCACCTGTACATGCAACCCCTTGATCAGTCATTTAATGTCTTTGTTGAAATCACACCACCCAACACACTCACAAAGATTAGAAACTGGCTGCACGGTTTTAAGCCTGAGGCCTAGCAACAGGATGGCTTGCAGCTGGCTTAACTTTTGCAGTGGAGGAATATACCCCTCAATGATTATTAATTAGCCAATTAAGGTGCTCGATTGGCAGTGGGGCAGCAAGGTCAATCATGGTCTGTCCTGTCCACCTTCATTCTGGTGGATCTGACAGTGTTTAAGTACATCATATCCCTGCCGATTTAATTGCCCTTTCCACCTCAAAGCTTGTCACCAGCAAGGGTGAAAGACTCAGGCCAAGGGCTCCATAGGTCTCAGAGTTCATGCATTGTTTTTCCCTGGGGTGGGGGGAGTCTAGAACTAGAGGGCATAGGTTTAGGGTGAGGGTGGAAAGATTTAAAAGGGACCCAAGAGGCAACTCTTTCATGCAGAGGGTGGTGTGTGCATGGAATGAACTGCCAGAGGAAGTGGTGGAGGCATTTACAACATTTAAAAGACATCTGGATAGGTATATGAATGGGAAGGGTTTAGATGGATATGGGCCAAGAATGGCAAATAGGATTAGATTAATATAGGATATCTGGTTGGTATGGACAAGTTGGACTGAAGAATCTGTTTCCATGCTGTACATCTCTATGATTCTAATTTAATGCTATAGGCACACTTGTCATCCCTCTGTCTCAGCTCCACACCCTGAGCCTGTCCATCCTATTATCAAGATTTGCTGTTGGTTCAGAGTTAGGTGCAAACACGATGGGCTGAACAGCCTCCTCTATACTGTTACACTTCCGTAATTCTATAAAATGGTAGAATGTGGTACTACATCCACCACTGCTTCCTCCTTCAATATTCTAATTGTACTGCACTTCTGGCACTACATGACTGATCAATATTCACATATCCTCACTTCGTAAATGAGCTGCACTGAGATTCAGAACAACAATACAATCGAAAGTCAAAATATAGGCTTTAGGGTTAAATTTAAATATTGGAAAGCAAATAAAACCTGAAACATACATATTACGCAGAAGGTCAATCACTACTTAACAGAGAGGTAGGTTAATGGTTCACCCGTGGGCCTTCAGAAAGGAAGAAGAACTAGAAGTGAACAGGTATAAGCACAGAGTGATACTGTCAGGCACAGAAACAAGAAATGTGATTGAAGGAACAAGAGGCCTAGACAGAGAGAAGGAAAAGTATTAGGCCTGCAGAAGGACAGGGACACAAGGATGTTTAAGACATGGCACACCTGAAGAAGACACCTGGATTTGTGGGTGGCATGGTGGCACAGTGGTTAGCACTGCTGCCTCACAGCGCCAGGGACCCGGGTTCAATTCCCGCCTCAGGCGACTGACTGTGTGGAGTTTGCACGTTCTCCCCGTGTCTGCGTGGGTTTCCTCCGGGTGCTCCGGTTTCCTCCCACAGTCCAAAGATGTGCAGGTCAGGTGATTTGGCCATGCTAAATTGCCCGTAGTGTTAGATAAGGGGTAGATGTAAGGGTATGGGTGGGTTGCGCTTTGGCGGGGCGGTGTGGACTTGTTGGGCCGAAGGGCCTGTTTCCACACTATAAGTAATCTAATCAAATCATGCATGCTGTCAAGATTGTGTTGGAACTCAAGTTGATTCTGATTAACTTCACCAGATTGAATGCATTCATTGTAGAATATTTTCTAATCAATCTGTTCAGGGATAGCATTACACACCTGGGAGCAGGTGGGACATGAACCTGGGCCTCCTGGCTCAGAAGTAGAGACACTACCACTGCACTACAAGAACTGACTTCTATGTAGAGTACAAAAGTATAAAGTGGAGTTAAAATGTTTTACAAGTTTCACATTAACTAACCATAAAGAGACGGACACTGAAGTTCAATTTTAAACAATGACTTACCCTTTGTGAAAAGGAAAATATAGCAGCCCCAGGATACTCAGTAAATATAGCATTGCAGGATTTTAGAAATGGAAGCAATTTTAGAGAAGTTCGGTGAATGGATTTGTGATAGTGGGAGGAGGAAGTGAAACCAAAACTTACAAAAATGAAACCCTCAGATTTCATTCTTCAAAGAGTCTCACACTACACTTATAAATAGCGTCAACAAATTGAAATGTACCAAAAGGTTCATATTTAGAGTTTCTCACTTATACAGGACATTTACCCTAGTGCTGCACATGTCAAGTAGGTGCATCTCCAATCCTATTATATAGAGATAGACAGAGATCACATGTTCAAATAACATTCATTACTCGTCAAAGTAATCCTAAGCAACTGTTAAAGAAAAACAAATTATTTTAATGAGCAGTGACAGTTATTTAAACACATATCTCTCTCTCTCTCTCCCCCTCCCTCTCTCTCGCCAACCACCACACCCCACCCCCCCCCTCCTCCCCCTTGTTCTCCCTGTCTGTATGTGACAGGAATGGGAAGAGTTTTCCAATGGTGTCCATCCAACAATTGTTCCTTCAAGCTTAATACTAAAGTTGCTGAAGATCTGAACTAAAAACAGAAAATGTTGAAACTGCTCAGCGCATTTGGCAGTGCCTGCGAGAGAGAGAGGGAAGGACAGAGAGAGAGGGAGAGAAAGAGAGCAAGAAAGAGAGAAGAGGAAAAGAGATCATTAACATTTCAGAATTTGAAATGTCATCAGAGCCCTCAAACAAGCAGATTAACTAGTCATCCATCTCATTGCAGTTTGTGCACAATTTGTGTGCCACATGCCAATAATAATAGCAATTAATTGCTTGTGAAGAACATTGAGCCATTCTGAGGATGGGGTAGGTGCTGCATAAATACTAATGCTTTCAGTCTTCTAAGTAAAAGTGCACAAGTGCAACTGTTGGGAGGGATCCAGAAGTTCTGACAAAAGATCAGAAACAAACTCCCTATGTCTCTCTTTCCTTGAATACTCTGACCTGCTTCCAACATTCTTGGTTTATATTTCAGATTTCCAGCTTTGCTAGCACTTTGTAACAGTTTTCACCTATTTTTCCTCCTTTGCACTTGGTTTCCCTCAATCCTAAAAATGGCCTTACACATTTAATATTTCTGACATGGAATAAGTTACCTAAAAACATTGACCTATCCCCTCTCTGTCAGACTTGCTCAACTTCTTGAACATTTCCAAATACAATATCTCCATTTTCAGTTCAGAGTGCTCGTGTTTCCTTTTTACTTCAGATTGTGTATTTGATTGGACAATCACCACAAGTTACATCCCACAGCATTGAGAGCAGTTTGGACCTTAGCATTGGCCTGGGAGACTTAGTATAGCTTTCACTCTATTAACAAGAAGCAGCAGTAATGCAAATTCACCAAAGAAGCCCAATTAAGATTTAACTTTAGTTGAAATGTCTGCAGGACTCTTCAGATCATTTAAAAATTCCCTTGACAAATACCAAGCAACCCCTTTTACCGACATTTTTGGTGTACACATTTCTTTTTTGATATTGAAGCCTGTGAAAACACATTCAAGAACAAGTTGTTGTCTTCTTTTATAGAAACCTAATTGGCTTTCTCCAAAAGATTTGGAATAATGACCTATGCCCGACACAATTTAGGAAATTACTGTCAAATCAGTGTTTTGCTCAGTCCAAAGTTTGTTAAGGACAAAAAAAAACTGCAGATGCTGGAATCCAAAGTAGACAAGCTGGAGGCTGGGAGAACACAGCAGGCCGGGCAACATCAGGAGGTGGAGAAGTCAACGTTTCTGGTGTAGCCCTTCTGCAGGATAGTCTGGGCCATTCTCTCCAGGCTCTGCCATTTTGTTTGCTACCACCATCATCAACTAATACCATTCTCAATCCTTCCCATCAGCAATTTTCTCTTTGTTAAGTTTTATTAACCTTGAGTGTTTTTTTTGGTTAAATCCATTCCTCAAAGCTGAGGGAAATAGGTTTTCAATGCATATTCCATAGTGAAGTGGTGATGTAGTGTGAATGTCACTGAACTGGTAATCCAGAACCCTAGACTAATGTGCTGGAAACAAAAACAGAAAGTGCTGGGGAAACTCAGAAGGCCTGGTAATATCCAGTATCAAATGTAGTGACACTTTATCAGCACATTCTGGAGACATCGGTTCAAATGCCACACAGCAGATAATTAAATTCTACTTCATTAAAAATATGGCATTAAAAGCAAATCTAACAGTGACTGTTTAGCTACTGTTGATGTCATAAACACCCATCTTGTTCATTAAATGTCCTTTAGGAAAGGAAATAGAGTCATAGAATCATACAGGATGGAAACAGACCCCTCAGTCTAACTAGTCCGTGTCAACCATGTTCGCAATCTAAACTAGTCCCTCTTGCCAGCATTTGGCCCAAATCATTCTAAACCTTTCCTATTCATGAACTTATCTAAATGTCTTTTAAACGTAACTGTACCCCCATCCACCACTTCCTCTGGAATTCAATCCACACACAAACTCTGTGTAAAAAGAAGTTGCCTCTCATTTCCTTTTTTAAACTTTCTTCTCTCACCTTAAATATATGCCCCTTAGTTTTGAACTCCCCCAGCCTAGGGAAAAGGCCCTTGCTATTCATCTTATCTATCCCCTCATGATTTTATAAACCTCTATGAGGTCACCCGTCAACCTCCTAAGCTCCAGTGAAAGAAATCCCAGCCTATCCATCCTATTTTTATAACTCAAACCCTCCTTTCCTGGCAACAACCTAATAAATCTTTTCTGAACGCTCTCCAATTTAATAATATTCTTCCATTAGCAGGGCAATCAGAACTGCACAATCAGAACTCCTCCAGAAGCGGCCTCACCAACATCCTGTATGACCTCATCATGACATCCCAACTCCTACACTCAAAGGTCTGAGCAATAAAGGCAAGCGTGTCAAACACATTAAACACATTTTTAATCACTCTGTCTACCTGTGATCCAAATCTCAAACAATTATGTACCTGGACCACCCAGGTCCCTACCATTAATTTTATTAATCCTGCCCTTGTTTTGTTTTAAAACCAAAATGCAAAAGCTCACATTTATCCAAATTAAACTCCATCAGCCACTCCTCAGCCCATTAATCCAATTGATAAAAATCTCGTTGTAATCTTAGATAACCTTCTTCACTGTCCACTATACCACCAATTTTGGTGTCACCTGCAAACTTACTAACCATGTCTCCTATATTCTCATCCAAATCATTTATATAAATGAAAACAACAGTGGACTCAGTACCAATCCATGTGGAACACCACTGGTCACAGGCCTCCAGTCCAAAAACCAACCCTCCACCACCACCCTCTGTCTCCTACCATCAAGCCAATTTTGTATCCAATAAGCTCATCCTGAATCCCAAGTGATCTAACTTTACGAATCAGTCTACCATATGCGAAAGCTGGTCAAAGGCTCTACTAAAGTCCATGTAAACAACATTCACTAATCTGCCCTCAATGTTTTTGGTTACTTCCTCAAAAAAACTTATTCAAGTTTGAGAGATACGATTTCCCACGCACAAAACCATTCTGACTATTTCTAATTATACCTGGCCTTTCCAAATGCTTGTAAATCCTCTTTTACAGATTAGATTAGATTCCCTACAGGGTGGAAACAGGCCATTCGGCCCAACAAGTCCACACCGACCCTCCAAAGAGCAACCCACCCAGACCCCTTTCCCTACATTTACCCCTTCACCAAACACTATGGGCAATTTAGCATGGCCAATTCACCTAACCTGCATATTTTTTGGACTGTGGGAGGAAACCAGAGCACCCAGAGGAAACCCATGCAGACACAGGGAGAATGTGCAAACTCCACACAGCCAATTGCCTGAGACAGGAATTGAACCCGTGTCTCTGGCGCTGTGAGGCAGCAGTGCTAACCACTGTGCCACCCACATCCTAACCATTTGCACACCACCGATGTCAGTATCACAGGTCTATGATTCCCAGGCTCCTCCTTAAAGTCTCTCTAAAATAAAGGCACAACATTAGCCGCACCTCACCCATTGTTATAGGTGATACATATATTTCTGCTAGTGGCCCGCAATTTCTTTTCTAACTTCCCACAACATCCTAGGATACATGTCATCAGATCCTGGCAATTTATCACCTTCACGCTTTCGAAGGCGTCAGCATTTCCTCTTCTGTAATGTGAATTGTTTTCAAAATATCAATATTTATTTCCTTGAGTTCTCCAGTGTCCATGTCTATCTCCACAATAAAAACTGACACACAATATCTCCCCCATCATCTGAGGTTCAACACATAGATGACCTCTTTGATCTTTAAGGGGTCCTATTATCTCTCTAGTTGCTATTAATGTACTTATAGAATCTCTTTGGATTAACCTTGACCAATAAGGTTAAAGATATCTCATATCCCGTCCTTGCCCTCCTGATTTTCCTCTTAAGAATGCCCCTACACTCTTTACACTCATCAGAGCAACACGGTGGCTCAGTGGTTAGCACTGCTGCCTCACAGCACCAGGGACCTGGGTTTGATTCCGATGTTGGGTGACTGTGTGGAGTTTGCATGTTCTCCCCGTGTCTGTGTTGATTTCCTCTAATGTTCCAGCTTCATTCCACTGTCCAAGGGTGTGTGGGTTAGGGTGGCTTGGCAATGCTAAATTGCCCATAGTGTTCAGAGATGTGCAGGCAAGGTGGATCATCCATAGAAAATGAGGGCTATAGGGTCAGGGGTGACAGTCTGGGTGGGATACTCTTTGGAGGGTCAGTGTGGACTCAATGGGCTGAATGGACTGCTTCCACACTGTAGGGTCTATGATTCAAAAGATTTATTTGATCCTAGTTATCCATATCTAGTATATGATTCTTTCTTATTCTTGACTAGAACCTCAATATCTTTATTCATCCATTGTTTTGTAATCCTACCAGCCTTACCCTTCACTCGAACAGGAACATAATGCCTCTGAACTCTCATTACCTCCTTTTTGAAAGCTTGTCACTTGTCCCACTACCTCTGAAAAGCTTACTCGAATCAACTTTTGAAAGTTCTCAACTAATACCATTAAAATGTACCTTACTCCAATTAATAATTTTAGTTTTTATAGGAGCCTTACTCTTTTCCCTAATTATAAACCTGCTGTCCTTATCCAGTCTGGCCTACACGTGACTCTGGATCAATAGCGATGTAGTTGACACTGAAATGGCCTAAGCAAAAGTGAGGACTGCAGATTCTGGAGATCAGAGTCTAGATTAGAGTGGTGCTGGAAAAGCACAGCAGGTCAGGCACCAACCGAGGAGCAGGAAAATCGACGTTTCAGGCAAAAGCCCTTCATCAGGAATGAAGCAGGAAGCCTTCGGGGTGGAGAGATAAGTGGGAGGGGGGTGGGGCTATGGAGAAGGTAGCTAGAGTGCGATAGGTGGATGGAGGTGGGGATGGAAGTGATAGGTCAGAGAGGAGGGTGGAGCAGATAGGTGGGAAGGAAGATTGGCAAGTAGGACAGGTCAAGAGTATGGTGCTGAGCTGGCAGGTTGGAACTGTGGTAAGGTGGGGGGAGGGGAAATGAGGAAACTGGTGAAGTCCACATTGATGTCCTGGGGTTGAAGTGTTCCGATGTGGAAGATGAGGCGTTCTTCCTCCAGGCGTCGGGTAGTAGACTGGCAATGGAGGAGGCCCAGGGCCTGCAGGTCCTCGGCAGAGTGGGAGGGGGAGTTGAAATGTTCGGCCACAGGGCGGTGGGGTTGATTGGTGGAGTATCCCGGAGATGTTCCCTAAAGCGCTCTGCGAGAAGGCGTCCAGTTTACCCAATGTAAAAGAGACAATAAATGACATTGGTGGATGTGGAAGGCTCCTTTGGAGCCTTGGATGGAGCTGAGGGGAGAAGTGTAGGTGCAGGTTTTGTAATTCCTGCAGTGGCAGGGGAAAGTGTCAGAAGGGGAGGGTGGGTTGTTGGGGGGCGTGGACCTGACCAGGTAGTCACGGAGGGAACGGTCTTTGCGGAAAGCTGATAGGGGTAGGGAGGGAAATTTTTCCCTGGTGGTGGGGTCTGTTTGTAGGTGTGGCCTAGCAAGCGGTTCAGGTCAAAGGCAATAAGAGACAAAGAACACCAAAGAACATCCCATGAATTAAGGCTTTTAAAAAGAACCTTTGTTAGAAAAGGGTTTATTTCATGAAGGATTATCGATGTTTCAGGCACAAACCCTTCATCAGGAATGAGGCTCCACACTCTTCATCAGCACCATACTCCTCAACTCTGATCTCCAGCATCTGCAGTCCTCACTTCCTCCTTATTTTGTGAAGTTTTATTATTGTTTAATACTTGGTAAATTATTAAACAATTAACCAAATTAATTTGTAATCATTTAAACTCAAAGTTGACTTCTTTGCCCTGGATGTTACACCGATACAGCTTAACCTTTTTTGAACATATTTATTGTTGATTCCATTAATATGTAGGTCAGTGCCTTTAGTGTTAAGGCTGGGGTTTAATGCTCTCTACATTAAGTGTGGGGGCAGATGACATCGAGGGGTGACTATGTCCCAGTCATCAACACTGAGAAAGATTGACAGATCAAGCAACAATTAGGAATATAAAGTTCTGACCATCGAATCAGGAGCCTAGTCATTGATGTCACTCTATTATGCACCCACCCCACTCCCACCCACCTGAAGTTGCAAGCCAATCTAGAAGTAGTTCCTAGGACCAGGAAATCCTCTCTGGAGGCCCAGGCTGCAAAGAACATGAATGGTTGCAATGACAAGGAGGTGAATAGATTAATTTTAGGGGTTATCAGGGTAGGGGTTACAAGGAGATAGCTCAGAGGGTGGTGTAAGTTCTGAGGAAAACAGTTGGAGTTGACTCTCAGCATCCACTAGTGTATCTCTGAACCCAAATAGAGGCCTAAACTCCTTCCTCACACATACCAAGTTCAAAGCCTGGCCTCCATTTTAGTCACCTGCCAGTAGGACAGACAAAAGGGACAATGGCAAGCTGAAGTCCTTATGTGGCTATTAATTGGCTACTTAAGGGCCTTAAATAGGAGAATTTCAGAGAGGTCAACCATACTGTTGAGAGTGAACTTAGTGTTAGTTTTGTGGATCTCAATACAAGGCTTCCCTATTTCACCTTGTCAGCTTTGCAATACGTGATTAATGCAGTCAGTATGTTCTACTGGGTTAATTAGTTTAAGAAGGTGATAATTGAATCAGGAGATGTTTAGTCACACTGGAAGGAATTGGGTCCTTTCAGTTAGAGGAGACAAGCTGAGACAATTCACCGAGGCAAGGGTACAAAGGTCGGACCCTCGGAACAATCATGAGCAAGAACCCTGGGAAACAACACTCAAACAAGAAACCCTCAGTGACTCACTTACAGAACCGATGATCAATTTGGCGAGACACGGGTAATATTGTGAGCACGTTGTACATATTCTTTGTAACTGGTTTGTTATGTGACTTATTAATAAAACGTATCGTACTTCCTATTGCTGTCCAACATTTGCTGCTGCTACCTTTTTGGTTTCTGACACTGTCAGCCAGGATTCCCACCCAGAATTTCCTATCCGAGGAGGCATGAAGAGGATGGCTTTCTCCCCCGTGACAACCAGCCAGCTACATGCCCTTCCCAGCACACTCCCTGCACCTTCTCAGGAAGAGAAAACCCTGGCGAATTAAACAAGCAGATTATTACAAAATCCCACTTTGTATGTTAATTGTCTTTCAGGGAAGGAAATCTCCTATCATTACCTGGTAATGAATTATGTGTGACTCATAGTACTGCTGTGGTGCTGCCCTCTGAAGTGGTGTAGCAAGCCACACCAAACTGTAGTAATTCACTACAAAAGTAACCTGTCAAGAATAAGAACTGCAGTGAGTCAAGGTGATTATAAATGGTTGTACAGGACGTTGGTGAGGCCTCTTCTAGAGTATTGTGTCCAGTTCTGGTCTCCCTATTATAGGAAGGATATTGCCAAGCTGGAGAGGATTCAGAAAAGATTTGTTGCTGGGAATGTGAGGTAGGCTGGACAGGCTGGGACTTCTCTCACTGGAGCTTAGGAGGTTGAGGGGTGACCTCACAGAGGTTTTTAAATTTATGAGGGGTACAGATAAGGTGTTTTTTCCCTTGGGTGGGCGATTTCAAGACCAGGTGCCATACGTTTACGGTGAGAGGAGAAAGATTTAACAAGGACGTGAGAGGCAATTTTTTTTTCCCACAGAGTAATTTGTATGCAGAATGAACTTGCAGAGGAAGTGGTGGATGCAGGTTCAGTTACAACATTTAAAAGACATTTGGATAAGTTGGAAAGGTTTAGAGTCTTATGGGCCAAGTGGAGACAGACGGGACTAGTTTAGTTTGGGATTACAGTCGGCATGGATTGGTTTGGCCAAAAGTTCTGTTTCTGTGCAGTATGGCTCTATGACAATGAGTGAATAAAACAAACACAATTTTCACTAACTTAGTTCCAAAATGTAAAAAAAAAAGTGTGCTAGAGAAACACAGCAGGCCTGACAACATCTGTTGAGAGAAAAACTAAGTCAAGATCAGTGTCCATTTGTCAGAACTAACAATAGCTGGGAAAGGGTGGTGTGCATGCTGATGACAGAGTGGGAAGAAGGAGTTAACAGAGGACACAGAGAATGAGCCCAGAAAGAGAGAGAGAAAGCAACAAAGGTTTAGGGAAATAAAGAGAGAGCTGATGATAAGCCAAGAGAGAGATAAGTACTTGGTCAATAGATAAGCCTGAGACAGAGATGTTCCAGGGAGCATGCTGATGGGTTGAACTGCTAGGCAACTGGAAACTCGAGGATGTTTTTTTGGACAGAATGTAGGTGTTCTGCAAAGTGGCCACACGATCTGCGTTTCGTCTCTCCAAAGTCGAGGAGACCACATTGTGAGCAGTGAATAGAGGAGACTAGATTGAGTGAAGTGCAGGTAAATCGCTGCTTCAACTGGAATATGTGTATAGTGCCTTGGATGGCGAGGAAGGAGGAGGTAAATGGGCAACTGTTGCACCTTCTGTGATTACAAGGGACTGTAGAGAGGTGTGGGGAGTGGATCCAGAGGGAACAGTCCCTGGGGAAAGCTGACAAGGGAGGGGAGGGAAATATGTGTTTGATGGTGTCTTTCCACTGGAGGGTGCTGGAAAGGTAGACAAGCAGGAGGCTGGAAGAACACAGCAAGCCAGGCAGCATCAGGAAGTGGAGAAGTCAACATTTCAGGTGTAAGGATTACACCCTTCTCCACCTCCTGATGCCACCTGGTTTGTCGTGTTCTTCCAGCCTCCTGCCTGTCTACCTTGGATTCCAGTATCTGCAGTTTTTTGTCTCTAACTGGAAATGCCAAATTAGGTTGCAGTGCTCCAGCGAGATTCAATACCTAATCTGCCACTTCAGCACCTTCCAGCTTTCAGGGTTCAATACTGAATTTAGATATGGGTTGTTCTCACACAAATTACTAACTGCCTCTCTCCTCCCCCATGCTCCCTCCCCTACCACCGTCATCAATGTAAACACCACCCTTTGCCAGCTATTGCCAGTTCTCACACTCAGCCTGAAATGTTAACTCACAGATGTTGCCAGATCAGTTTCGCCAGCACTCTCTGTTTTTCTTTCAGATTTCCAGCATCTGTAGTTATTTATTCCTTCCAAAATCCTTCAGCAATCATAATTGTCCTTATAAATTAAAATTATGACCGCTTTCCCAGATTACCTCATCTCCTTTTTTAATAGAATCCCTACAGTGTGGAAACAGGCCATTTGGCCCACTGAGTTCACACTGACCCTCCAAAGAGCATCCCATGCAGAGCCCTATCTATCCCTGTAACCCTGCCTTTCCCATGGCTAATCCACCAAGCCAGCACAACCCCAGATAATGTAGCACAGCCAATCCACCAAACCTGCACATCTTTGGTCTGTGGGAGGAAACCAGAGCACACTACGGCAACCCACGGGCAGAATTTAAAAACTCCACACAGTCACCTGACGCTGGAGTTGAATCTGGATCCCGGGCGCTGTAAGGTTGCAACGCTAACCACTGAGTCACTGCGCCACCCTTTCTGATGTTCAGTCAGTATCACATTAATATTAATTCCCTTAAAATGTTTCCTTCAAATCATCGGAAAGGTCTACACCTAAAAGTATGAATTGGTTGTTTCTCTCCTTGGACACTGCCTGTCCTGCAGAGTGTTTGCAGCATTTTCTGATCGTGTTTTTGATCTCCTGAATCTACACACGCCTTCAAAGTTTTGTAAATTTCTTTGGAACATCTAATGGTCCATTCACCAATATTCAGGGTGAATCAACTGAAAATGTAATTAAACGCTTCCTGAGGTTGAATATACTGCCTGCAGGCTATCCAAAGTAGCTGCACAACTTGCTATTCAGGATTAGCACATACTGAGTGAGGCATATCATTACAGAGAGAGAGAACAACCAAGGACTGAGGGTAGAGACAAAACAAAACTGCAGATGCTGGAATTCAAAGTAGACAGGCAGGAAGCTGGAAGAACACGGCGGCACGGTGGCACAGTGGTTAGCACTGCTGCCTCACAGCGCCAGAGCCCTGGGTTCAATTCCTGATTCAGGCGACTGACTGTGTGGAGTTTGCACATTCTCCCCATGTCTGCGTGGGTTTGCTCCGGTTTCCTCCCACAGTCCAAAGAATTGGCCATGCTAAATTGCCTGTAGTGTTAGGTAAAAAGGGGTAAATATAGGGGTATGGGTGGGTTGCGCTTTGGCAGGTCAGTGTGGACTTGTTGGGCCGAAGGGCCTGTTTCCACACTGTAAGTAATCTAATCTAAACACAGCAAGCCAGGCAGCATCAGGAGGTGGAGAAATTGACGTTTCAGGTGTAACCCTTCTTCAGGACTGGGGGTGGGTGTAGGGGGAGCTGCAGATAAAGGGGTGGCAGGGGCAGGTTAGTGAGGTGGGGATAGGTGAAGACAGGGAGAGTGTATGACCTGGTTGGTCAATGGGAGGAATGAATCCAGTTAGTGGCGATGGGGAGGGGCTGGGGAGGGAGTCAGGGGATGGGGAGGGAGTTTATTTGAAATTGGATAACTCAATGTTGAGTCCTTCGGGCTGTAAGGTGCCCAGTGGAAGATCAGGTGTTCTGCCTCCAATAGGAGCTGAGGTTTGTTTTGGTGTAAACCTGATCTACAAAAGAGGAGAAAGTGAGGACTGCAGATGCTGGAGATCAGAGCTGAAAATGTGTTGCTGGAAAAGCGCAGCAGGTCAGGCAGCATCCAAGGAGCAGGAGAATCGACGTTTCGGGCATAAGCCCTTCTTCAGGAATGAGGAAAGTGTGTCCAGCAGGCTAAGATAAAAGGTAGGGAGGGGCGTTGGAAATGCGATAGGTCCCACTCCACCAAGGACATGCAGGTCCTTGGACTCCTCCATCGCCAGACCATAGCAACACGACGGTTGGAGGAAGAACGCCTCATCTTCCGCCTAGGAACCCTCCAACCACAAGGGATGAACTCAGATTTCTCCAGTTTCCTCATTTCCCCTCCCCCCACCTTGTCTCAGTCAAATCCCTCGAACTCAGCAGCGCCTTCCTAACCTGCAATCTTCTGCCTGATCTCTCCACCCCCACCCCACTCCGGCCTATCACCCTCACCTTGACCTCCTTCCACCTATCGTATTTCCAACGCCCCTCCTCCCTACCTTTTATCTTAACCTGCTGGACACACTTTCCTCATTCCTGAAGAAAGGCTTATGCCCGAAACGTCGATTCTCCTGCTCCTTGGATGCTGCCTGACCTGCTGTGCTTTTCCAGCAACACATTTTCAGCTCTGATCTACAAAAGACACAAGTATTCTATATTATTGAAAGAGAAAGTGAGGACTGCAGATGCTGGAGATCAGAGTCAAGAGTGTGGTGCTGGAAAAACACAGCAGGTCAGGCAGCATCTGAGAAGCAATCAATGAAGGGCTTATGCCTGAAAACATTGATTCACCTGCTCCTCAGATGTTGCCTGACCTGTTGTGCTCTTCTATATTATTGTAGCAATAATATAATTTGAAAGCAGGAGGTTGTATTACTCTTAATGCAGAGGGATTTGACATGAAAATTTGATTCAATTGTTACCAACTCCATCTCTTCTCCCTTGCTGCCACAAGAAGTGTAAAACCTGACCTCAACACTTCTCCCCTCACCTCCATCCAACGCCGCAAAGGATCCTTCCATATCCGACAGAGATTTTGCTGCACATCCAAATACCTCATCTATTGTGTCCGTTGCTCTCAATGTGGTCTCCTCTACATTGGGCAGACAGGATGCCAACTCATGGAACATTTCAGGGAACACCTCTGGAAACACATGCACCCAACAATCCCACCACCCTGTGGCCTACCACTTGAACTCCCCCTCCCACTCCGACAAGGAATTGCAAGTCCTGGGCCTCCTCCACTGCCAAATCCAACCGGCCCGAGGCCTGGAGAAAGAACGCCTCATCTTCCACCTTGGGACCCTCCAACCACACAGCATCAACATCGAGTTCACCAGTTTCCTCATTTCTCCTCCCCCCACCTCATCCCAGATCTAACCCTCCTACTCAGCACCCCCCTCTTGAACTGTCCTACCTGTCCACATACCTGTTCCACCTTCCCCTCCAACCTATCACCATCATTCCCCACTTGTATCTACCTATCATCTTCCCAGCTACCTTTCCCCCAGCCCCATTCTCCTCTCCTATTTATCTCTCAGCTGCCCCCACCACATTCCTAATGAAGGGCTTATTGATTCTCCTGCTCCTCGGATGCTGCCTGCCCTGCTGCTTTTCCAGCACTACACTTTCTAACTCCATCTTTCTCCTTGGCAACAGTTTGAGACTGTGATTTTCCGATTACCAAACTTGTACTATCAGTAAGACCCCCGTTTGTATTCTGCAACATCGCCCGCCTCAGTTCACCTTTCTCAAACTCTCACTCATGTCTTCCCTAGCTTTACGTCTGACTTTTTAAAGTGCAGTCTTAGCTGGTTTCCCACAATCTGTCCCTTGAGATCATCAGAAACACTGCTCAATGTGATTAAATTCAGAGCATCAATAACAGAAGTTGCTGGAAAAGCTCAGCAGGTCTGGCAGCATTTGTGGAGAGAAATCAGAATTAATGTTTCGGGTCCAGGGCCCCTTCCTCAGAACAGATGGTAGCTAAGAAAATTTTTTTTAAGCAGAAGAATGGGTGGGGGGAGAGGGTGCAAGGGGTAAATGATAGGTGGGGATAGAGCCCAGAGAGACAGAAGAGCAGCTGGGTAGATAGAGAGGATAATGATCAGCCTGGAAAGATGAATAACCTTCTGGACTCAATATCATGTTCAATAATTTTATGTCTTGACACACCTGGGGCTTTTGCCTGAAACATCAATTGTCCTGGTCCTCGGATACTGCCAGACCTGCTGTGTTTTTCCAGCACCACTCTAATCTTGACTCTGATCTCCAGTGTCTGCAGTCCTCACTTTCGCCTTCTTCCATTTCCTTATCCTAACCCCAACACACCAGACCTTGTTATCACAGAGTCTGCTATTGCACTCAAACCGTTGCTAGTCGCTAATTGTCCCCATTATTAGCTATTCATTTTCCCAGGGCTGATCGTTATCCACTTGTCTGTCCAACTGTTCCCTCTCTTTGGGCTCTATCTCCCCTACCATTTACCCCATCTCACCCCATCTTCTGCATAAAAAAACAACTTTTCCAAGCTACCGTCAGTAACCTCAGGTAAAATGGCAGGCGCTCCAGCCAGGGGTCCTCTGCTTCGCCTGTTCTTTTTATTCTTTCTCTTTATTTTCCTCCCTCCTTTCCTTTCCTGTGGTCTTGGACACCTGGTCCCGGCCTTCGGTGCAGGGTTAGTGCTCATCCGCCCGGAACGGGGACTCCAGTGACCCAGAGCAGGGACAGCAGCAGCCCAGAGCAGGAGTGGCCCAGTGCGGAACGTGGTAGTAGCCAACAGTCCGATCACATGCAGGCCCCGTACATGGTCTGCTGCTGAGAACCCTTGGAGAGAGTCTGTGATGTTTGTCTTTGTAACTCTTGTTTTTCTGACCTATGGTTATACAGTGTATAGCTGTAATGTAACATTTTTTCCATTTTTCTATTCTGTATCTAAGGATTGTACCTAGACATCTATGTACTTAAGATGATGCTGTAAGTGGCAACTTATAAACTTTTCACTGTACACATTTGAGTACATCTGACAATAAAGCTCATTCAATTCAACTCTGAGGAGGGGTCACTGGACCTGAAACGTTACCTCTGATTTCTCTCCACCGATGCTGCCAGACCTGTTGTGCTTTTCCAGCAATTTCTGTTTTTATTTCTGACTTCCAACCTCCGCACTTCTTTTGGTTTTTATTAAATTCACAGCATATCCTGTTCAGCCATCACCTCTGTACTCATTTACCTATAAAGTTCCTGGTCCAGAAACGACTTCATCATAAGATTCTCATCCTTGTTTCCAACGCTTTTCCAACTCTGCAATCTCGTCCAGTTCCTTGACCCTCCTAAATATCAATGCTTCTCTAATTTGGCCTCTTGGGCATCCTGATTTCAATTACTTTACTGATGGCTAAGTACTGGAATATTCTCCTGCTTTCTTCCTTGAAGCCACACCTTAAAACCTACCTCTGAGCTTAGTATTTGGTGATGCAACCCATTATCTCCTTATATGACTCAGAACACACTTTGTTTTATAATGTATTCCTGGTGAAACAGCTTGGGACCTTTTGTCAAATTAAAGGTATTACTTAGATACAAGTTGTTGTTTTACTGCAATTGGTAATTTCTTTATGAATGAACAAAGCTCTCAGTTACCTTGATAGGATCACAAGAGATGTGATCGTAAAACGAAAGAAACTTTATCTGTTCTCAATCCATCCCTGTCCATCTGTTTTCTAAGATCCAATTACCTATTGGTAACAATTAACGTAATCTCAATCGCTTGGTTAGCACAGGCAAATTTGTACTTTTAGGCCACTTCCAAGAAAGGTAAACACAGTCCCAAATTATTGAAGGTACATAGAAGACAAAGGTGACCTCACTTGATCCCTCAATTTACCCCTGCCTCCGATATCCTCAGCGTAATTGTGTCACATTCTTTCAATAGTGATCATTTCAGATCAGGCTGCAGCCTCTCCTCACAGTCTTCCAGCTCTCTGACGAACCCCAGCACCCAAACCCTCCAGTGGTCAGGTAGCTCATTCCCACACGCTTCCTGCTTATTTAAGCTTGTGTCCCCAGTATCTGCAGGGTAGTGGAGTTCAAAACTAGAGGGCATAGGTTTAAGGTGAGAGAGGAAATATTTAAAAGGGACCTAAGGAGCAACTTTTTCACGCAGCGATTGGTGAGTGTATGGCATGAGCTGCCAGAGGAAGTGGTGGAGGTGGGTACAATTACAACATTTAAAAGTTAAAAATCACAACACACCAGGTTATAGTCCAACAGGTGCATTTGAAAGTACAAGCTCTTGGTGCACTAATGAAGGAGCAGTGCTTCGAACGCTTGTACTTCCAAATAAACCTATTGGACTATAACCTGGTGTTGTGCGATTTAAAACTTTGTCCAGCCCAGCCCAAAACAGGCACCTCCACATCATGGCGAACATTTAAAAGGCATTTGGATGGTGATGAGGGATATGGGCCAAATGCTGGCAAATGGGGCGAGATTAGTTTAGGATATCTGGTTGGCATGGATGCGTCAGACCAGAGGGTCTGTTTCCCTGCTGTGCAGTTCTATGACTGGCCTGCAGCCAACTGAGTGATAGTTGCAGACACAACGCAATAGCGGCAAGAGGATTACGGAGGGTTATTGAGGCTTGAGTAGGAAGCATCTCTCCCATTCGTTTCTTTTGCACATGAGGACAGATCAGATCAGTTCTCCAGCCATCAGTGGGCCATAGCTATCTGGCTTCGAGCATTCCAGTAAAACAATGAGAAAAGGAGAAAGGGAGAGAAAACTAGAAAGTATAACAAAGAGGGAAACATGTAGGAAACAAGGAAAAGCAGAAGAGGATCTACAGGAGTCGAGGAAATACAGAAGCAGAAGGAGAAAGAAACAGAATGAGATAAGGGATAAGAAAGCAGTTCGACATACTGAGATAAACATTTTGAATTCTGTCGTGGCTGATTTTAAATATACCTACTTTTGTGCAGCTTAAAACATAAGGGATCTTCCACATAAGACAGAGATGAGAAGAATGATTTTCCCTCCGAGTTAGTCTGTGAAATCATCTTTATCAAGAGAACAGAAGAACCTTCAATGGCCTCATTGAAGGCTCGTAAGGCCTAGTTAGATAGAGTTATGACTGACAGAAAGCCAAAGAGTGGAACATGGAATTGAGGCCACAATCAGATCAGCTGGGACCTTATTAAACAGCAGAGCAAATTTAAGGGACCAAATGGCCTTGGAAACATGGAGAAAGGTTGGGCTATTCAGCCCATCGAGTCTGCCCCAACATTCAATATGATCATGGCTGATCGAACACCTCAATAACTTTTACCGACACTATCCCCGTAAACCTGCATACCTGTTGTTCTCCACTTTAAACATATTTGGAGACTGAGTTTCCACAGACCTCACTGGTAGAGAATTCCAAATTCACAACTCTCTGAGTAAGAACATTTCTCTTCCTCTCAGGAAACATCTTACCCACATCTGCTCTGTCAATCCTTTAAGTATTTTGTAAATTTCAATGCTTATTCCTACTCTCATTTCATACATCTATACGTATCTTTATTTTATCCTCATATGACTAAGTAGATATAGTAAGTTCTATAAAATATCTTTAAATGTAATGAACTGTTAACTTTGCAGTGTTGTGATTTTTAACTGTGGTCTGTAAGCATGTGGGGCAGGGTCCCAAATCTGGTATGATTTCAAACACACAGATCACAAATACACATTTAATAGGATGAAAGCAACTGAATGTCTGTGCGAATGTAATGTACTGTGACACATGCAATAAAACACAGAGATGCTAGAAATGGACTGTGACACTTTGGATGGATATGATTTAATTGGAGGCATCCCTCTCCAAAACATGACTGTGTAAAAATATATCCCTTAACTTTTTTCCCTAAAACACTGCTCTCACAAATCTGACTTTTACACAGTTACATGCTAGGTGAACGCACTGACTGGGTTAAAGGCTAGTCTCAGATAAGTAAATGTTTAGTGGCATCATGAGCAACATGGTAGAGACCAGTTCCTGGCATGGGGTGGGGAAAGGAATATCTGAAGATGCAAAGTGCATTTCTCCTCTTGAACATACCTATTGAAGTATGTCAAACTGTCAAGCAGTGAGAGACTTTGATGGAATAAGGAGAAACAAAGGTGTGCATCAGTTGCCAGAGGACACTGGCATCCAAGAGAGAATTTGGATAGAAATAGTGTGAAAGAGTATGGGGAAACAGTAGGAGGTTGGCATTAGGTAATGATGCTCAGTTACAGAGCTGGTGCTAGGGGGCAATGTGCCAAATGGGCTTCTTCTGTACCGTAAAAAGTCCTATGATTTTGTGACAAGATTTAAGACAAATAGTAAGCATACCTGAGGAAGGATGTAGAGAATCTTAAGAATAACAATTGGCTATAATCTAGAACACATGGCCTGAAAGGCTGTTGGAAGCTGATTCATTAGTGATTTTCATAAAGCAGAATAATACACATTTTTATATGACTGGAGAGAATTACAAAGAACAGAATAAAAAAGAGCAGCAGTCGACCGCACAGCCAGTTGAGTCGACTCTACCACTTTCACAAGGCAGGGTGGGCTAACACCAAGGAAGGTACTGCTGAGAATGGGATAAAAATCAGCAGGTAGACAAGCTGGCTACAGGTGGGCACAAGGTGAATGGGGACAGGCTTCCAAATAAAGCAATCTGTAAAATTAACACAATAACCTCTGTGTTTGATGGATAATCTTCCACTGAGCCTTGTCAAGGGGAGGGGGAGGATTTAAATGTTTCAACTGTGAATGAATCGGTCTGTTCATTGTCAGGCATAGGTGTAATTTGATTAATGAATGCAAACTTATTGGCACATAGACCTTGTTCCTAAAATGGAGGAAAGAGGTTTTAGAAATTTAGAAGCAGATTTTATTTTCACTAATAACAACATACGTTTTTGCTCTCTATGTTTTGAGTTTATATATGTTTGCCGAGGGCACCATTCTTCCTAAACATACCCTGCAAATCAGGAACATTGCACACTGTTCCTGAACTATTGACATAGTTTATGAATAGCTAAAACCCGAGCATGGAGCTTTGCATCACCCCAACACAATAAACCTCAATCATTTGCCTTTTATTGCTCTGATTTATGTTTGTTATAAACAATCCTCAGTCCAAGATAATAAATTACAAATTACAAAAAATTACAAAATCCCTTTTCTACCGCCACTACCACTCCTTTTACCTTTTGTTCTGTTGATCACTTGATGGTAGGTGTGTGATTTATATGCATGAGAATATCACTTATTTTAGAGTTTGAATTTTGAAGTAGTGGTATGTGGGCTTTGTCTGGGTCTATGAAAGGGTTTAATGATTTAACTTGTATTGCTGTAACCAATGCGATTTATTTAAAAACACAGTATTAGAGAGTGATTTCCTGAGTGTAATGTTGCTTTGTTTTCATTGGGAGAGCTTATGAACAACCAAAGTAAATAGTTATGCATCAGGCTTTTGGTTAGGAGAATTTTTAAAAAAATATTTTGATTAGGGTAGCACCTTTGGTTTGGGGAAAAACCATTTGGCTTTTAACCTGGTAGGTTTTGTGGAAGTCCTGGCGCATGCTAGATGTGTACGACAGTTACTCATGTCGGAAGAAGATTGGTTTAGAACTGTTAACTGGTCACCTCAGTACAGTTTAGTTTAAAAATATCACACTAGACATATTTGGTTAAAGCTCTGAAGGACTATTCGACGATGAAAACATCAATGCTCAACTGTATGAATCCTCCCAGAAGAGTTTATCAGATTCTCAAAACAGACAATTGAAGTCACGGTTAATTAAGCTCTATTGATGTGAAAGAGAAGGCAGGACTCTCTAGTGCGAGTACTGTACAGGAATGCGTCTGGGATTAATGGAATTATATTTTACTAGGTGTTTCTAAACCTTTAAACTTTTGTTAAATGTAAACAATTTGATTTAATTTACTTTACCTCCTTTTTTTCTGTATTAACTTCCATTTTATTGTTAAAATGAATCTGTAATATCATGTGTGAGTGTTTCGGCTAAAAACCACCTGGTTAAAACAATCTGGGATCTAACTTGTCCAGTAATAACATCAGATGAAATCATAACAATCTCCAATCTTCCTCATCCACTAACAGCTCCCTGACCTTCCCTTCTGTTCCACTTCTTCCTTCCCAATTTCCTCTGTAGCCTAAAATCCACCAACTTTCTAAAAAGCATCATATTGGCCTCATGATGTCTGTTCTCTCTATGCTGCCAGACCAGTAATACTAACACATTTATTTCTGTCAGATTTCTGTCTCAGGAGGTAATGTAATTCCCACAAACAATGCAGCCAGCCATTTTTAACATTCATAAAACCAAATTTCATAAGGAATTACATAGTCAGAGGTTGACAAACTCACTGTGGCCAGAAAATAAATCAAGCAAACAGGCCTGCTGGTGGAAACAGATTCCATGGGAAGTTCCAGTCTTGGACAAGCGCTTGAAAAAGACTCATTTGCAAGCAGAAGAAAAGAAATATAGTTCGGGATTAGATTTGACAGTTCTTTCAAAGATTCTAACAGAGGGGAAAATCGGTCTTATTCTCTAGGGTGTAGGTTTGCTCGCTGAGCTGTAGGTTTGATATCCAGACGTTTCATTACCTGGCTAGGTAACATTATCAGTGGCGACCTCCAAGTGATGCGAAGCTGTTGTCTCCTGCTTTCTATTTATATCTTTCTCCTGGATGGGGTTCCTGGGGTTTGTGGTGATTTCATTTCCTGTTCATTTTCTGAGGGGTTGATAGATGGCATCTAGATCTATGTGCTTGTTTATGGCGTTGAGGTTGGAGTGCCAGGCCTCTAGGAATTCTCTGGCATGTCTTTGTCTGGATATCAAACCTACAGCTCAGTGAGCAAACCTACACCCTAAACCTCAACCTGAGCTACAAACCTTGCGAAGGTCTTATTCTGCACTTCAAAATTTCATGGAGTCCAAAATAACTCTATGAAGGAGAGGGTCACCAAGTCACCCTTTACTCACACATGCAGAGTACCTGACACTGACCCAGCTAGCTCACAGCCAGCTTCTAGAGTGAGCAGAATCCCGAACACATCTGTTTATATCTGTCAGCCAGGGTTCCCTGATTGGGCCAGGTTAACAGCCCCAATCAGGGAACTCCTATTCTATGACTGCATCTGCTGACCTTGTTCCAATCACTATAGAGTCATTGAAAAAAAAAAGTGCATAGGTTAGCTGGCTCCTTAATATGTTGCTGAACTTGTAAGGGCAACATTTGCCATTGTTATTTCAGAATATCCACTAACCCATTTGATGGCATTGTGAAAATATATTTCCTGATTACAGGTAATAACTAGATTCTTACTCCAACATTCAAAAGCATGGGTAAGAAGACGCCAAACAGATGCCAACTTCACTCTAATACTTCACCTTTGAACATTCAGAAATTGAGCCATCAAACCCTCCCAGATTGTCATGACAGCAGTAGATGAGACCAAGGAGCTTTTGTGAAGAGTCAATATTCCCCTAAATCTTGTAGAGTTCTGTTCTGATGATGTTGAATGCTTCCTTAAAGTCTACTAAAGTAAGGCAAAGGGGTATACTGTTCCCTTCATGTTTCTTGTACCTGGTGTATCAAGATGATCATGTCCACAGTAGGTTTGTTAGCATTGAAAATCCACTGCGCTTCCAAGTCCCTTCGTCTACAATTAGATGCAGTGTTTTATGTATGCCACAAGCAAAGGCCTTCCTTGTGATTCTGAGTAGTGAGACCCCTGGGTTGTTGTTGCAGTCTCATCTGCTATCTATGTTGTTGTATAAAACCAAAAAAAATAGGAAAAGGAGTAGGCCAATCAGCCCCTCAAGTCTGCTCCATTCAATAGGGTAATGGCTGATCCGACATTCCTCATGTTCCTTGATCTCCTTACTGATCAAGAACCTATATAACTCAGCCTTAAATATATATAAGGACTCTGGCTCCATGGCTCTCTCTGTCAAGAGGTTCCATAGATTCTCACCCTCTGACGGAAGAAATTCCTCCTCATCTCAGTCTTAAATTGGTGTCCCTTTATTCTCAGACTATGCCCTCTGGTCCTAGACTTTCCCATGAGAGGAAACATCCTCTCAGCATTTACCCTATCAAGCCCTTTAAGAATCCCATACATCTCAATGAAATCACCCCTCATTCTTCTAAACTCTGGTGAGCAGAATTCAAGTCTGTTTAGCTTTTGCTCATAGGACAATCCCTCCATACTGGGGTTCATCCTAACGAACCAATCCCCTGAATTGCTTCCAATGAAAGATGCAGTTCCTTAAATAAGGGGACCACAACTGCTCACAGTACTCCAGATGTGGTCTCACCATCACTTGTACAATTGCTTTTTGACTTCTGTACTTTTCTACTCCACCCTCTTGAAATAAGGGCCAACAGTCCATTGACCTTCCTGATTACCTGCTGTCCCTGTGTTGTAGCTTTCTGTGCTTCATGCGCAAATCCACACAAGTCCTTTTGTGTTGCAGCTTTCTGCAGCTTTTCTCCATTTAAATTATACCCTTTTATTTGTTCTCCCTTGCAAAATGAACAACTTCACATTTTCCCACAATAGACTCTGCCCAACTCTTTGCTCACTTACTTAAACTTTTGATATCTCCCTGGATCCCCTTTGCAACTTGCCTTTCTGCCACTTTGTCCACAGTACTTTCACTTTCTTCCTCTAAGTCATGAATATATATTTGTAAATAATTGCAGTGATCCTGTGGAATCCCATTAGTGAGCTGTGTCAGAAACGTAGTCAGAGACAAAAAGTTTGCAGATGCTGGAATCCAAAGTAGAATCCAGGATCCTGAAGATGGGTTATATTCGAAACATTGACTTCTCCACCTCCTGATGCTGCCTGGCTTGCTGTGGCCTTCCAGCCTCTTACATGTCTAATGTGTCAGAAATGTGGACAATATATAGCAGACATCTTAAATCCCAGAAAGTTATTATCACCAGCAATGCCTCTGCAAAATCCTGAAAATGGACTAGTAGAACAGGTGCTCCAAAACCCATGTTCTTTCTGAGTCACCAACCTCACTACAGGCACTGGTTACAGCCAATCAGTTGCACTGGCTGGGCCACATTGTCCACATGCCTGATACAACACTTCCAAAACAAACCCCCTCCTCCAAGTTTCATCACAATAAGCAGATGGCAGGATGGCAGAGAACATGCTTAATGACCCCCTCAAAGCCTCCCTTAAAAATACTGTCATATCTTTCCCATATCGTGATAATCTCTTGCCCGTGATAGCCCACACTGAAAAAGAAGTATCTGCCAACCATCTTGGGCATCTCTGACCAGTAAAGGTGGAGGCCAAACACAAACAGCAAAGAGTGTGCTAAAGCCCAAGCATCCAATTCTCCAACCTCTTCAAATACCACCCACTCCATCTGTGGCAGCATATTTAGATCCAACATTGGACAGTTTAGTGACCTCAGTACACACATCAGAGTGGGCGAAAGTCATCCTTGGTCTCAAGGGACTGCCAATTAAGTCATCCACCTAGTAACTGAGCTATAAAGACTCATGGAGATTCTCTTCCATGCCTGTAACTTGTTTCCTCCCTCCAAGTATCAACATGAACTGTGATCAAGTGAAAAGGCATCACATCTCTGCCCCGATCACACTAATAACACCCATTGGACATGACTGGTAAATTCTGCCACCTTGTGACATGCACCAATCTCAAAAAGAGGCTTACCTTTTCTACCTGTGTCTGGGTATAACCCGGCAGAACTGGATCATGAATGCAGCAAACTTCTTACAGGTTTTGTTGGCATTTACCAATCGGGGTCAACATTTTTGGCATGGGCACATTCGAAGGATGGAGGGTTGGAGTGGGAGGTTCAGTACTTTTGTGGTTGTAGAAATTGGGGATGGAGGGGTTGTGCCAGATCCCTCCTTTGAAAATCTAACTGAAGTTGCTAACCCGAATCCTAACTCTAATTGATCCAGTGACTCTAGAAACCTCCAGTCCCACTTCCCAGCTCATTCCTCCCCACTGCCTGCCCACCCAGGTCAGCTTGATCACCACAGCTGAACATCAACTGGACACCTGCCCTGGCAACACCACAGAAATTCTCAAGTCACCTTGAAACACCATGCAACTGTAAGAGGGGATTGCGGGACAGAGCTGGTGTGTGTGTGTTTGTGTGGGGCTGTGTGTGTGTGTGTGTGTGGGGGGGGGGCGTGCGTGTATATGGCTGTGTATGTGTGTGTGGGGGGGGGGGCTCTGTGTACGTGCATGTATATAGCTCTGTGTGTGTGTGTGTGTGTGTGTGTGTGTATTCCTACACTAGATTAGGCTACCATGAAGGACACTCCTTCTCAACCTCTTGGGTTAAAGTACCACCAGTAATCTCTCTCTCTCTCTTCAATGATAGAGCAGCCCGAGACTCCAGTAGGACCATGGCAACTTTATCTTTGTGTGTGTCTGTGAGATAAAGTAATTCAGATTTATTAAAAAAACAGGTTTTAAGTAGAAATCCAGAACAAGTGGTGCCTGGGAAGGTCAGACCTGGGTCTTTGGGGAAGGTCAAAATCACTAGCTAATGGCAGAGGAAAATGACAACTCCCCCTGTAGGGTGGCATGTGCTACTCTCATGGGCAATGGCTTGGCAACAGGTGTCAAAGACAACAGTCCAGGACAGCACCTGAAAACCTCAAGCGTGGTACCTGGGGCAGAACCAGGTCAGACCCTTAATCCATTAGCACATGTGGGGCAATATTATGACACCTCCTCAACCTGAAATGCACTGATTAGATTCCCTACAGTGTGGAAACAGGTGCTGCAGCCCAACCCTCCAAAGAGTAACCAACTCAGACCCATTTCCCTCTGACTAATACGCCTAACACTATGGGCAATTAATTTAGCATGGCTAATTCACCTGACCTGCACATCTTTGGGCTGTGGGAGGAAACCGGAGCACCCGGAGGAAACCCACCTAGACACGGGGAGAATGTGCAAACTCCACACAGACTCATCCGGAGGCTGGAATCGAACCCGAGTCCCTGGTGCTGTGAGGCAGCAGTGATAACCACTGAGAGACACTGCCGCCTGTCTTTGGTGGATTGGAGGGGCCTCCTCGATTCAATGAAAACCGGGAATCAGTGCTTCTTTGTACATTTCATGGATCCCATGCCCAATGACCACCCCTTCCCCCAAAACAAAACAAAATGGTTAATTCAGGAGCAGGCGGTGTTAAAAAGCAGGTCTTCCCCTGCAGAGTACGATGTCTCCCAGACTCGAACCTGATATTTTAAAATCTGATATCCATCCTATTCCGACACACCTCAATAAAACGAGGGCATGGTTATGCGTCTACATTTTGATACCTGCCCAGTTCTGTCAAATACCAACATTTATTTCTCGGTAGCTGCCCGGGAGACCGACCTGTGGTGTCCGGGTCACAGAGGGACGAGTCATCGTCTTTGCGGTACCGCAGGACGTTGTCGGTGGAGCCGGTATCGTCCTCGGGAAGCCGGGGGAAGCTGGTGATACTCATGTAGTCTACCGGCGAGTAGGCCCCGAGGTTAGTCTCCTGGCCGGCTTCTTCTTCCGCCATCCTCGGTGTATTTACCCTCGGTGTAACCTCTCTGCTTCAGCACAGCAATTGGGCAGGGGCAACACAGATAAGGCGAGCCGCTGGAGACAGGTCTTGAGACATGCAAACGCTCCTTTCGTTCCCCCGCAGCGGTGCACTGATGCCCTTTAATTCCTCTCTCTCTCTCTCTCTGTGTATACTGTATTGTGTCTCTCTGGCTTGTGCGATATTCCTTTCAATTTGTGACTCTTCCCCTGTAGGAAGCGGGGAACCGCCAGTGCACGGCGCCGGAAGGTTAAAAACAATCAGCAGAAAGAGGATTTCAAATAACCAGAAAAATCAAATGGGTGGAGGAATACAGCGAGAAATGCAAGTGGTTCAGATTAAAATCGTATGGATCAGATGACAACACCATACAGTCTTAAGCACATACAAAACATCGATGGGTGCAATTTATGTTTGTCTGTATATAAAATGTCTGTACGGATTTTTGCCAAATTTTAAGTCATTCTACTGTAATTAAATGTTACAAATAAAAATGCTTTTAATGTAAATTTACGATATAATTTTGTGTCTATGTAGCTAATTTTTGTTGCTACAGGTAACGGTGGTGTTGCGATTGTGTTTCTTAAAAAAAGCAAAATACAAAGGAGGGGCAGAATCGCTGGGATACTGCACTGCGGAGGGGTGAAATGAATCAAAATCAATAAATCGACAAGATACAAGTGCGGAGCATCGGAGGCTGAGGGGTGACCTTGTGGAGGTTTATAAAATCATAAGGGGCATGGATAGGGTGAAAAGACAAGGTTTTTTTCCCCCCCAGGGTAGGGGAGTCCGAAACTAGAGCGCATAGGTTTAAGGTGGGAGGGATAAAATTTAAAAGGGACCTAAAGAGCAACATTTTCAGGCAGAGGGTGGAATGAGCTGCCGCAGGAAGTGCTGGAGGCTGGTACAATTACAACATTCAATGGAGAATTGGGGCAAATGCTGGCAAACGGGACTTGATTACTTTGGGATATTTGGTTGGCATGGACGAGTTGAACGGAAGGGTCTGTTTCTTTGCTGTACAACTCTATAGCTCTAAGTCATGCTCACTAATCTGCAATAGCTGGAATTTAAAAATAAACAGAAGCAGAATTGTGCTATTGCTACTGCAGTATTCTCTTAAGCTAATGTCTTTGTTCCTTGTTTCCCTGTCTCAGCTTATTCATTTTTCACAATCAAACAACTTTTAGCTCAAGAACAAAAGGCTGTATGATAGAAGAAATAGAAATAGAAACTAAACACATCACAGTATCTGTGGAGAAACAATCAGAAGGAAACTTGATCCCAATCTTAATTATGTTTTCGGCTGAGTTTTGAATAAATTGAAATCTAGCCCAAGGTTTTTTTTTGTCGAAACACATGGATTCTGAAAGGTCATTGACTGTTGCTGTCTCTCCTCAGATGTTGTCAGACCCACTGTGAACACTTCCAGCATGTACTGTCTTCAGTTTCATATTTCCAGCACCTACAGTATTTTGCTTCTGTATATAATTTTCTGTCTACTTTATCCAACTGCTGGATTAGTGGTGCTGGACGAGCACAGCAGTTCAGGCAGCATCCAAGGAGCAGCGAAATTGAAACGTCGATTTCGCTGCTCCTTGGATGCTGCCTGAACTGCTGTGCTCTTCCAGCACCACTAATCCAGAATCTGGTTTCCAGCATCTGCAGTCATTGTTTTAACCTACTTTATCGAACTGCTGACACCAACAGCACGGATGAGTTAAAAATCACACAACACCAAGTTATAGTCCAACAGGTTTAATTGGAAGCACTAGCTTTCGGAGCGATGCTCCTTCATCAGGTGGTTGTGATAATTGAGCGGTGCTCCGAAAGCTAGTGCTTCCAATTAAACCTGTTGGACTCTAACCTGGTGATGCGTGATTTTTACCTTTGTACACCCCAGTCAAGTACTGGCATCTCCAAATCAGCACAGATGAGGGAAGCGTTGTTAGATACACTTCTTTAAAGAGTTTCTGAAATACTTTTCTCTGAAAACATTGCCCTGTAGATAGATCATAAGACAGAGATGCAGAAGTGGGCCATTCGGCTCTTCAAGACTGTTCCATCTTTTACTGCGATCATGGCTGATTTGTTAATCCTTAACTTTATTTACCTGCCTTTTCTGCATAACCATTGATTCTCTTACTCAGTAACAATCTGTCTGTCTCAGCCTTCAATATACTTGAGGATCCAGCCTCAGCAGCCCTCTACATTAAAGAACTCCATAGATTCACTATCCTCTGATTTTAACCTATACTCCCATGATTGTATGGCCAAAAGGGCCAGAAATAATTTTATGATTAGTTTTGTAGCAATGTGAGAATCCAAGCTAATATCTGCAACAGTCAGTTTCGCTTTGAAACTTCGCGCTACTACATTTGTTTAAACCTCATCAGTTTCATTGCATTTTCAATGCAAACCTATTTATGCTTAATCTCTTGCCTCAGAATAACTTCCAAACTCTATAAACTGTTAACCCATTTTATAAAAACTGAAAGAAGTGCAGATGCTGGAAATCAGACACAAAAATGGGAATTGTTGGAAAAGCTCAGTAGGTCTGTCAGCATCTATGGAGAGAAATCGGAGTTAATGTGTTGAGCCCAGCGACCCTTCCTCAGAACTGATGGTAGCGAAGAACCTTTTCAAAATGTTCTTTTATTAGTTTATTTGCAGCTTTATTGGCAGCCACTGAAATGTCAGGATCACGTGGACATCTACTTTCTATTTCTATTATGTGACTTACCTTTTTTTTGGTAAAGTTAATTGCTGCATGGATTCAAGTTCCAGCCTCTACATCCACCTCCATGTCTACAAAGATAATAATTGTGAGATCTCTCTTTTGCACTGTTAGGGGCTCTCTCTGTAGCTCATGACCATGTACTGACATACAAATCACTTCAGACTCCCACTTGCATGGCACATTCTATTTACCACTCCAACACCCCATGCTCTTGGCTGTCATCGTGAGCATTTAATCATAACTGAAACATGTCAGGAAACTGTTCCTGCATGTTCACCGATTGTTGCAGCTTTCCATTCATTAGTTGCCCTGGGACAAATTTTACCCATGTTGTACAATGAGTACTCTGGATGTGAGTGCTCTGTCATCTGTGACACTATCATGCAAATTATTGCTAGATCTAATGCATTATTTTCCTCAGGATCTTCATTGCAGAAATGGACTTTGTTAAAGTCTATGAAATATTCTCCTGTTGCAGTCACTGTCTAGTTTCCAAAATCCATTAAATACTCACCAAAATTGTCGATTTCACTTTAGAATTCCGTAACAAAATAAACATTCTTATCCAATTGACTAGAACCCATCTTGGCTGAAAAATGTGTTGCTGGAAAAGCGCAGCAGGTCAGGCAGCATCAAAGGAGCAGGAGAATCGACGTTTCGGGCATAAGCCCTTCTTCAGGAAAAAACGTTGATTCTCCTGCTCCTTTGATGCTGCCTGACCTGCTGCGCTTTTCCAGCAACACATTTTTCAGCTCTGATCTCCAGCATCTGCCGTCCTCACTTTCTCCTAGAGCCCATCTTAGAAAACACCTTCCCTATGCTGTTAAATTGCATAGAAAGCTGAAAAATAATTATCCAGAACCATAGCATTGTAGATTGCAGCATTTAAAATACATATCCAAGTATTTTTCCCTTTCTTTGTAAAGACTGTGTTATTTTGTTTTACTGTTTTTTTTATTGTAGACTGAAATGAGAAAAGAACTGTTTTAAAAACCAAAGATTGCTGCATGTTTTTGAAAGCAAGTTACCTGTCATTCACTCTAAGTATTGTTTACACGGTTGCAGGAGTAGATGAAGGTGCCAGTGAGCTGGAGCAAAAGGGATTTACAAATTGAAGTTCAGCCAGCAAGAAGTTGCTGATTGGTATATGGACTGGTGACCGGTTATCAATGAGAATAACCATTTTATTGGTTTTCAGGTAGTGAACAGCTCAGGCTGGCAACAGACATGCAGAGACATCAGATGATCAGCTCAGGCTGATTTTTCTGCACTGTTCTCTGCCATAAATGTAATTTTAAGCCTGAAGCAAATCAGTTTATTCTCCCACCAGCAGTTTCTGTAAGCTATGACTTTTAAATGTGAAACAGGGTGAATAGTTCATACAGTAAAAGTATTCATCTGGTGGGGAGAGAAGAGAAATGTTCTTGTAGTCGGGGATAGTACAGTCAGAGGCATAGACACTGTTCTCTGTGACCAGGATCAAGAGTCCTGAAGGTTGCGTTGCCTGCCTGGTGCTCGATTCGGGATATCTCATCTGGGCTGCACAGAAACTTGGAGTGGGAGGGTAAAAATCCAGTGGTCACGGTCCACGTAGGTACCAATGACATAGATAAAATTAGGGTAGAGGTTGTGCTAAGGGAGTATGAACAGCTAGGACCTAAATTAGAAAGGTAATAATCTCTGGATTACTAACCTGAGTCATGAGCTAATTGGCACATGGTCAATAAGATGAAGCAGACAAACGCATGGCTCAAAGGTTGGTGTAGGAGAAATGGGTTTGAATTCATGGGACATTGACACCAGTACTGGGGAAGAAGGGACCTGTTCCAATGGGCTGGTCTTCATTGTTTTTAATTTCAAAAATATCCTTTATTCATAAAATATTTTGATGATCTGTACAATTGGTCATGCAATACATACGTAAACATTCCATTTCTTTGCATAGAGAGACATACAGATCTGTATGATTACTATCCACATATTTAGCTGGGGGGTCAGCAGAGCCCCCTTACTGCGTCGGCCCCCTGTGCTTAGGCAGGCAGATGTTACACGGTGGTCTTTCCCCACCGCGCCTTGGTGGCAGCTGCCCCAACCTTCAGCACATCCCTCAACACGTAGTCCTGGACCTTGGAATGTGCCAGTCTGCAACACTCAGTCGGGGTCAACTCCTTCAGCTGGAAGATCAACAGGTTTCCGACCGCCCAGAGAGTGTCTTTCACTAAGTTGATGATCCTCCAGGTGCAGTTGATGTTCGTCTCAGTGTCCGTCCCGGGGAACAGACTGTAGAGCACGGAGTCCCACGTCACGGCACTGCTCGGGACGAACCTCGATAAACACCACTGCATTCCTCTCCAGACTTCCTCTGCATAGGCACATTCCAGAAGGAGGTGTGTGACAGTCTCATCCCCCCTACAGACACTTCGAGGGCAGCGTGCGGTGCGGCTGAGAGTCTGGGCATGCATAAAGGATCTCACAGGCAGAGCCCTTATCACCACCAGCCAAGCCATGTCTTGGTGCTTGTTGGAAAGTTCTGGCGATGAGGCATTCTGCCAAATGGCTTTGACAGTCTGCTCAGGGAACTGCTCGATAGGATCCGCCCTCTCCTTTTCCTGAAGGGTCTCAAGGACACTACATGCTGACCACTTCCTGATGGACTTGTGGTCAAAGGTGTTTTTCTTCATTAACTTCTCCGCAAAGGAGGTCTTCATCTCTACCCTGCTGGGATCAGAGTCCTAGTGAATTGCATAACTAGGGCTGTAGACAGGGCTTTAAACTAAATGGGGAGGGAGGAGTTCAGTTAAAGGGGACATTAGAAAACCAGAATTAAAGGAGGAGGTAAGAGTGCAGAATTCAGGAGAGATTTTTAAAATCTCCAGCATGGACACAAATAGGATAGAGTGTATGGAAAGGGTTAGCAATCAAACTTCAAGCACACTGGACAAACGAATGACAATGAGAAGACTGAATACAGGACTGAAGGTGTTATATCTGAATGCACGCAGTATAAAGAATGAGGTAAATGAGCTTGTAGCACAGATCACAATTGGCATGTATGACATGGTGGGCATCACAGAGACTTGGCTGCAAGGGGATCGAGATTGGGAGCTGAATATTCAAGGATATACACATCCTATCGAAAAGATAGGCAGGTGGGCAGAGGGGATGGGGTTGCCTTATTAGTAAGAGAGGAAACAAAATCAATAGTAAGAAATTAAGTAGGGTTAGATGGTATGGAATCTGTGTGTGTAGAATTGAGGAACTGCAAAGTAAGAAAAGCCATAGTTGGAGGTAAAAACCATGGTTAAGTACAGGCCTCCGAACAGTAGTCAGGAGCCGGGGCACAAGGTACACCAGGAGATAGAAAAGATTTGTGGGAAAAGGAATGTAACATGGGGAACTTCAATATGCAAGTGGTCTGGGAAAATCAGGTTCGAAGTGGATTGCAAGAAAAGGAATTTGTGGAATGTCGACGAGATGGTTTTATATTGCAGCTTGTGGTGAAGCCCACTAGGGAACAGGCAATGCTGTTGTGCAATGAAGCAGACGTGATAAGGGAGCTTAAGGTGAAGGAGCCCTTGGGAGGTAGTGGTCACAATATGATTGAATTTAATCTACAATTTGAGAGGGAGAGCACAGAACCAGAGGTAATGGTATTACAGCTGAATAAAGGCAACTATAGAGGCATGAGGGAGGAGCTGGGTAGAATTGACTGGGAGAGGAGCCTGGAAGGAAAGACAGTGGAACAGCAATGGCAGGAGTTTCTGCGAGTAATTCAGGAGACACAGCAGAGATTCATCCTGAGGAAAAAGAAGCATGGTACAGGGAGGATGAGGCAACTATGGCTGACTATGGAAGTCAGGGATAGCATAAAAGCAAAAGTGAAAGCATACAATGTGGCAGAGGGCAGTGGGAAACCATAGGATTGGGAAGCTTACAAGACCACCAGAGGGCAACAAATAAAGAAATAAGGAGGGAGAAGATTAAATATGAGAGTAAGCTAGCCAGTAATATAAAGGAAGACTGTAAGAGTTTCTTTAGAGATTTAAAGGGCAAAAAAGAAGCAAAAGTGGATATTGGACTGCTGGAAAATGATGCTGGAGAGATAGTAGTGGGGAACAAGGAAATGGCTGAGGAATTGAATAATTACTTTGTGTCAGTTTTCATGGTGGAAGGCATAAATAATATCCTAAACAATCAAGAGAGTGAGGAGGCAGAGCTGAGTATGGTGGCCATCACCAAGGAGAAGGTGCTAGAGAAACTGAATGGCCTGAAGGTGGATAAATCACCTGGACCAGATGGACAACACCCCAGAGTTCTATGGGAGATAGTTGAAGAGATAGCGGAAGGTGTTATTGGTGATCTTTCTGGAAGCGCTAGAATCAGGGAGGGTTCCAGAAGACTGGAAAATCACGAACATGACACCCCTGTCTAAAAGGGAGTAAGGCAAAAGATAGAATATTACAGGTCAATTAGCCTAACCTCGGTTATGAGTAAGATCCATTGTGAAGGATGAGATTTCTGAATACTTGGAAATGTATGGTAAAATTTAACTCCCAATTTAACCCAGGTTCAATTCCAGCCTCAGGTGACAGTCTGTGTGGAGTTTGCACGTTCTCCCTGTGTCTGTGTGGGTTTCTTTTGGGTGCTCTGGTTTCCTTCCACAGTCCAACGATATGCAAGTTGGGTAAATTGGCCATGCTAAATTGCCTACAGTGTCCAGGGATGTGTAGGTTAGGTGGATTAGTCAGGGGAAATTTAGGGTAGGAGAATGGATCTGGTTGGGTTATTCTTCAGAGGGTTGGTGTGGACCTGTTGGGTCTAATGGCCTGTTTCCACACTTCAGGGATTTTATGAAAACAGGGTAAAGGCAGCTTGGTTTCATCAAGGGGAGGTCATGCCTGACACATCTGCTAGAAGTCTTTGAGGAAGTAATGAGCAGGCTAGACCAAGGAGAGCCAATGGACCTTATCTACCTGGACTTCATGATTGCCTTTGATAAGGTGCCATAAAGGAGGCTACTGAGTAAGATAAAGGCCCGCGGTGGTGGAGGTATGGTGCTAGCATGGATAGAAGCTTGGCTGTCTGACAGAAAGCAGAGAGCATGGATAAAAGGGTCCTTTTCAGGATGACAGCTGGTGATAAGTGGTGTTCTGTAAGGCTCCATGTTGGGACCACAACTTTTCACTTTATACATTAATGATCTAGATGAAGGAACTGAGGGCATTCTGACTAAGTTTGCAGATGATAGAAATTTAGGTGGAGGGACAGGTAGCATTGAGGAGACAGAGAGGCTGCAGAAGGATTTGGACAATGTAGGAGAGTGGGCAAAGAAGTGGCAAAGGAGTATAATGTGGGAAAGTGTGAGTCATGCACTTTGGTAGGAATAATGGAGGCAAGGAATATTTTCTAAATGGTGAGAAAATTCAGAAGTCTGAAGTGCAAAGAGACTTAGGAGTTCTAGTCCAGGATTCTCTCAAGGTAAACTTACAAGTTGAGTTTGTAGTGAGGAAGGCAAATGCAATGAAGACATTTATTTTGAGAGGACTTGAATATAAAAGCAAACATGTACTTCTGAGGCTCCATAAGGCTCTGGTCAGACTACATTGGGATTAATGTGTGCAGTTTTGGGTCCCATATCTCAGGAAGGATGCATTGGCCCTGGATTGTGTTCAGAGAAGGTTCACGAGAATGGTCCCAGGAATGAAAAGTTTAACATATGAGGAACGTTTGTGGACTCTAGGTCTATACTCGATGGAATTTAGAAGGATGAGGGGGCATCTAATTGAAACATACAGAAAAGTGAATGGCCTGGACAGACTGGATGGTGGGAAGATGTTTCCATTGGTAGGAGAGACTAGGACCTGAGGACATAGCCTTCGAGTAAAGGGAAAACCTTTTAGAATGGAGATAAGGAGAAACTTCTTCAGACAGAGAGTGGCAAATCTGTGGAATTCATTGCCACAGAAGGCTACGGAGGCCAAGTCATTGAGTAATTTTAAGACTGAGAGAGATAAGTTCTTGAGTATCAAGGCGCTCAAGGGTTATGGGGAGAAAGCAGGAGAATGAGGTTGAGAAACTTATCAGCCATGGTTGAATGGCAGAGCAGATTCAACAGGCTGAATGGCCTAATTTCTGCTCCCATGTCTTATGGGCATTCAGAGAAGGAAGACCAAACAGCAGCATTCTAATCAGCACAAGAATCATCTCAACAACTCTACAAACAGGAACCAGCTTCTCAATCTTTCCCTCCATCCAAAATACCCAGTTTTCCCTTCTTTGTGTATGTGTTTCAGTGAGAGAGATTCGGGGAGTTATAAAGGGATTCGAGTTTTAACTAACAGAGTTATATCTCAATGGTTAGTAATTGTTCACCTGTAGCTAGAGTTTAATTATTTGTAATAAATAATCATTTTTGTTCAGTAGAGAAACCTGGTCCATGCTTTAAGTCAACATGGATCTCAGTGACAGCTAAGTTTGCATATTGCTTATACACTTTCACTTCTATGCCAACTCTGGGTATGACAGAATTTGATTTTCAGCATGGTCCCAGTGAGGTGTAACAATGTGATGCTGGTTTCTGCTTCAAACGGCCTTTTAGAACTCCAGACCCTTAATGCTCTGGGTGACTGGAATTCTCTTTAACTCCCCTCTCACCCTTCTACCAATTACTTTAACTCTACTCCTCTTGTTTATTGATCTATCTACTAAAAAGAAATTTGACCTCCGCTCCACTCTATATAGGCACCAAATAATATAATACACCTCAATTAAGTATCTTCTCAGCCACCTCTATTATAATCCCAATTCATTAAATAGTCTGTCATGGCTAAAATTTTCTACTCATGGCAACATCCTCATATATCTCCTCTGCGTGATCTCTAGTGTCTCTCACATCCTTCCTGTATCCTGTAATGCGTTGAACATAACTGTACACAGTATTCTAGCTGTGGCCTAACTGGTGTTTATTTTATAAAGATTTACGTAGCCTCACTACCCTTATATTCTATGTCTGACTTAATAAAGGATGGAATTCTTTATGTCACATGCACCACCTTAGAGTTATTACAGTATGGAAAGAGATCCTTCAGTCCATCGTGTCTGTGTCTGTCATCAAATATCCATCTATTTTAATCCCAATTTCTAACACTTGGCTAGTAGCCAGTGTTCCCTCTAATATTCTTTACATCTGCATGGACCTCTGAGGTCAATGCATGGCTACGACTTCTGCAACTGATGTGTCAATGCTGATTGCTGTTCGTGGGACTTGGAGTGGATGTACATGCACAAAGTTTTATAACTTAGGGGGAATGTTATGCTATGGCATTTCAAGTGCTCATCTAAATTCTTCTTAAATAACCAGCTTTTTAGGCCATCTTAGGCAGATGAGTTCCATATACCCACAATCCTCCAGCTGGAAACATTTTATCCTCATTTCCCATCTAAACCTCCATCTCCTCACCTTAAAACTGTGCCCCCTGGTTATTCAACTCTCTACTTAAGGGAAAAGCTTCTCCCTATTTAGCCTGCCTCTGTCCCTCATAACTTTGTACATCTCATACAAGTCCCCCTCAGCCTTCTCTACTCTGAAGAAAATAATCTCAGCCCATTTGATATCTCTTCACTGCTGAATCACTCCAGCTCAAGCAACATCCTGGTGAATCTTCTCTGCACCTTCTCTAGTGCAATCATGTCCTCTCTGTAGTCTGGCAACCAGAACTTGTATACAGTACTCCAGCTGTGGCCTAACTAACATAACATTCAGCTCCATCATAATTGCCTTGATCTTGTGTTTAATGTCTTGATTAAAGACAAGTGTCCTATATACCCACTTAGCATCCTTATCTACCTGTCCTGCTACTTTCTATGAAAATGCACATCAGGGCCACTCTGATCATCTGAACTTCCTAGGGTGTCAGGGTTCAATGTTTTCCATTGCCTTGTTAATCCTCCCAAAATGCATCACTTCATATGTTTTAGGATTAAGTTCCATTTACCACTGTTCAGCCCATCTATATCATTCTGTAGTCTATTTATCGCAATACCAATTTTTGTGCCATCTTTGAACTTACTGATCATACTTTGTACCTTTGTGTCTAGGTCATTAATGATCTTAATTATTCACCATGTATTTAACTCATTGAGGAATACTATGTAAAGAAAGGGACTTATGACTGAGCCACAAAAGCATCAATGAAATACCCTTCCAAGTCACAATGTTTTGATGCATTCATGGGATATGAGCTTTGCTGGCTAGGTCAGTTTTTATTGCCCATCTCCCACTTAAGAGTCAACCATATTGTTGTGGTTTTAGTCAAGTGAAGGCCAGATGAGGTAAGGATGCCAGTTTCCTTCCCTAAAGAAGATTAATGAACCAGTTGTTTTATTTCGAACATGCAACAATGGTTTTGTGGTGATCATTCGACTCTTGATTCCAGACTTTTACCATTGATTCAGATCCTATCCACCTTCCCTTGAAAAAAAGAACCAGAAGTGACATCAGCCACCTTAAGAAACCAAGACCGATAAATAGAGAGTCGGGACATACCACCAGCGCTTCACTGGAGACTCTCACTGATGATGTTACCTAGTCATGGTGACGAAACATCTGAAAACAAACCTTCACGCTCAGCGAGCTAATTTACATACTCCAGACTTTTATTTGAATTCAATATCCACCATCTGTCATGGCAGAATTCAAACCTGGGTCCCCAGAATATTACCTGGGTCTCTGAATTAAAAGCATCACTTTTCCATCATCTCCCCAATCCTGACTTCAGCCACTGTGCTAATTTTGAATCAAATTCCTCTTGGATAGCATGTATTTTTACTTCTCTCACCTATATGACTTATGGGTCCTTGTCAAAACCAATAATAAAGTCCATGCGGACTGAATAAATACAGTACACTCATCGATACTCCTTATCACCTCCTCAAAAATTCAATCAAGGTAATCAGACACAGCCTTTGCTTACCAGATCGAAGCTGACTGCCTCAGATTAATTTGTACCATTCTAAATAGGTTTACCCAAAACATTAATTTCCTTTTTCATTCCAACATTTACATTTTTATTCCCACTTCTCAGCATGAACTAAATATTGACTTTTGAAAGTCCACACAACAAAGTAAAATGTTGAAAATATCCCATGGTTACTGCTTATCATACCATGTGGTGTAATGTAAGTTAAAACCAGAAAGAACTGGAGGATCTCAGCAGGTCTGGCAGCATCTTTGGAGAGAGAGAGAGAGAGCAGAGTTAATTAGAATCATTGAGACATATAGCATGGAAACAGACCCTTTGGTCCAATTTGTCCACGCCAACCAGATATCATAACCTAATCTAGTCCCATTTACCAGCACTTGGCCCATATCCCTCTCAACCCTTCCTATTCATATAACCATCCAGATGTCTTTTAAATGTTAGAATTTTACCAGCCTCTACCACTTCTTTTTGCAGCTCATTTCATACATGCATTACTCTTTTAAATTTTTCCCCTCTCATTCTAAAAGTATGCCCTCTAGTTCTGGGCACCAACCCATGTCTATTTACCCTATCCATGCCTGTCATAATTTTATAAACTTCTGTAAGGTCACCCCTCAGCCTGCGATGTTCAGTGAAAACAGCCTACTTAACCTCTCCCTGTAACTCAAATCCTCCAACCCTGGTAACATCCTTCGAAATCCTTTTGGAACTCTTTCAAGCTTCACAACACCCTTCCTGTAGCAGGGAGACCAGAACTGCGCACAATATTCCAAAAGTGGCCGAACCAAAATCCTGTCTAACTGCTACATGATCTCCTGACTCCGATAGTCAATACTCTTATCAATAAAGGAAAGCATACCAAACATGCCTCCTGAAGCAGCTCTGTGCTATCTGTTGTGCAGTGCATACCTCCTGAAACAGCTCTGTGCTGTCTCTTGGGGAGTGCACCTGCCCTGAAGTGGTTCAGTGCTGTCTATTGTGAAGTGCATTCTCCCGTGAAGCAGCTCTATTAGAGACATATAGCCGTAGAGATATACAGCCTGGAAACAGATCCTTTGGTCCAACTCATCCATGCTGAACAGATATCCTAAATTAATCTAGACCCATTTGCCAGCACTTGGTCCATATCCCTCTAAAACCTTCCAATTCACGTACCCATCCATGTTCTAATTGGAACAACCTCCACCACTTCCTCTGGCAGCTCATTCCATACACACACCACCTTTTGAGTGAAAAAGTTGCCCCTTAGGTCCCTTTTATATCTTTTCCTCCTTACCCTAAACTTATGCCCTCTAATTCTGGATTCCCGCAACCCAGAGAAAGACCTTGTCTATTTACCCTACCTATGCCCCTTATAATTTTATAAACCTCTATATGGTCACCCCTCAACCTCTGAAGCTCCAGGGAAAACAGCCCTAGTCTATTCAACCCCTCTCTGTAGCTCAAACCCTCCAGCAACATTCTTGTAAAGATTTCCTTAACTCTTTCAGGTTTCACAACATCCTTTTGCTAGGAAAGAGACCAGATTTGCACACAATATTCCAAAAGTGGCCTAACCAATGTCCTGTACAGCCGCAACATGACCTCCCAACTCCTGTACTCAATACTCTGACCAATAAAGGAAAGCATGCCAAACGCCTTCTTCACTATCCTATCTACTTGTGACTACTTTTCAGGAGCTATGAACCTGCACTCCAAGGTCTCTTTGTTCAGGAACACTCCCTTCGTCCTTACCATGAGGTGTATAAGTCCTACTAAGGTTTGCTTTTCCAAAAAGCATACATCTCGCATTTATTTAAATTAAACTCCATCTGTCACTCCTCAGCCCATTGGTCCATCTGATCAAGATCCCATTGTAACCTGAGGTAACCTTCTTCGCTGTCCACTACACCTCCAATTTTGGTGTCATCTGCAAACTTACTAACTATACCTCTTATGCTCACAGCAAATCATTTATATAAATAACAAAAAGTAGTGGACCCAGCCCCAAATCCTTGTGGTCACAGGCCTCCAGTCTGAAAAACAACCCTCCATCACCACTCTCCGTCTTCTACCTATGAGCCAATTTGGTTTCCAATTGGCTAGTTCTCCCTATACTCCGTGAGATCTAACCTTGCTCACCAGTCTCCCATGAGGAACCTTGTCGAATGCCTTACTGAAGTCCATATAGATCACGTCTACCGGTCTGCCCTCATCAATCTTCTTTGTTACTTCTTCAAAAAACTCAATCAAGTTCATGAGACATGATTTCCCACGCACAAAGCCATGCTGACTATCCCTAATCAGTACTTGCTTTTCCAAATACATGTACATCCTGTCCCTCAGGATTCCCTCCAACAACTTACCTTTTACTACTGAGGTCAGGCTCACTGGTCTATCGTTCCCTGGCTTGTCCTTACCACCTTTCTTAAATAGTGGCACCACATTGGCCAACCCCCAGTCTTCTGGCACCTCACCTGTGACTATTGATGACACAAATATCTCAGCAAGGGGGCGAGCAATCACTTCTGGAGCTTCCCACAGAGTTTGAGGATACACGTGATCAGGTCCTGGGGATTTATCCACCTTTATGAATTTCATGACATCCAGCACTTCGTCCACTGTAATATGGACAATTTTTCAAGATGCCAACATCTATTTTTCCTTATTCTATATCTTCCATATCCTTTTCCACAGTAAACACTGATGCAAAATACTCATTTAGTCTCCCCCATCTCCTGCAGTTCCACATATGAGCTGCCTTGCTGACCTTTAAGGGGCTCTATTCTCTCCCTAGTTACCCTTTTGTCCTTAATGTACTTGTAAAAACCCTTTGCATTCTCATGTTCCCTTTTTGCCCTCCTGATTTCCCTCTTAAGTATATTCCTACTGCCTTTGTAGTCTTATAAGGATTCACTCAATCTATCCTGTCTATACCTGACATATGCTGCTTTCGATTTCTTAAACAAGCCTTCAATTTCTTCAGTCATCCAGCATTCCCTACACCTACCAGTATTTCCTTTCACCCTGACAGGAATATACTTTCTCTGGATTCTTATTCCTGAAGCTTCCCATTTTCCAGCTGTCCCTTTACCTGCGAACATTTGCCTCCAATCAGCTTTCGAAAGTTCTTGCCTAATACCGTCAAAATTGGCCTATCTCCAATTTAGAACTTTAACTTTTAGATCTGGTCTATCCTTTTCCATCACTATTTTAAAACAAATAGAATTATGGTCGCTGGCCCCAAAGTGCTCCCCCACTGACACCTCAGTCACCTGCCCTGCCTTATTTCCCAAGTGTAGGTCAAGATTTGCATCTTTTACAGTAGGTACAGAAAATTTTCTTGTATGCACCTAACAAATTCCTCTCCATCTAAACCGTTAACACTCTGGCAGTCCCAGTCTATGTTTGGAAAGTTAAAATCCCCTACCATAACCACCCTATTATTCTTATAGATAACTGAGATCTCCTGACAAATTTGTTTCTCAAGTTCCCTGACTATTAAGATGTCTATAATACAATCCCAAAACTGTGATCATCCCTTTCTTATTTCTCAGTTCCACCCAAATAACTTCCCTGGATGTATTTCCAGGTATATCCTCCCTCAGTATAGCTGTAACGCTATCCCTTATCAAAAATGTCACTCCTCCTCCTCCTTTGCCTCCCTTTCTGTCCTTCCTGTAACATTTGTATCCTGAAACATTAAGCTGCCAGTCCTGTCCATCCTTGAGGCACATTTCTGTAATTGCTATGATATCCCAGTCCCATGTTCCTAACTGTGCCCTGAGTTCACCTGCCTTCCCTGTTAGGCCTCTTGCATTGAAATAAATGCAGTTTAATTTCTCAATCCTATCTTGTTCTCTGCTTTGGCCCTGCCTGTCCTGACTGTTTGACTCGTTTCTTTTCTCAGATTGATCTTTTTCCTCACTATCACCCTGGATTCCATCCCTCTACCTTACTAGTTTAAGTCCTCCCAAGCAGCTCTCGCAAATCTCCCTGCCAGTATATTAGTCCCCTTTCAATTCAGGTGCAATCTCTCCTTCTTGTACAGATTACTTCTACTCAGAAGAGATTCTAATGATCCAAAAATGTGAATCCTTCTCCCATACACCAGCTCCTCAGCCATGCATTAAACTGCTCTATCCTCCTATTCCTGCCCTCACTAGCTCGTAGCACCAGGAGTAATCCAGACATTACTACTCTCAAGGATGTTTTTTTTTAATTTCCTGCCTAATTTCCTCTCTATATTCTCCCTTCAGAATCTCATCCTTTTCCCTTCCTATGTCGTTGGTTCCAATGTGTACAATGACCTCCTGCTGGCCCTTCTCCACCTTGAGAACATTCTGCACCCTCTCTGAGACACCCTTGATTATGGCACCAGGGATGCAACACAACATTCTGATTTTTCACTGCTGGCCACAGAACCATGTCTGTCTCTCGGAATAGAGAGTTCCCTAACACAATCGATCCGTTGGAGCCTGACGTTTCCTTCATTGCATTACAGCCAGTCTCAATACCAGAAACTTGACTGTTCGTGCTACATTCCCCTGAGAATCCATCACCCCCTACATTTTCCAAAACAGCATACCTGTTTGAAATGGGGACAGCCACAGGAGACTTCCGCACTACCTGCCTATCCCTCTTACCTTTCCTGAAGTTAATCCATCTATGTGACTGTATCTGCAACTTTTCTCCCTTCCTATAACTGCCATCCATCACATCCCTTTGCTCTTGTAAATTCCTCATTGCCTCTAACTGCTGCTCCAACCGATCCATTCGAGTTGATAGGATCTGCAAACAACGATATTTGTTGCAGATGTAATCCTCATTAACACATAAACTCTTTCTACACTCCCACATCCAACAAGAAGAGCATATCACTCTACTAAGGGCCATTTTTGCTTCTTCCAATCTACAGACCCAGAAGATAGCATTGTACTGTTACTCTACAAACCATTAGTCCAGGTTAACTTAATACTTATGGCTTGTATTTTTATGTTTAATCAAGAGACATATCTCACTCTGACCAAAAAAGGAAAGCATACTAAACATGACCCCTGAAGCGGCTCTGTTCTGTCTATTGTGCAATGCATGTCCCCCAAAGCAGTTCTGTGCGTCTCTTGTGCAGTGTTTGACCCTGAAGCAGCTTTGGGTTGTCTGTTGTACAGTCAAATCAATTGAAGTAATTCTGTGCTGTCTCCTCTGAAGTGTACGTCCCTGAAGCAGCTCTGTGCTGTCTATTGTACAGTCATAACCCCGAAGCAACTCTGCGCTGTCTACTATACTTTCATAAACCCTGAAGCAGCTCTGTGCTGTCTATTGTACAGTGCATGTCCCTGAAATATCTCTGTGCTGTCTATTGTACAGTGCATGTCCCTGAAATATCTCTGCGCTGTCTATTGTACAGTGTATGTCCCTGAAATATCTCTGTGCTGTCTATTGTACAGTGCATGTCCCTGAAACAGCTCTGTGCTGTCTATTGTACAGTGTATGTCCCTGAAATATCTCTGTGCTGTCTATTGTACAGTGCATGTCCCTGAAATATCTCTGCGCTGTCTATTGTACAGTGTATGTCCCTGAAATATCTCTGTGCTGTCTATTGTACAGTGCATGTCCCTGAAACAGCTCTGTGCTGTCTATTGCACAGTGCATGTCCCTGAAGCAGCTCTGTGCTGTCTATTGTACAGTGCATGTCCCTGAAGCAGCTCTGCGCTGTCTATTGTACAGTGCATGTCCCTGAAGCAGCTCTGTGCTGTCCATTATACAGTGCATGTCCCTGAGGCAGATCTGTGCTGTCTATTGTACAGTGCATGTCCCTGAAGCAGCTCTGCGCTGTCTATTGTACAGTGCATGTCCCTGAAGCAGCTCTGTGCTGTCCATTATACAGTGCATGTCCCTGAGGCAGATCTGTGCTGTCTATTGTTCAGTGCATGTCCCTGAAGCAGCTCTGTGCTGTCCATTGTACAGTGCATGTCCCTGAGGCAGATCTGTGCTGTCTATTGTACAGTGCATGTCTCTGAAACAGCTCCGCACTGTCAATTGCACAGTGCATGTCCCTGAAGCAGATCTGTGCTGTCTATTGTACAGCAATGTTCCTGAAGCAGCTCTATGCTGTCTATTGTGCAATGCATGTCCCCCAAAGCAGTTCTGTGCGTCTCTTGTGCAGTGTTTGACCCTGAAGCAGCTTTGGGTTGTCTGTTGTGCAATCAAATCAATTGAAGCAATTCTGTGCTGTCTCATCTGAAGTGCACGTCCCTGAAGCAACTCTGTGCTGTCTATTGTACAGACCATGTCCCTGTAAAAGCTCTGTGCCGTCTATTGTGCAGTGTATGTCCCTGAAGCAGCTCTGTGCTGTCTATTGTACAATGCATGTCCCTGAAACAGCTCTGTGCTGTCTATTGTACAATGCATGTCCCTGGAGCAGGTCTGTGTTGTCTATTGTACAGTGCATGTCCCTCAAACAGCTCTGTGCTGTCTATAAATGCAGTGCATGTCCCTGAAGTAGCTCTGTGCTGTCTATTTTACATACATGTCCCTGAAGCAGCTCTGCACTGTCAATTGTACAGTGCATGTCCCTGAAGCAGCTCTGCGCTGTCAATTGTACAGTGCATGTCCCTGAAGCAGCTCTGTGCTGTCAATTATACAGTGCATGTCCGTGAAGCAGCTCTGTGCTGTCTATTGTACAGTGCATGTCCGTGAAGCAGCTCTGTGCTGTCTATTGTACAGTGCATGTCCCTGAAGCAGCTCTGCGCTGTCTATTGTACAGTGCATGTCCCTGAAGCAGCTCTGTGCTGTCCATTATACAGTGCATGTCCCTGAGGCAGATCTGTGCTGTCTATTGTACAGTGCATGTCCCTGAAGCAGCTCTGCGCTGTCTATTGTACAGTGCATGTCCCTGAAGCAGCTCTGTGCTGTCCATTATACAGTGCATGTCCCTGAGGCAGATCTGTGCTGTCTATTGTTCAGTGCATGTCCCTGAAGCAGCTCTGTGCTGTCCATTGTACAGTGCATGTCCCTGAGGCAGATCTGTGCTGTCTATTGTACAGTGCATGTCTCTGAAACAGCTCCGCACTGTCAATTGCACAGTGCATGTCCCTGAAGCAGATCTGTGCTGTCTATTGTACAGCAATGTTCCTGAAGCAGCTCTATGCTGTCTATTGTGCAATGCATGTCCCCCAAAGCAGTTCTGTGCGTCTCTTGTGCAGTGTTTGACCCTGAAGCAGCTTTGGGTTGTCTGTTGTGCAATCAAATCAATTGAAGCAATTCTGTGCTGTCTCATCTGAAGTGCACGTCCCTGAAGCAACTCTGTGCTGTCTATTGTACAGACCATGTCCCTGTAAAAGCTCTGTGCCGTCTATTGTGCAGTGTATGTCCGTGAAGCAGCTCTGTGCTGTCTATTGTACAGTGCATGTCCCTGAAGCAGCTCTGTGCTGTCTATTGTACAGTGCATGTCCCTGAAGCAGCTCTGCGCTGTCTATTGTACAGTGCATGTCCCTGAAGCAGCTCTGCGCTGTCTATAAATGCAGTGCATGTCCCTGAAGTAACTCTGTGCTGTCTATTTTACATACATGTCCCTGAAGCAGCTTTGCACTGTCAATTGTACAGTGCATGTCCCTGAAGCAGCTCTGCGCTGTCAATTGTACAGTGCATGTCCCTGAAGCAGCTCTGTGCTGTCAATTATACAGTGCATGTCCCTGAAGCAGCTCTGTGCTGTCTATTGTACAGTGCATGTCCGTGAAGCAGCTCTGTGCTGTCTATTGTACAGTGCATGTCCCTGAAGCAGCTCTGTGCTGTCTATTGTACAGTGCATGTCCCTGAAGCAGCTCTGCACTGTCAATTGTACAGTACATGTCTCTGAAGCAGCTCTGTGCTGTCTATTTTACATACATGTCCCTGAAGCAGCTCTGCGCTGTCAATTGTACAGCGCATGTCCCTGAAGCAGCTCTGTGCTGTCTATTTTACATACATGTCCCTGAAGCAGCTCTGCACTGTCAATTGTACAGTGCATGTCCCTGAAGCAGCTCTGTGCTGTCTATTTTACATACATGTCCGTGAAGCAGCTCTGCGCTGTCAATTGTACAGTGCATGTCCCTGAAGCAGATCTGTGCTGTCTATTGTACAGTGCATGTCCCTGAAGCAGCTCTGCACTGTCAATTGTACAGTGCATGTCTCTGAAGCAGCTCTGTGCTGTCTATTTTACATACATGTCCCTGAAGCAGCTCTGCGCTGTCAACTGTACAGTGCATGTGGGATAAAGGTAAATTAATGTTACTTCTGCAATTCTGAAATTCCATCTTACAAAGTAAAATGAACTCACACCAGTGTGTAATTGTTTTAGCCAAGAGCTGAGTCAACAAGAATGGAAACGATGTGGAGGAAATATATAATTGTTTTTGTATTAGCTAAAACTGTATGTCAGAAGGTAGACATTATGGGCAAGTAGATAAGATGTTGTGAGGGGATGAAGTTAAGCTAGATACGCCTGTACAAACAGTAGATATAAACATGTGCTTCCCACTTTTACAAAAACACAGGAACAAACCCCAATTAAAAGGGTCATAGGGATCAGAACGGCCTCGGGAAAGGCACAGATGAAGGGGGTAGATAATGATGAAGAAAGAATATGCCTAACAATGACCTACAGCAGGATGAGGTCAAACAGCCTTGTGAGACCAGAAATAAGCATTTTGTCACAGACAAGGCCGGATAAGGCAAGAGATAAACAGGGGTAATGGGGGCCGGTCTTAGGGAAGTGGACGATGTAAACAGGGGAGGGAGCAGTGTAAAACAATAGACATCAAATCATATAAATGTTGTGGATGAATTGAATTTAGTGTGTGTATGTCCTCTGCCCTTTTAGACACTGGACATCACACCCACTTGCAAGTGTAAAATAAATGACACTATTGATTCAGATCTTGTCTCGGACTGAAATTATTGAAGTGAGTGGGCTTTGTTTCTCTCAATTGGGGGCTCGTCCGGGATTTTCTTCCATCACCGGGGGGAGTGGCTGGCCTTGGACACTGGGAAGACGCGTCCCGTTCCCCATTGAGGAGCGGTCTCGTGTCCTGGTTTGGTCTGCTCCCTTGGGCGACTGGTACGAGTCCCACAAGAGAGACATCTGAATCAGACAGTGATAGGAGCTCGATAGACAATACAGCACAAAGGGGCCAGGCAACTCTGTGCACAGACCAAGGTAAGAAACCTGACTTTTAAGTATTGCCTTGGTGGCCGGGATTGAGTTTTAGTAGTTAATAAGGGACTAACGAAGGAACTCAATATGGGTTGTGCCGTGGGTAAGGAAAAAGCCTCCGGGAAAACAAAAGAAGGAAAAAGCAATGGAATTGGAGGCGGGGTCCCTTACAACATACCTCCAGAAAGTTCTTTGGGGAGGATGTTGTGGAATTGGCAAAATAATACTTGTACAGGGGAAAAAGATGATTAAATATTGTTGCTTCATATGGACTAAGGAATCCATTCTTCGTCCCGCCTCTTTTAGCCAAAATTCAGGTCGGACAAAGACTGGGTTTGTAAATATCTGAATTTATTTGTCAATGAGTGAGAGAGAGAGAGAGAGAGAATGAAGAGAGCTGTACAGCTGGTAGAAAGTTTAACCCTTTGTGATTTGGTTTGAATGCACATTTGTTTGTTGGTGATTGAATGTTTGCGTTTTATTCCCTGGAGCTTGAGTTCCGGGACTGTTTTGAATCTGATTTTTATTATGGAAACTTAACATGATTTGTTTTAAGGTTAAGGATTCTATAGAGATTATGAAAAAAAAAGAATGATAACTCCTGTTCTTCTTACAGGTCATGACTGCCTTACTATCAGTTTCTAACTAATCTCTTTTATCTTTACATGAAAGCGATTTATGGAGGACAGTTGAAGTTTCAGTTCAACATTAGATTGTAGTAAAAACAAGATCCTATGGTTAATATCTGTGACCTTGGATTCGGCCATTGTTCATGCATTAGAAGTTTTTTTTTAACTTGAATAGACAAATAGTTTTAAGGCAGCTCTGATTATTTCAAGACCTATAGTATTGTAATTGAGCAATGATTGGTCAGCACTACTTAAGAAAACTAATTTTGGATTTAAATTAAGGGACTAAAACTGGGTGATTACAGTGGATTTCAAAATTGAGAACTGTATGCATTTTACATTTTGAATATTAAATCCTGAATAAATGAACGTAAATATATAAATATATTTACAAGTTTGAAACAGGCTTTAAAGTTAGTCAAGCATGAATTGATGAATTGGTGTTTGAAGTTATGGGGAGCTAGAAATATTGCAATATTTCTTTAAAAAAAAGGGAAGAACGCAATGACTTATCCCCTTCGGGAGGTACCAATAGGGGACAAAGAGATTGGGTTTGTAAGTGCCCCCCTCAGCAGTGGGGAGGTCAGAACATTTAAAAAAAAAGAAATGAAGGTCCTGGTTGAGGATCCGGTAGGGTTGTCTGAACAAACTGATCAATTTTTGGGGCCCAGTCTATATACCTGGGCTGAGTTAATGTCTATTTTGAATATACTATTTACTGGGGAAGAAAGGGGACTTATATGGGGAGCAGCCATTAAAATATGGGACAGGGAACACCCCATTGGAGATGGGGATGCTGGACAGGGAGAGGTGAAGTTTCCCCTCAGAGACCCCCAGTGGGAAAATCAAAATCCGGAGCATAGAGAAGAAATGAAGGAATTGAAAGACCTGATTCTAAAAGGTATAAGAGAGGCAGTTCCGAAGTCACAGAATTTGACTAAAGTCTTTGAAGTTAGACAGGAGAAAGATGAGACTCCTTCAGCTTTTTTTGCAGAGATTAAGAGACTCAATGAGGAAATATTCTGGAATGAACCCTGAGAACCCAGTGGCACAGGGTCTTTTGAAAGTACATTTTTGATGACAAAGGAATGGCCAGACATACAGAGAAAGATACAGCAGATAGAAGGGTGGAGTGAAAAGCCATTAGATGAATTGTTAAGAGAGGCACAGAAAGTGTTTGTAAAGAGAGAGGATGAGAGACAGAAACAGAAGGTGAAAATGATGGTAGCTGCGGTTGATGAGGTAGTTAAGAAAAGAATGGAACCAATAGTGAGCAATCGGAGCGGCGGGTGGCAGCAGGTCGGACAGAGAGGACAAGGGGGAGCGTTTGATAGAGGGTTCGAGCGACAGGGGCAGAGCTGGAGGTCTCCACAGGCAGGATGCTATTATTGCGGAAAGATAGGGCACTTTAAGCGGGAGTGTCCTGCTCTGAAAAGGGAAGAGAGGGCAATTCCGCTTATGAATTTTGATGAAGTATAGGGGTGTCAGGGGTTCCTGCCCCTGGGAACCCACCAGGAACCCTTGATAAACCTGAAGGTGGGACTCTGTAGGGAAGAGGTAGTCTTCCTAGTAGATAAGGGGGCAGCACGGTCATCACTGAATTTTAAACCAAAGAAAGTAGGAATGTCAACACGGTCAATTACTGTTTCGGGGGTAAAAAGGGGAAGGATTTACTGTTCCAGTATTTGAACCTATGATGATAGAAGGTCCGAAGGATAGGGTCACAGGGGAACTGCTGTATATCCCTGATATAGGAAGTAACTTATTAGGGAGAGATTTAATTATCCTCTTAGGACTGGGGATTGGAATTCAGGAAAAAGAATTAGTTGTACAAAAGGCAATGTTGGCAGAGGATGTGGAGAGAGAGATAGACCCTATTGTATGGGCTAGGGAAGGGAATTGTGGAAAACTACAGATCCCTCCCCTTGAAGTAAATTTTAAAAAAAGGAAAGGGGACGTTGTCTGTGAGCGACAATATCCCATTTCCATAGAAGGTAAACGAGGACTGCAGCCAGTAATTGAAGGATTGATTAGAGATGGACTATTGGAGCCATGTATGTCTCCTTATAATACCCCAATACTACCAGTGCGGACATCCGATGGAACTTATCGATTGGTGCAGGATTTGAGAACATTAAATCGAATAGTACAGATCAGGCACCCAGGGTGCCAAACCCCTCTACGTTATTAAGTGAGATCCCTCATGACCACAAATGGTTTAGTGTGATAGATTTAAAGGATGCCTTTTGGGCTTGTCCCTTGGCAGAGGACGGTAGGAATTTGTTTGCCTTTGAGTGGGAAGACCCTAAGACAGGACAGAAACAGCAATACCGGTGGGCTGTGCTTCCCCAGGGGTTTATGGAATCCCCGGATTTATTTGGACAGATGTTAGAACAAATATTGGAGAAATTTAGCAGCCCCGAGGGGACTACCCTGTTGCAGTATGTAGACAACCTCTTAGTAACAGGAAAAAGAAGAGAAAGAGTAGTAGAAGCCACTAACAAATTATTGAATTTCCTGGGTCAGCAGGGACTGAGGGTATCTAAAAACAAACCACAATATGTGGAGCAAGAAGTGAAATACTTGGGACATTTAGTTAGTGAGGGAAAGCGAAAGATAAGCCCGGAACGGATAGAGGGAATAGTGGGAATGCTGCTGCCCAGCACTAAACGGGAGTTACACAAATGTTTGGGTCTCACGGGTTATTGCAGATTGTGGATTGATTCCTATGCACAGAAGACTAAGAAATTATATCTCAAACTATTAGAGGGGGAACCAAAATGTCTAAGTTGGGATGATGAGGAAAAAGAGATCTGATCCATGCCCCCGTGTTAGCCTTACCTTCCCTAGATAAACCTTTCCACCTCTTTGCTGCCGTGGATAAGGGAGCGGTTTTGGGAGTATTAACCCAGAGGTGGGGGAAGGAATTAGTACATGAAGAATTGATTAAACGAGTCTTGGAGTCCCTATTACTTCCCCAAGAAATAGCAGTAGTGCATGTAAATGGTCATCAGAAAGGAAATGAACCAGAGGTTAGGGGAAATAGATTAGCTGCTGAAGTGGCTAAGGAAGCAGCCCTGAACCCACAAGAAGTGGTGATTCATTCCCTAATACCTACTGTCCCAAGTCCTAGGGAAGCTCCTATATTTACTGAAAGCGGGGAAAAAGAATTGAGAGATTTAGGGGCTGTAAAAACAGCAGACGGGCATTGGAGGTTACCTGATGGAAGGAGAATGTTGAACAAAATGATGATGCGAGACATTATGGCTGTCCTACACCAAGGCAGCCATTGGGGAGTACAAGCAATGTGTGATTTAGTTCTTAGGGAATATGGATGTAAAGGAATATATACAATTGCTAAACAAATATGTGAGGGATGTATCATATGCAGAAAGGTAAATAAGAAAGTCTTGAGAAAACAGACCCCAGGAGGAAGAGACCCAGGACTGAGACCTTTCCAGAGTATACAAGTAGATTATACTGAACTCCCCAGGGTAGGGAGACTAAAATATATGTTGGTCATAGTAGATCATTTATCTGGTTGGGTTGAGGCATACCCCCTAGCTACCGCCACTGCGAGTGGAGTGTCTAAAACAATATTGGAGCACATAATTCCCCTATATGGGCTCGTGAACCATATTGATTCCGACCAAGGAACTGACTTTACCTCTAAAGTGATACGGGGGGTAATGAAAGGGTTGGGAATTTCCTGGGAGTTCCATACTCCGTGGCACCCACCATCATCAGGAAAGGTTGAGAGAATGAACCAAACACTCAAACGACAGCTCTCTAAATTGATAATAGAAACTAGACTCCCTTGGACCAAATGTTTACCTATAGCTCTCTTGCGAGTACGAACAGCCCCAAGGAAAGATTTGGGACTATCCCTCTATGAAATCTTATTTGGATTACCTTACTTGGGAACGAATGGAGAATTGCCAAGTCCCGAAACTAAAGATTTGTTTTTAAAGAAGTATATACTGGGTTTGTCCTCCTCTTTGTCTTTCCTCAGGAAACAGGGTTTATTGGCACAGACTCCACCCCTTGAATTCACCGTTCATCCCATCCGGCCGGGAGATTGGATCTTAGTAAAATCATGGACAGAGACTAAATTGCAGCCAGACTGGGAAGGGCCGTACCAGGCTCTTTTGACCCCTGAAACAGTGATAAGGACAGCAGAGAAAGGCTGGACTCACTACACTCGGATCAAAGGGCCAGTGGAATCTCCAGTTGAGGAAGAAGTCTGGACAGCCGAATCAACGCAAGATTCGCTGAAACTCAGGCTAAAGAGACTTTGAGTAACTGATTATACAGTGGCGACGCGAGCGCGGGATTATTTCTGTAAGATTGTAAATTCAGCATGATGGTTAGAATACTGGGAATGCTGCTAGAGATATGATGCTAGCCCTTTTAGTATTGGGATTTTGTCAAATATCATTTTCATATGTATTATTAACGGTCCCCAAGTCTGATAATCCACAAGTAATAGACGCTGATGTATGCAGCTTAGTAAATTGTGGGGATGTAGATAATCAGAGACAGTACCGCAGCTCTGAGATACATCTTAAGTCCTATGGGGATGGCCTTGGGGATGGTATTTAGTATAATGGTCTCGTCACAGTACACCAGGCCCCCTTCCGACCAGCTCGTGATTGTCCTGATAAAAAGTGTAACCCAATATACCTAATGATAAGGAAAACCACATGGCATGAAACAATCCTGGTGGGGGGGGGGGGTGCACCTATAAGATACAATGAAATGAAATGTTTGGGATAGAAATGAAAGCAAATGGGAAGGATTTCTTGGGCTATTGTTTTTGAATTACTGTAGGACAGGGAAAACGGGTAGAACTACTGGGTAATAAGATACAATCTTTCACCCCTCCTGCTGATCCTGAAGTAGTAAAATTTATAGAGGTAAAGGACTTGAAACAGACCATTGAAATAGAAACTGGGTACGGGGATGCAAATGCCTGGGTTGAATGGGTAAAGTATACTGTAAAAAGTCTGAACAAAAGCAATTGCTATGCATGTGCCTCCGGTCGGCCAGTGGCCCAGGTGGTTCCCTTTCCGCTCGGGTGGAAGCGAGACAGGAAGGGCATGAAATGTATGATAGCCCTGTATCAGGATGAGACTGCATGGAATGATAGGAATTGTACCTCCCTATCTCTGATGTTCCCTCCCTTGGAGAAGAAAGATGTAAAAGTTCCCCCCCTGTTTTCTGCCGCAGTTGGAAATCACACGTCGTGTGTGCGTAGACGAGGTACAAGTCAGTCGAAAGATTTGGGGGAGCTGAAATTATGTACAGAGATTAAGAATGTAATTGAAATGGAGAAGGGAGGGAACTACTCAGCATTAAAGGTTCCCCGAGCAGATCTGTGGTGGGACTGTGGAGGCAAAATATTGAGACCCACGCTACCTCCAGATTGGAGAGGGATATGTGCAATTGTACAATTGGCAATTCCATTTACCCTGGCATTTGAGAAGGAAAAGATAGGAGGCGAAAAAGGAAGGGGTAAGAGATTACTGTTAGACACTTCTTTCGATGACAGGATTTATCTCGATTCGGTAGGAGTCCCTAGGGGGGTACCTGATGAATTCAAGGCTTGTAACCAGTTGCAGCAGGCTTTGTGTCAGCTCTCTTTTGGTGGGTAACAATTAATAAAAATGATCATACCCTGTATACGAGGGCTCACCCAAAGACTGATTGAAACAGCCTTGATGAAACAGGTGCCCCTAAAAGAAAAATGCAGAAGATAACAAATGGTAATTAAAGAAAAGGGGGAAATTGTGGGATATAGGTAAATTAATGTTACTTCTGCAATTCTGCAATTCCATCTTACAAAGTAAAATGAACTCACACCAGTGTGTAATTGTTTTAGCCAAGAGCTGAGTCAACAAGAATGGAAACGATGTGGAGGAAATATATAATTGTTTTTGTATTAGCTAAAACTGTATGTCAGAAGGTAGACATTATGGGCAAGTAGATAAGATGTTGTGAGGGGATGAAGTTAAGCTAGATATGCCTGTACAAACAGTAGATATAAACATGTGCTTCCCACTTTTACAAAAACACAGGAACAAACCCCAATTAAAAGGGTCATAGGGATCAGAACGGCCTCGGGAAAGGCACAGATGAAGGGGGTAGATAATGATGAAGAAAGAATATGCCTAACAATGACCTACAGCAGGATGAGGTCAAACAGCCTTGTGAGACCAGAAATAAGCATTTTGTCACAGACAAGGCCGGATAAGGCAAGAGATAAACAGGGGTAATGGGGGCCGGTCTTAGGGAAGTGGACGATATAAACAGGGGAGGGAGCAGTGTAAAACAATAGACATCAAATCATATAAATGTTGTGGATGAATTGAATTTAGTGTGTGTATGTCCTCTGCCCTTTTAGACACTGGACATCACACCCACTTGCAAGTGTAAAATAAATGACACTATTGATTCAGATCTTGTCTCGGACTGAAATTATTGAAGTGAGTGGGCTTTGTTTCTCACAGTGCATGTCCCTGAAGCAGCTCTGTGCTGTCTATTTTACATACATGTCCCTGAAGCAGCTCTGCGCTGTCAATTGTACAGTGCATGTCCCTGAAGCAGCTCTGCACTGTCAATTGTACAGCGCATGTCCCTGAAGCAGCTCTGTGCTGTCTATTTTACATACATGTCCCTGAAGCAGCTCTGCGCTGTCAATTGTACAGTGCATGTCCCTGAAGCAGATCTGTGCTGTCTATTGTACAGTGCATGTCCCTGAAGCAGCTCTGCACTGTCAATTGTACAGTGCATGTCTCTGAAGCAGCTCTGTGCTGTCTATTTTACATACATGTCCCTGAAGCAGCTCTGCGCTGTCAATTGTACAGTGCATGTCCCTGAAGCAGCTCTGTGATGTCTATCTTACATACATGTCCCTGAAGCAGCTCTGCGCTGTCAATTGTACAGTGCATGTCCCTGAAGCAGATCTGTGCTGTCTATTGTACAGTGCATGTCCCTGAAGCAGCTCTGCACTGTCAATTGTACAGTGCATGTCTCTGAAGCAGCTCTGTGCTGTCTATTTTACATACATGTCCCTGAAGCAGCTCTGCGCTGTCAATTGTACAGTGCATGTCCCTGAAGCAGCTCTGTGATGTCTATCTTACATACATGTCCCTGAAGCAGCTCTGCGCTGTCAATTGTACAGTGCATGTCCCTGAAGCAGCTCTGTGATGTCTATCTTACATACATGTCCCTGAAGCAGCTCTGTGCTGTTAATTGTACAGCGCATGTCCCTGAAGCAGCTCTGTGCTGTCTATTTTACATACATGTCCCTGAAGCAGCTCTGCACTATCAATTGTACAGCGCATGTCCCTGAAGCAGCTCTGTGCTGTCTATTTTACATACATGTCCCTGAAGCAGCTCTGCGCTGTCAATTGTACAGCGTATGTCCCTGAAGCAGCTCTGTGCTGTCTATTTTACATACATGTCCCTGAAGCAGCTCTGCGCTGTCAATTGTACAGCGCATGTCCCTGAAGCAGCTCTGTGCTGTCTATTTTACATACATGTCCCTGAAGCAGCTCTGCACTGTCAATTGTACAGTGCATGTCCCTGAAGCAGATCTGTGCTGTCTATTGTACAGTGCATGTCCCTGAAATATCTCTGTGCTGCCTATTGTACAGTGCATGTCCCTGAAGCAGCTCTGTGCTGTCCATTATACAGTGCATGTCTCTGAAGCAGCTCTGTGCTGTCTATTGTACAGTGCATGTCCCTGAAACAGCTCTGTACTGTCTATTGTACAGTGCATGTCCCTGAAGCAGCTCTGTGCTGTCCATTATACAGTGCTTGTCCCTGAAACAGCTCTGTGCTGTCCATTATACAGTGCATGTCCCTGAAACAGCTCTGTGCTGTCTATTGTACAGTGCATGTCCCTGAAACAGCTCTGTGCTGTCCATTATACAGTGCTTGTCCCTGAAACAGCTCTGTGCTGTCCATTATACAGTGCATGTCCCTGAAACAGCTCTGTGCTGTCTATTGTACAGTGCATGCCCCTGAAACAGCTCTGTGCTGTCTATTGTACAGTGCATGTCCCTGAAACAGCTCTGTGCTGTCTATTGTACAGTGCATGTCCCTGAAACAGCTCTGTGCTGTCTATTGTACAGTGCTTGTCCCTGAAACAGCTCTGTGCTGTCCATTATACAGTGCATGACCCTGAAACAGCTCTGTGCTGTCCATTGTACAGTGCGTGTCCCTGAAACAGCTCTGTGCTGTCCATTATACAGTGCATGTCCCTGTAACGACTTTGTGCTGTCTATTGTACAGTGCATGTCCCTGAAACAGCTCTGTGCTGTCTATTGTACAGTGCTTGTCCCTGAAACAGCTCTGTGCTGTCCATTATACAGTGCATGACCCTGAAACAGCTCTGTGCTGTCCATTATACAGTGCATGACCCTGAAACAGCTCTGTGCTGTCCATTGTACAGTGCGTGTCCCTGAAACAGCTCTGTGCTGTCTATTGTACAGTGCATGTCCCTGTAACGACTTTGTGCTGTCTATTGTACAGTGTATGTCCCTGTAACAGCTCTGTGCTGTCTATTGTACAGCGCATGTGCCTGAAGCGGCTGTGGGCAGTGCCCGTGCCCCCAGTTTCACGTGCCCGGCCCCTCGTGAGCTCTCGCGAGATCTGTAGGTGGGGCATGCGCAGTCGGTGCGCCCGGGCGGTAAGTGTGTGTGAGGGGGATTGTCGGTATTTTTTAGTCTGGAGGCGGGTGACCCTAACTCGGGCGGGCGGGATCCTCTCGTTAATCGGGACTGGGATAGCCGGAGGCTGAGGGCTCTCAGTGGACCGGGCACGGCGGCGGAGGAGGAGGAGGCCGCCGCCCTAGGCCTCAGGCGGGCCCTGTCTGTCGGTTTTGAAATATAACACTGACAGACCCCGGTTTTATTTATTTTTTTCTTTTTTTAATTCAATTTCCACCACCAGGAAGATATGAAAAACACCCAAGTGGCCAGTGACAAGCAGTGCCCTTCACATCAAAGGGCAGTGCTGTGTGATCAAAAACAGTGAAGGGGAGGGTAGGGACTAAATCAAAATAGAGTTGGAGGGAGAAATAATGCACTCCACTAGACCCCGGTTTTATACCGTTTATAAATACGCCTCGGGGATTGCTCTCCTCACTCACTGCATTATATTATTATTCATCATCTGGTTTTGACATTAAACCAGTGACGAGTGCCCCCCGGGGTTTGTTGTGCCGCCTCCCCCCCAGATCCTGTCATTAAACTCTGCCCCTCGCACAGTTTTGGGTTTACGTCTGTTTTAAATTAACAAGTAAACTGACTGGACCTTGAAGCCCACAGAATGCTGCAAAACAAAAACAGAGATTGCTGAGCCTCTCCAGCAGTTTCTGTTTCGTTTTTGCAAACCCGATTTGCGAATGGCTCGTTCTGATGCAGTGCAATGTTTTCATTGTTTCCATTTGTGAAAATCGACAGGTTGGCTGAGGAGGCGGGCTTCCCACTATTTGTGATCTATTGGTTCACAAATTACCTCAAAATTGAAAGCGCACACGATTCGGAAGTTTCGGTGGTTTCCCGTGCAGGTTTGTAAATTCTATTGGAGCACAGTTGTTAGTTTTTGTGAATGGTATTTCTCACATGCAGCTTCACATTGTTTAACCGTTGCAATTTAATTGTTTAGGAAGCCCGTGGAGGCTTTAAGAGATTGCAGAAAAGATGAAAGGACATGCTTTTATGTGGATGGGTTGTCCTAAAAGCAGAGAATCATAGAATTCCTACAGTGTGGAAGAAGGCCATTTGGCCTTCCAGTCCATGCTCATCTAACATCATCCCACTTCCACTACCCTTCCATTTCCCATGACTAATTCACCTAGCTTGTGCAACCCTGGATGCTATTTAGAATGACCCATCCACCTAACCTGTACATCTTTGGACTGTGGGAGGAAACCCATGCAGACATGGGGCGAATGTGCAAACTCCATGCAGACAATCACCTGAGGGTGGAATTGAACCCAGGTCTCTGGCACTGTAAGGCAGTGTTACTCACCACTGAGCCAATGTGATCGATTTTATGGTGTTTAAAACAACAAGGGATCCAGAACAGTTGATGGTGAAGAAACATGCCAGTGGCTGTATGTGTATTGGTGCCAGCTTCAGTCATCGCTTTCAAAAGGGAAGTGCATAATTTTAAAATTCATTCAAGAGATGTGGCTATAGCTGGCTGTGTCAGCATTTATTCCCTGTGCCTAACAATCCTTACTGAAGACATTGGTGAGTTGCCAATTTGAACTGTTCTGGTCTGTTTTCTGTAGGTAGATTTACATTGTTGCCAGGATTTTGACCCAGTGTCACTGAAAAAACAGTAATATAATTCCAAGTCAGGATGGTAAGTGGCTTTGAGTGGGACTTGCAGATAGTGATATTCCCATTTGTCCACTGTCCTTGCCCTACCTTTTTTAATCTAATTAACTTGTTTAGAGATGCTGTTACACACCCCCAGATCAGGTGGTACTTGAATTCAGGTCTCTTGGTCCAAAGATAGGAGTATAATGCTGTGCCACAAGAAGGGGCCCTGAAGAATGACAACAGTGAGAATCGCTAGAAACAGTGATGAGAGTGGGATATAAAGTGGCTGTGTGTTTGAATGATATTGTCCAAGGAGCCTTGGTGAATTTCTGCGATGAATCATTTAGGCATCAGTGGTGGAGGGAGAGGATATTTGTGGAAGTGGTGCCATCATTTGGGTTGCTTTGACTTGGATGTTATCAAGCTTCTTGAATGCTGTTGGATCTACATTCATTCTGGTAAATGGGGGAGTATTCTATCACAGTCCTGAGAAGGAGGTGAATTACTTGCTATAGGATTCCTAACCACTGATCTGCTTTTATTTTTGTCACATTATTTCCACAGGTAGTCCAGTTCAGTTTCTAGTGCAAGGCAACTCTTAGATGTTGTTAGTAAGGGATTCAATGACGGTAATGCCAGTGACTGTCAACAGATATCTAAAGAGTGCTAATTTGCAGAGTTATAGGTAAAGGAGGAGAGAATGGAATTAAGATTAATTCCTATTGTAGAGAAGTATTACAATTCTATAACTGGGTAACTAATGCTGCTGTGACTATATATGGTGGTTCAACACAGCATCTTGAATACTCTCTTGTTAATATGCTTATGTTTTTATAATTTTTTCCATCATAAGGTTTAAATGGAACACAGTCTCTAAACCAATATTGTAATGTTGAGCAATGGATAAGGAAGGAATCATTCGAAGCTAATATAAGCTTGCTAGACTGATTCAACAACAGACAACTTCTTTATGAAGATACTTTTGCAAAATGTCTTGATGACATTCCTGTGGATAACATACATTAGGAATAAAGAAACTGAAAACTAAGAGTGTGACAAAATCCTGAATTTTCATTCGATATACGTTCTACCACCAGGATATGTGTGCAAGTAAGTCAAAAACTGTTTGTATTCCTCTCAAAAGAATAGTGAGGACGGTTTATTCACTGTCTACCCATCCTATTCATTGCTGTCTTCAATGAGACTTTAGTTGACATCATAAGGGACTGTTCTAGGTTGTCTGTGCCAAGTTTTTCTGGAAGATCTGTATTTTTTTTAAGTAAATGAAATTGTTATTATGCATACTGCAAGGAACTTGATTGTATTGTACTTATTTAGAAAAAAATCATGAAGTATATTTGTTGGCTTGACCAGCATATATTTCTATATCTGGTCACCCTTGAGGTAGTGGTAAGCTATCTTCTGAACTGCTACAGTCCATTTGGTGTGGATACCCCTACAATACATCTGGGAGGAAGTTTCAGGATTTTGATCCAGCAACACTGAATGGACAGCAATATATTTTCATGGATAATTATTGGGATCGTCCTGAGAAAGGTGCAGGAACAGCTTAGTCCTTTATGTTAGATGAAATGTTTGGTCATCTGCTTTGGAGGTCTTTTTATGTCAGCATGGTCCCAGATAGCTTGCCTAGTGAATTAGATTAAAATAGGATCTCTGTGGCTTACTCAGTAATCTGTCATGGAGAGCAGGTGCTCAAGTCTGCAATTTCCAGGATACTACTCTTGTGAGAGATCAGATTTTTTTGAACTGCTGTGAACCTCTTCAGATACAGTTGTCTCATGATGAAATGAATTTGTTTTTATTTTTGTGGCCTATAAATGGAAAAAACAATCACACTCAATTAATTGTAATCTTTTTCAGGTCCTTGGACCACCCAAAATCGGAATGGGAGGAATTGAAGAAGATAAATATTATTTTATTGTGATGAAAGAATTTACTGAAAACAGGAAGAAGATCCAAAAAGGCTCATTGGGATATTGCACTAGATCAGAAAATGAATTATCTGCTGTTGTGGAGTTTAACAAAAAGACCATAAAGTTAGCAAAAGTGAGGCAAGAAGATCTCCAAGAAATCAGCAAGGATGAAGCAGAGTTGCTTCTTGAAATCCAGGACATGTCTCATCGATGTGTACTTGTTCAGAATGAAAAACTTTTCAAATCTATTTCTGTCCTACAAATTAATGACATTGTGCAAGTGAAACGGAACAGGGTAACATGGGTAGGAATTGTCAAAACTATTATCAAATCTAGGCGTGACAGTGGATTGGAACTAAATGGATTGTTGTTTCAAGTAGAGTGTGTGGTAAGCGCATAACTATTACTAAATATTATAGGATAGTGGCAGTTTCTCAAAATGTTATCACACTTTCCAACCCAAGGAAGTATTTATAGATTTGTACTGAAGTACTGCAAGATGCAGGACAAAGTACTGTTGATTATGTTTTGTTGGAATATCAATTTTCTTTTGTCTCCTTTCTCTTCTATATCATCTTATTCTGGAATTAGGTATTTGTGTAATATTGGACTACAGAGCAGCACAGTGGTGCTTAATGGTTAGCACTATTGCCTCACAGTTTCAGGGACCTGGGTTTAATTACGCCCTTGGGTGACTATGAATTTTGCATATTATCTCCATGTCTATGTGACTCCAAAGATATGTAGGCTAGGTGGATTGGCTGTGATAAATGTGGAATTACGGAGATCGGTAGGGGGCTTGGTCTGGATGGGATATTCATTGGAGGGTCTGTGTAGACTTGATGGGCTGAATGGCCTCTTTCTGCATTATAGGAATTCTTAAAAGTCCAGTGATTAGCCTAGGCTTTCACTTTGCACTGAGGCTCAAAATGAGGTAGAAAACTCTGGTGATTTATGTGTTGCAGATTGGCTGTTTTTATCCATTAACATCTGATTTTGACTTCAGTGAGTCCGTAGAACAATATAAAATTTTCAGAGTTGAACAAAGCTTATAACAACTTTTCATCATGTAACAAACCTGAGATTTTAAATCATTTGTCCACTGCCTGTGATTTTCCTAGCTGGCCAGAATTTATTGCTCATGCCTAACTTCCCTTAGAAAGTGGTAATGAGCCACTGTCCAAAATCGCTGGAATGCAGGTCGTAAGCCACAGTGTTGTTAGGGAGAAAGTTCCAGGATTTTGATCCAATGATCGTGAAGGAATGATGAAAAAGTTCCAAGTCAGAATGGTGTGGGACTTGGAGGGAACTTGTAGGTGGCGGATTTCCAGTGTATTTGTTGTCCTTTTGTATGGTGGAGTTATGAGTTTGGGAGGTGCTGTCAAAGGAGGCTTGATGAGTTACTGCACTACATTTTGTGGATGGTATGCACTGCTGCCACTTTGATAGAAGCAGTGAATCTTTAAGATCGTGAATGCGTGCTTGTCAAGTAGGTGCTTTGTCCTGGATAGTGCACAATTTGTGCATTGGTATTCAGGCATCTGAAACATATTTCATCTCACCCCTGGCTTGTGCTATGTAGATGGTGGGCAAAGTTTGGACACTCAGGACTTGAGTTACTTGCCATTGAATTCCTAAGCCCTGACTTGCCCTCGTGGCCACAGTATTTATATGGCCAATGGTAACCCCCAGAATATTGATAGTGGAGGGTTTAATGATGGTAATGCCATTGAATGTTTTGGGGAGATGGTCATGACCTGTTACTTGTGTGACCATCTTAGATGGTTTGGAAAACTGGGGTATGTAAATTATTTTCTCCACTAGAGCAGGAATGATTTTCTTTGCTTTGGCATGACCTTGTCTCTTTCCCAGGCAAATAAGTTTTTTGAATCCTTAATCCCAGGCTTCACACTGAAAGAAACAATTTTTTTTCAACAAAGAATGCAGCTTGTGATTGATTTTTCTGTATTGAAGGTGTCTCCACTTTCTCTTTCCCTCTCCACAGTTGCTGCAAAGGGGTATTGATTTGTAGAGATTCCTGGGTGCACCAAATGATACTGTATGTTAGTGGTGTGGTGTAGTGTAGTGTACTATCAAGAATGCCCAATTTTAGTTTTACTTTCACTATACTGCAGATCTTGCACCTTTCATGATATTTGACCAAAGGCTGCAAACAGGCTGGTTTAGGTGGGTAGAATATTCTCTGGTCATGTGGTTATGTTTGGTTGCCTGTATGATTCAACTCTGGAGTGATCCTCTCTTTTAGCATTGAGATAAAAGCTAGAGAAAGTGACCCATTGATTTTCCCTGGTGTTGTTTTCTCATCTCTGTTTGGGGTCAGTTTACATTCTCTTTAAACCTAATAACTTGCAAACTAATGCTTTAGTTATGCTGTTTTGTGTCAAATATTTCTTTTCTCCCATTCAATGCAGGAGGGAGGAGACCATAAAATGAAGGGGAGGAAAATTGACAAAGAAGTTTTCATTAATGCAGGAGATATCACTTGCGCAAGTAATACTAAAGTGGGACCGTCTCATTCAAATGATAAAGAGAATAAATTGTACAGTAATGGTAGGTTCGATACTTTTCACTGGTAGGAGTTTATTTTGTGTATATAGCTGTCAATGTGTCTACATTTTTCTAAAGTCTTTGAACTTTTTTTTAATACAGATCTCAGTGTATTTTTGTCTTTTAGATAGCTGTCGTTTTACAGTATCACATAGATTGATTTAAAAGCTATTTTGTCAGGCCTCTGTAATATAGATCATTCAAGAATCATGGTGATAAAGCTCCCTACACTGACTGAAGATGGGTACTGCAATGTTTTTATGATCCCATAGAGAGCAATAACTCTAAAAGAAAGATTTGAATTGTCACTCACCAAGTTAGAATTGTTCTAACACTTCTAATGTAGCAAACAAAAATCAGTACTGACTAAATATTACTTAGTAAGCAACTCGAACTCCAAGCAGCAGAAAAAATAGCTTTTATTGATGTCTTAATACTGCCAATGGGTGCATATTTCCCAGCTTTGCTGAATCCCTAAAGAACCTCAACCATTGAAGACTCTCTTCCTTGACCCTGTCAGAATTTCTGATCTGTCAGTCGGTATAAGAGCCAGTGCTGTTTTTTCTTTCTCTGGCTCACCAGGAACAGATCTTCCAGTGTCCTTAACTGGTGGACAAGCTATTCCCAGTATTCTGTCTGGTAGCTAACTGACAATATGGTCTTTCCCCAACTGCTGAGCCATCTCTTTCTTTCTTTCTTTCTTCCTCAGTCTCTGTTCAAAGACTTTGAGATAGAAAATCTATAAAAAGAAGAACATCTGCTTCATCCTTTGTTTTCAGGTATGTGACATTACACCTTGTTCTCATAAGTTTTGACCCGGGCCTCCTGTCCCATGGTATCCAAGTCACGCAGCCCGTTAGGCAGAACTCAACAGATCATGTGAATTTTTTCATTGCTCCATTTTACATTAGTTAAAGAAACAGATCAAACATAATCATGTTATTAATCACACTTCATAATGCACTTCATGACTGAGGTAGGTTCAGAATCCCATTGCAACCATACAGTTGTTAGCCATTCAACATCATCTTCAATGTACTTTGGGAATTAGGCTTGGAGTAGGAAAAGTTAGAAGTAGAAAATAAATTCCATGTTCATGTTGAAGTGGTATGCAGTTTTTTTAAGGGAAGAGACACCAGTAAATATTAACACGATCCTTTCCTAGTTTTGCAAAGTTTCCATCACCACCGAAAGGAAAATAGTGCTACAATTGCAGAAAAGAATTCCTTTTGTTCTTGATAACAATCAAATATCCACTTTTTAGTTAAAAGTATAGTAAATATAGGCAAGATACATAAGAGAAACACACGTTTATTGACGTTTTCCTGTATTGATTCCGTGCTCCTTTGCCTTTTACAGTGTAGATCATTTGAACTATGTAGAGTTTTCTGTATTGATGGCAAGTGGGTACTGCAGTCAGTGTGTGAAGAAGATTCAGATTGCTATTGTACCCCTACAAATGTTGGCACAATGAGGTTGATTTTCTCTGCACAATGCATACTCGCTAATTGCTAATTTTGTGAGAACAAGGCATTTAGTAAAAGTGTCCCAAGTGGAGGGCATGTCATGGCTGAAAAATCTGTCTTGGATAGTGGGACAAATCCAGCTTCAATTTAATAACAAAGAGGCAATCTTCTAAATTTTACAAGGATGACTCAGAGTTCAGTTTGAAAACTTATCCCTGGTTACATTTTTGTGAAATGTCTATGAAATCTTTGTTAGTTTCTTCTCCTCTTGAAGGACAACTTGACTTGCATGCCTACTGGTACTTGTTATAATTGGCATTTACTTTTTAATTTAGAAAGAATACTTGTCTAAATACAGGATGCATTTTATTTTCAGCATTGAAATAAAGCAAAATATAGGGATTTTTGTACTCTTGTCATTTGTTATAATTTTCCCTCAAGCCAAATGGAGAATTAAGTGCAAACAAAACCAGAAGTTACAGCTTAACAGGTCTGTGGGAAGCATCTGTGGGAAGAAAGCAGTGTTAATGTTTTGAGACTGGTAACTCTTCATTTGTTCTAATGCTGCACACTGATGCTGCCAGACTTGCTGAATTTCATCAACAATTTCTGTTTTTGTATCTGATCTCCAGCATCCACAGTTTTTCTTTGTTGGGAAGTTAAGTAGATGGAGTGGAAAGCTTTTGTGATTGCCAATTCAATAATTTATTCAAAGAGAAGTTCCTGTAATGCAGTTAGAAGAAAAACTTTCTAAACTCCTTGTCAGGCCAGACTTGAGAGACTTGTGCAAGTAATTGAGGCTGATACGTCAGTGCAGTATTGATGGAGTGTTGCTCTGTGGCACATACTATCTTTTGAATAAGATGTTAAATTGAGGTCTTGCTTGCCCCTGTAATTAGATGTAAAAGGTCGTACAATACTGTTCAAAGGTGAGAGTTTCTTTCAACAAACCAGCAAACATCTATCAGTTAATCAATCACTAAAACAGGTTCTCTACTCGTATCCTTGTTATTTGTGAGATCTTTCTGTGCAAACTTGTCCGTATGATGTAATAGTTGAGAGAGTGATGCTGGAAAAGCACAGCAGGTCAGGCAGTATCCGAGGAGCAGGATAATTGACATTTTGGGCAAAAGCCCTTCATCAGGAATGAGGCTGTGAGCTGAGGGAATGGAGAGATAAATGGGAGAGGGGTGGGGCTGGGAGGGAAAAGTAGCTGAATGTGCAATAGGTGGATGGAGACGGGGGGAAATGGTGATAGGTCAGAGAGGAGGGTGGGTGGATAGGTGGGAAGGAAGATGGATGGATAGGACAGGTCGTGAAGGTGGTGCCTAATTGGAAGTTTGGAACTGGGATAAGATTGGAAGCCAGGGGAAACTGGTGAAATCCACATTGATGTTGTCTGGTTGGAGGGTTCTGAGGCGGAAGATGAGGCATTCCTCCTCCAGGCATCGGGTGGTTAGGGCCTGGTGTTGGAGGAGGTCCAGGACCTGCACGTCCTTGGCGGAGTGGGATGGGGAGTTGAAGTGTTCAGCCACAGGTGTCCTGGATATGGTTCGGGTGTCCTGGAGATGTTCTCTAAAGCACTGTGCAAGGATGCGTTCTGTCTCCCCAGTGTGGAGGAGACTGCATCGGGAGCAGCGAATACAGTAAATAAAGTGTGGAAGTGCAGGATATGGAAGGCTCCTTTTGGGTCGTGGTCAGAGGTGAGTAGGGTGGTGGGAGTGGGGGGGGTGAGTGCAGGTTTTGCAATTCCTGTAGCAGCCGGGAAAGGTGCTGGGAGGGAAGAGTGGGTTGTTGGGGGGCATGGACCTGACTCTCCCTCCTACTCCGCTAAGGACATGTAAGTCCTGGGCTGCCTCCATCGTTACTCTCTAACCACCTGATGCTTGGAGGAAGAACGCCTCCTCTTTCGCCTCAGGACCCTCTAACCACACGCATCAATGTGGGTTTCACCAGTTTCCCCATTTCCCTTGTCTCCCACCTTATCCCAGTTCCAAACTTCCAAATCAGCACCGCCCTCATGACCTGTCCTACCTATCTATCTTCCTTCCCACCTATCCACTCCACCTTCCTCTCTGACCTATCACCATTACCCCCACCTCCATCCACCTATTGCACTCTGTTACCATCCCCCTCCCATTTATCTCTCCACCCCTCGGCTCACAGCCTCATTCCTAATGAAGGGCTTTTGCCCAAAATGTCGATTATCCTGCTCCTCGGATGCTGCCTGACCTGCTGTGCTTTTTCACCACCACGCTCTCGACTCTGATCTCCAGCATCTGAAGTCCTCATTTTCTTCCTGTACAACGTAATAGTTAATATACGTCAAAGTTTCTAATTTGGCTATAAAGCATAAGATTATGAAAGGTGCTGTATAAATCTTGAATTCTTTATTATTTATCAGAATGGAATAATAGATATGTGGCAGAATTATGGACTAATGCTTTGAGCATGTGTCCACAACTATGTAGGTGAACCATATCCTCCTGATTCTAACGGCTTGCATCATTGTGGGCTCCATTTACCCGAGTTCAATTGACAGATATCTGGCTCCAATTTTTTTTTAAACTGAAATTATTTGCATCGAAGTTGATTTTCAATTGTTAACATGAGTTTGGTCCATGGCAACTTTCCTTTAATGCACATGATGTTTTTGTATAAATTCCTCAGGTATGGAGTCTAAAATGGGAAGAGACTATCTTCCCATGCCTGATTCTTACCTTCAAGAAGTATGGGTAGAGAAATGTATTCTCCAAACTCACGATAGTTAAAGTCAGAATACTGTTGATATGATGTATTTTATATAATCTCAGTGATCATCTTCTGTCACAGAAATCAATTGTTAGTGATTTTACACTCCTGTTACTTTCTTAGATACAGAAATCTGGAACAAGTCGCCAGTTGGAAGTCAGTCTCCTAGTTTGTCGCCGAGGAAAATGGGCAGAGAAAAATCGGATGAAATTTCCACCTCAGCTCATTCAAAGGTTTCTAAACACTACAGTTCCAGAACTTTCAATTCTACCCTCTCTATTCCTGGTCAAAACCTTGTGGAGAGTGACAGTATTGCTCTCGAGGTTGAGTCGATGGTGGAAGTGAAATTGCCTAATAATGCTATAGTCTATGGAGTTATCAGATGGATCGGTATACCAGAAGGTCACGATAGTCTCTGGGCAGGAATTGAGTTGGTGAGTTTAGAGAATGCTGAATCATGTGTACACGTACCTTTTTCAATTTGAATGTTAAAAAAAAATTGTATATTGGGGTGTCAAAAACTTAGTGACTAGTGATGTTCTCAAAAAGTGGTTCCAATTTCTTGGTCATCCACAAACTAGCCAACTCAAAAAAAACAACAAAAACAGAAATTGCTGGAGGACAGTTCTGAAAAAGGATCTGGGCTCCAAACATTAACTCTGCTTTCTCTCCACAGATGCTGAGTTTCTGCAATTTCTGTTTTTGTTTCAGATTACCAGCATCCACCGTTCTTCATTTTATTTTAGAGAAAAACAAATTTGTAAAAGTTTTCATTCTTAACATTTTTATGTAGATGTTAGTTATTGTGCTATACATTAAACATCCTTTGGGAGGAGCACCATAATATACAAGAAATTTTGTAGAACCCAGTTTGTCCACAGATTTAAGTATCCAGTGAAATCTTTGCTCATGTGATGAGCTGTTGTGCTGATTTATTAGCATTAGTTAAGCAACTTGTATTTGAAAGCAGTGGTTATCTTGTTCTTTTCTTTTGTTCATGTTTGATTACTATCAATTGAAAATCAGACTATTGCCACTGCAGCAGAATTAATTTAGGAGGATGTGGGAAGTCTAACCTCTCCTCAACACCTTTTACGATGTGGTATGGCTCTTGTGGAATCGTAAGATGGCTGAGCAGAAGTCTGCCATTAAGTCCATTCACTCTGCTCTTCCATTTAGTGAGAGATAATGGTTGATCCAATCCTCTTACCTTTTCTCCATAACTCTTGACTCTTTCCTGATTAAGAATCTAGGAGAAAGTGAGGACTACAGATACTGGAGGGTCAGAGTCAAAATGTGGCACTGGAAAAGCACAGCATCCAAGGAGCAGGAGGGTCGACGTTTCAGGTGGGCTTATGCCTGAAACTTCAACTCTGCTGCTCCTCAGATGTTGCCTGACCTGTGCTTTTTTAGTGCCACACTTTTCGACTCTTGATTTAGAATTTATCTATCTCAGCCTTGAATATACTTAATGACCTAGACTTGACTGACCTCTGTAATAAAGAATTCCATACATTTACTACCTGAGAGAAGAAATTCCTCTGCATAGCTGTCGTAACTGGGTGACACATTTATTTGAGATTATGGTCTCTGATCCCGGACCCTCCAACAAGAAGAAGCAACCTTTCCACGTCTTGTCAAGCTGCAGAAGATTCTAGTACGTTTCAATAAGGTCTCTTCTCATTCTTCTAAACTCCAGCGAGAACAAGCCCAACCTATTCAACCTACCCTCGTGAGAAAATCCCCCATGCCCAACCATCCTAATCCAAAATAATGCACAGTACTATTTTGTTGTTAAAAACCGGAAGAACTGTAAATCAGAAACAAAAACAGAAATTGCTGGAAAAGCTCAGCAAATCTGGCAGCATCAGTGGAGAAAAATCAGAGTTATGATTTCGGGTTGTGACCAAAACGTTAACTCTGATTTCACTCCACTGATGCTGCCAGACTGCTGAGCTTTTCGAGCAATTACAGTTAGTTGTCGTTGACTCTAGGAATTAACATATGTAAATACAGAGCTGTGAGACCATCGTTGTAGTCCAAATTAGAGTGTAATCTTTCTGGACAAAATGTTATCTCCCTAGTGAGATAAAATTGCTTTAAATACTAAATTTATCCTGTCCTTCCTAAGTATTCTACATTCTGGTTTAAATGATTAGGCTTCTGGCAAGTTCTCATTAATTATGCATTTAGGACATTACTTTAAATTTAGGTGTCACCTGATATTGAATTGGATGTTTGACTTCCTGACCATTGTGCTGTGGGGAGATTTTGAGCAGAAGAAATGTTTATTTCCAGAGTTTCATCTGAGTGGGCCATCCTGATGTCCCTTCCAGCAACTGGAATAACCTGTTTCTTGTTTTTTCCTGGTCGTTGCAGGATAGATTTATGATATTTGTTAAATGGGGATGTAAAATTAAATGGGACATGACACCCCAGGGAGAGAAGGGTCAAGACTGGAAAGAAAGCACAATTTCATAACACTGGCAGGTAATGTTTTGTGTCTCTTTATTATATAGGACTATGAACTAAAAGATGCGAGTGATGGAACTTTTGAAAAATATCGTTATTTTTGTTGTGAACAGAACAAAGCAACTTTTATACCATTAAGGAACTGTAAACCTGACGCACGCTTTTCATCAAACTTACTGAGGGAGATAGTCAGCAGTCCAGTTCCCACACCAGGTAAAACTATCCTTTCCACCATAACGCTTTTGGGTATTTAAGTAAAGAATTATAACCTAGTGGAAGTGGGGCTGTCAAAACTGCAGGGCCTGTGGAGTAAATTGGAATGCAATAGTACCCTTTCTGGGAGAAGAATAATACATCTATTACTGAAGCAGTTCAACAAATATCAGAAACCTGTTGGAGGAAATGCAGCCACAGCAGAGAAACTTGTGTAAAGTACTTGAGTGCCTGGAAGTTTCCATTCCGCGTTTGAACCAGGTATGATAACAAAATATTGGAAATGTTGAGCTGGTTAGGCAATGTTTGTGGAATAAACAGATTGATGTTACTGGTATATGGCTCAAGCTTAATAAGATTGTGACCCAGGGTTCATACACTGTTACTTCTGCCCTTGAATGAATTTAAGCACAGTTGATCTTTGTAGAGATCTTCTTCCAGGCGCGTGTTGCCATGGTCTGGCGATGGAGGCGGCCAAGGTCCCAGCCCTGCTGCAGTGTACTGGTGGAACCCAAGCATCAGTTACTTTTCTACCTAGGCAGTTTACTGCCATTAGGACTCAACACTGGGTTCCCTTTGCATCAACTTCTCTCCCTTACCAGTGGCATTTCCTTTTTGTTTTGCTCTGGACACTTCACCATCTAATCCACTTGCTACCCCTCCCCCTTAGGCATCGACATAAATATCATCATTTTCCAGCATGTTGAGTTCTGAAGACTCATAAGACTCAACAGTAACTCTACTTCTCCCTCTGTAGATGCTGACGTACCTGCTGAGTTTCTCCAGCTCTTTCTGTCTTTGTTTTAAGTCTCAAGCATTTGCAGTGTTGTACTTTAATTTACTATCTCAAGAGTTGTGGGTTGACAATTTTAGTGCTTCTACAGTTTGTGTTCCCAAGCTAAGCCATGTTCAAGGAGAGACATGGTGTAAAAATTGAAGTAATTCCCAAGCCTCTGTGTGTGCCTTCTATTAACTATTTCAGATTTCATACCTGGGAGTATGAAATGCCTTTGGGGTAGCAATGGACAGAAAAATAGATTGCACCAATTAGTGCAAAGTCAGTGAAGCTGCTTTTCTTCATCTTTGTAGAGAAGATAATTAATAGCTTTCATACTTATCAAATGAAAGAAGTGGTTTAGAAATATTTATAAGGCAGGAAAATAACATCTTATTTGTGGACTGATTAGTTAACTGCCAAAGATGAGTTGGCAGATTGCTTTCCTTAGGAAGCTTGGAGTCGTTTCTTGGAGTCTTGTTCATTAATGGTTTGTGGCCTTTTTCATGATGTGGATTGTCTGATGAAGTAGAGGTGTCCTGATGATGTACTGTGGGTACTCTGGGTTTTTTTTATATATATAACTGGGTTGAGTACAGAGCAAAGAATGAGGATTGTTCCTATGAATTCATAGCTCAGTCATTCACTCTAGTCATTGGAACTTCAGGATTAGATTTTGTAGGTTTTTGTTGTAGACCAAATAAATTAGTGACTGTGATTTTAATTTTTTTTCGGCTGGGGTTTCTGGTTATGGAGGTGGGTCCAGGATTGCTGAGATCAATAGACAATAGACAATAGACAATAGATGCAGGAGTAGGCCATTCTGCCCTTCGAGCCTGCACCGCCATTCAATATGATCATGGCTGATCATTCCTAATTAGTATCCTGTTCCAGCCTTATCTCCATACCCCTTGACTCCACTATCTTTAAGAGCTCTATCCAATTCTTTCTTAAAAGAATCCAGAGACTGGGCCTCCACTGCCCTCTGGGGCAGAGCATTCCACACAGCCACCACTCTCTGTGTGAAGTAGTTTCTCCTCATCTCTGTCCTAAATGGTCTACCCCGTATTTTTAAGTTGTGTCCTCTGGTTCGGCACTCCCCCATCAACGGAAATATGTTCCCTCCTGCCAGAGTGTCCAGTCCTTTCATAAGCCTATACGTTTCAATCAGATCCCCTCTCAGTCTTCTAAACTCAAGGGTATACAAGCCCAGTCGCTTCAGTCTTTCCGTGTAAGGCAATCCTGCCATTCCAGGAATTGACCTCGTGAACCTACGCTGCACTCCCTCAATAGCCAGAATGTCTTTCCTCAAATTTGGAGACCAGAACTGTACACAGTACTCCAGGTGTGGTCTCACCAGGGCCCTGTACAGCTGCAGAAGCACCTCTTTGCTTCTATACTCAATCCCTCTTGTTATGAAGGCCAGCATGCTATTAGCCTTCTTCACGACCTGCTGTACCTGCATGCTTGCCTTCATTGACTGGTGGACAAGAACACCCAGATCTCTCTGAACAGCCCCTTTACCTAATTTGATACCATTGAGGTAGTAATCTGCCTTCCTGTTCTTGCCACCAAAGTGGATAACCAGACATTTATCCACATTAAACTGCATCTGCCATGCATCTGCCCACTCACCTAACTTGTCCAGGTCACCCTGTAATCCCCTAACATCCTCATCACATTTCACCCTACCACCTAGCTTTGTGTCATCAGCAAATTTGCTAATGTTATTGCTGATACCATCTTCTATATCATTTACATATATTGTAAAAAGCTGCGGTCCCAGCACGGATCCCTGCGGTACCCCACTGGTCACTGCCTGCCATTTCGAAATGGAGCCGTTAATCACTACCCTTTGTTTCCTGTTAGCCAACCAATTCTCTATCCAATCTAGTACTTTGCCCCCAATCCCGTGCGCCCTAATTTTACTCACTAACCTCTTGTGTGGGACTTTATCAAAAGCTTTCTGAAAGTCCAGGTACACTACATCCACTGGATCTCCCTCGTCCATCTTCCAAGTTACATCCTCAAAAAATTCAAGAAGATTAGTCAAGCATGATTTCCCCTTCATAAATCCATGCTGACTCTGTCCTATCCTGTTACTATTATCCAGATGTGCCGTAATTTCATCCTTTATAATAGACTCCAGCATCTTTCCCACCACTGAGGTCAGACTAACTGGTCTATAATTTCCTGCTTTCTCCCGCCCACCCTTCTTAAAAAGTGGCACAACATTAGCCGCCCTCCAATCCTCAGGAACCAACCCCGATTCTATTGAACTCTGGAAAATAATCACCAGCGCATCCACGATTTCCCGAGCCACCTCCTTCAGTACCCTGGGATGCAGGCCATCAGGTCCCGGAGACTTATCAACCTTCAGACCTAACAGTCTCTCCAACACCAAATCCTGGCAAATAGAAATTCCCTTAAGTTCAGGTCCTTCAGCCACTGTTACCTCAGGGAGATTGCTTGTGTCTTCCCCAGTGAACACAGATCTGAAGTACCCATTTAATTCCTCTGCCATTTCTTCGTTCCCAGTAATATATTCCCCTGCTTCTGTCTTCAAGGGCCCAATTTTTGTCCTAACCATTTTTTTGCCTTGGACATACCTAAAAAAGCTTTTACTATCCTCCTTTATATTCTTGGCCAGTTTACCTTCGTACCTCATTTTTTCTCTGCGTATTTCCTTCTTACTAATCCTCTGTTGTTCTTTAAAAGCTTCCCAGTCCTCCGTTTTCCCGCTTATCTTCGCTAAGTTATACTTTTTCTCTTTTAACCTTATATGTTTCTTTACTTCCCTTGTCAGCCACGGCCGCCCATGTCTCCTCCTGGGATCTTTCTTCCTTTTAGGAATGAACTGATCCTGCATCTTCTGCATTATACACAGAAATATCTGCCATTGTTCCTCCACGGTCTTCCCTGTTAAGGTATTAAACCATTGAACTTTGGCCAGTTGCTCCCTCATAGCTCCATATTTCCCTTTATTCAACTGAAATATTGTCACTTCAGATTGTACCCACTCCCTCTCAAATTGCAGATTGAAGCTTATTGTATTATGGTCACTACTTCCCAATGGCTCCTTCACTTCGAGGTCACTGACCAATTCTGGTTCGTTACACAATACCAGATCCAGAATCGCCTTATCCCTGGTCGGCTCCAGCACCAGCTGCACTAAAAATCCATCTCTGAGGCACTCCACAAAGTCTCTTTCTTGAGGCCCGATACCATCCTGATTCTCCCAGTCTACCTGCATGTTAAAATCCCCCATAACAACTGTAGTAACATCTTTGCGACAAGCCAATTTCAGCTCCTGATTCAACTTACCTCCAACATCCAGACTACTGTTTGGGGGCCTGTAGATGACTCCCATGAGGGTCTTTTTATCCTTAGTGTTTCGAAGCTCTATCCACACTGACTCTACATCCCCTGACTCTAGGTCCGCCCGCGCAAGGGACTGAATATCCTCCCTTACCAACAAGGCCACCCCACCCCCTCTGCCCGTCAGTCTATCCTTACGATAACACATGTAGCCTTGAATATTCATTTCCCAGGCCCTGTCCCCATGAAGCCACGTCTCAGTTATCCCCACAATATCGTATCTGCCAATTTCCAAAAGAGCCTCAAGCTCATCCACCTTGTGTCTAATGCTTCGTGCTAGACTCTAGAAACTAGACTCTAGTTTCTGATTTGTACCAGGTGTAGTGGACCACCAGTCCCTGGTTTTGAACTCTCCCACCCTAAAGAAAAGAACCTTGCTATCATCTTAACTATGCCCTTCATAATTTTATAAACTTCTACAATTTTATAAACCTCAACCTTCTCCGCTCCAATGAAAAATATCACAACCTGTCTTTAAAACTCAAACCCTTCATTCCCACAACATTCTGTTAAATCTTTTCTGAACTTTCTCCGATTTAATAATATCCTTCCTATAGCAGGGTAACTAGAACTGTACATTGTACTCTTCTAACGTCCTGAACAATCTAATGCTTCCTAATAGATCATTAGGATACAATGCAGACTTTTGTCACTATTGAAAGGATTAATTTAGTCTGTTTCAATTCCAAGTGAAGACAATTCAAGATAACCTGACCATACAAGAGGACGTTCCTCCAGTGCGAGAAAATGAAGTACTGCAGTTGATGAAAGGAAGAATGAAAGGGATTCAGGGACACCACAATTCTTGCTATTTGGACTCCACAATTTTTAGGTTTGGTTGATTTTTCTTTTCTAGTTTTCAATCGATTGGAGGATTTTGCTGTTCTTGGGAAGGGGTTGCTTGCATGCTCAATGCATCCAGCAAATGTTGATAAGGAATATAAACTCTAGTTTCTGATTTGTACCAGGTGTAGTGGACCACCAGACCCTCAAGAAGTACAGACTCCTGTGACAACATACACTCTTTCACACACATTCTAACCTGGAATTATTTATGGAGTCTCACAGCATGGAAATAGACACTTTGGTCCAAATAGTCCATGCTGACCATATTCCCAAACCAAACAAGTGCTGTTTGCCTACATTTGGCCCATATCCCTTCAACCTTTTCCTAATAATGTACTTATCCAAATGTCTTTTAAATGTTGCAATTGTACCACTTCCACCACTTCCTATGGCAGTTCATTCCAAATACGAACCACTGTAAAAAAAAAAGTTGCCTGGCTTTTTAGATCTTTTTCCTGGCATCTTAAAAATATAATCCCTGGTTTTGAACTCTCCCACCCTAAAGAAAAGAACCTTGCTATCATCTTAACTATGCCCTTCATAATTTTATAAACTTCTACAATTTTATAAACCTCAACCTTCTCCGCTCCAATGAAAAATATCACAACCTGTCTTTAAAACTCAAACCCTTCATTCCCACAACATTCTGTTAAATCTTTTCTGAACTTTCTCCGATTTAATAATATCCTTCCTATAGCAGGGTAACTAGAACTGTACATTGTACTCTTCTAACGTCCTGAACAATCTCTGCATGACATCCCGACGTATATACTCAAAAGGTCTGAGTGAGTGATCCTAGAGTTACTAATACTCCCATCACATGACTGATTAGACTCTGTCCCATTTTGGTTGCCTGCCATTGACATATTGTAGAAGGATTTTACAGGTTGGTACTCACCCTGTTTGGTTGTGTTTTGAGTGCACAAGTCCTGCGTGGGACTTGAACCTGGGGTCTTTTGGCTCTGAGGCAGAGATGTTACCCACTGTGCCACAAGACCTCCCATATAATAATATGTGGGCCCTTAATGGGTACTACTACAGAACTTCAGGCATGTCTGACCTGTTACTCCCATTTCTGTCCTCTTCCCCTAGCCCGTCCTCTGAACTATGGTAGGATTCCCCTGGTCCTTTTTTTTTCTCTCTATCCTGCCAGTTGACCTTGACTATTACTGCCATATCTAGGATGCACCACCAAACACTTCATCCTCTCGCCTTGTCAGCATTCTGTAGGACTATTCTCTCCTTGACAACCTAATCCACTCCTCTGTCACTCCTAACCACTTCCTCACTCTCCTGTGGTACCTAACTGTTGCAAAGTCACAGGTCACATGACACCAGGTTATGGTCCCACAGGTTTATTTGAAATAGTAAGCTTTTGGAGTGCTGCTCCTTCGTCAGGTCCTCTACTGGCATTCCCACATCCAACCTAACTGTTGTAATCATGTAAGATGTAATACTTGCTCCTTTCTTTTTCTCTTTTTACTGTTTAGGACCCCAAACACAACTTCAAGGGAAAGTTTATTTGCTGTGCACAGTGTGGTCTCTTCTAGATTGATGAGACTGACCGCATACTGGGTGACCGCTTTGCAGAACACCTGCCTCTCTGTCCATAAGTTGCATGTCATTGGAGCACCCTCAGGCTCCTTAGCTTTTCTGTCCCAGCCCTGCTGCAGTGTTCTGGTGGAACCCAAACATCAGTTAGTTTTCTACCTAGGCAGTTTACCGCCATCAGGACTCAACAGTGGGTTCCCTTTGCATCAACTTCTCTCCCTTACCAGTGGCATTCCCTTTTTGTTTTGCTCTGGACACTTCACCAGCTGATCCACTTGCTACCCCTCCCCCTTAGTCGTCGACGTAAATATCATCATTTTCCAGCCATGTTGAGTTCTGAAGACTCCGAAGACTCCAAACAGTAACTCTGCTTCTCCCTCTGTAGATGCTGACGTACCTGCTGAGTTTCTCCAGCTCTTTCTATCTTTGTTTTAAGTCTCAAGCATTCGCAGTGTTGTACTTTAATTTGCTATCTCAAGAGTTGTGGGTTGACAATCTTAGTGCTTCTACAGTTTGTGTTCCCAAGCTAAGCCATGTTCAAGGAGAGACATGGTGTAAAAATTGAAGTAATTCCCAAGCCTCTGTGTGCCTTCTACTAACTCTTTCAGATTTCATACCTGGGAGTATGAAATGCCCTTGGGGTGGCAATGGACAGAAAAATAAATTGCACCAATTGGTGCAAAGTCAGTGAAGCTGCTTTTCTTTCTGTTTACTGAGGCTATACCTGGTTTAGAGCTGCCTAGTGTCAGTAGTAAACTCATTCCTTACTCTGATAACAATTCTGATGGTGTATAATAACATCTGTTGAATCAGATCTGATTGTTTCTTGTTCCATTGAATTTCATTATTTAAAATAATGCTTTTCCAGCTTGTTCGCATTCACTTCAGTGGTGGATAGCATACTTCACATGCCTGGAGGGCACAGTGAGAAAATTCAACATGTACTGAGGGAGGACATAGTCAACCCACTACGCAAGTGAGTGAGGATAGTGTTTGCAAATCTGTACCTGACAATTTAAAGCTTTCTACAGTTTTTATATTTTTATTACTTTTAATGTTCTGGTAGGAATCACTACTGATTACATCTTGTGCTACCTCTGATGGTGAGCAGCTGATCCACGAGAGCAGCAGAGTCCCCAAGTGAATTCTCAGTTCATTGCCCTCAGTGTAGTATTAGAGGCAGTAGATTAGGCCTCAACATCCCTATATCCCAATAAGGATTTCCTTCCATTTAATCATGGTTACTTATACTGAGCATGCATTTGTTCAGAGATCTGAAAACAGCATTGTTACGATTTCACAACACTACCATTGATATCCTTTTAGGTTACGAATCACCAATCTATTCCGATAAGTGGTCATAGCATTTCTTAACATCCAGAGAACGTTTACTCGGCACAGTATCTGGTTAAATAACGATATGGAGTAGAGATTGTAACAATAGATCAACTGTTGTTTATACTGGGTTCTGTGATTTCTCATGCTTATTTATACCCTCTCCCATCTTTCTCATGAGCAGACTAAACAGCAGTCTGATGAAGTAGGGCTCATTGAAAACCAATCATTTGGTTCATTTTTAGCATGGAACATGAGTGAATTAATGAGTCTTCCATCAATCCTGCTGCTCATCAGACAAAGAAATTCTCAAACAGCTGTTGTATAGTGTCTGCAGGCTTTTAACATCAGGACATTATGGTGAAATTATGGGGGTTAACTGATTAGAAACAGAATGTGCCTGTAAGCTAACACACTATAAATTAAACCAAAATCCCTTCAAGAACATAGTTTAATTTATTTAAACTGATAAGAAAAAAATCTCAGTATAATACCATTTCTAGCTAATATACAGACCGTCTAATATTCTCTACACTTAGGTTTGAAGAGTGACCACTTCAATGAGTTGCTAGAAATCTCTCTGAATGTACAGAATTTTAACCCAACATGAGATGCTGCCTTGGTGACAAAAAGGGAGCAGGGAAATTTAGTGTAGAAGTGTTCTGAAATATTGCACTTTGTAATTTTCTCTGTAACCTAGGATCCGGATTTGTAATTAAGTGTTCAAGACGCCAAGGATTAACCAACAAATCCTTTGATCCTAGGACTGGAGTTGTGAATGCAGATAAAGTGACAAAATTAAGGAAACTATTAGGATGTGACACGTTTACATCGGCAGAAAAGGGTAATTGCTTTTTTTCTTGCATAAGTAATGTTTTGTTGAAGTTGAATTAGCCCAAAATGTATGAATTTGTTGCATTTATCCTTTCTTTCCTTTTCATTTGCATGCCCTCTCTCTCCTAAACTTATCCCGACCTAGCAACCCTATATCATTTTATATTGATTTGAGATTTTAGTGGTTTGATGCTTAGTTATACAAAATAAGCTAATTTCCATACTCCATCTTCTATTTATGATAATGCTTCTCCACATCAGATATATTTTATATCTTCAGCGCATCAAATAAGCTCTTTCATAGTACTGGAATTTTCCAGCCATATCTCATCAAATCTTCATGCAGCAACTTCGTGGTGTACAATTTAAGTATTGCTGAAAAAAAAGAGACTAGGTTTTGAAGGTTTTAATCTTGCGCTCATCAGGACAGAATGATTAGAACAGATGTTTCTGTGATTCTACCCAGGTAAGTATGAAACAAAAAGTGTATCTCTTTTCAGCAATGCAAAAACTTTCTGTACTTTTTTTCAGTTCACTCATGGGCATTGCTGGCTAGTCTAGTATTTATTGCCCATGCCTAGTTGTCCTTGAGAAGGCAGTAGTGAGCAGCCTTCTTGAACTGCTGTAGTTCATGTGCTATAGTCAACCTGCAATACCGTTAGGGAGGAAATTCCAGCATTTTGACCCAGTGACACTGAAGGTATGGTGATGCATTTCGGAATATGGATGGTAAGTTGCTTGAAAGGAACTTGTAGGAGGTGGTATTTCCATGTAAATGCTGCTGTTGTGCTTAGAGATGGAACTGGTTGTGGATTTGGAAAGTGCTATCGCAGGACTTTTGGTGAATTTCTACAATGTGTCTTGTAAAAGGTACACACTGCTGCTGCTGAGCATCTCCATTAGACACTACCACTATGTCTTCAAAACTTAATGTAAATTTTATATGATTAGATGAGCTGCTCAAGATTAGCTAGTCTGTTACTGAGGGACATTATTAAAGACAAAGAAAATGCAGATGCTGGAATCCAAGGTAGACGAGCAGGAGGCAGGAAGAACACAGCAAGCCAGGCAGCATCAGGAGGTGGAGAAGTCAACCCTTCTTCAGGACTGTGTAGGTGTAAGGGGAGGTGCGGGTAAAGAGTATGGACATTATGGCATTAATTTCAACTTTTTTTTTGATAGCTTTGCAAAGGACTGCGTAAAGCATGAAACCTAATGCAAGTGATGGAATGCTTTTAACTGATCTTGCCTGGAATTTAATTAGCAATTAGAATTTCATTTAAAAGGGACACACCTCCAGTGTAGTAGTGCATTGTAGTTTGCAAGCTAAGACTTTGTGGCCTTACAGTTCAGAGTTTCAGCCAAGAGTGTTCTGCTATACGTATCTTTTCAAATACTATAATTATGTCAAACTTAAGCCGACTAACACTGCTTACATAAGTACAAACAAATTGTGCAACTTTTCAAATTTTAGATCCAGAAGAATTCATCAATGTCCTACTGCATGAAGTGCTGGCAGTTGATCCATTGTTAAAGATCAGGTAGCTTGTATAATCTTTTTCTGCTTTGTTCCTATCAATATTGAATGTTGCCAGGATCAGTTTCATAAATTACAAATGCTTATTGATACCACATCATTGTGGTCAGTTCACTCGAGTCTAGATAGGACATATTGAAGCATAATATTCATCAATTGGAATTTTTAAAATCACCATTTTCAGACACATTATGACACATCCCTGTGGCAGGTGAGAGTTAAACCGGACATTCTGGAACAGAGATAGAGATACTATCACTGCACCACAAAAGTCATTCCCTATTTCTACCACAGCCAATCACATAGAGATCAACCTCAGTTCTGGAGTACCTAACGTTCATTAGTCGATACATTTTCTTTTTTCCTCCCTAGCTGAGAAAGCTAAGGCTAATTGTAAATCTCAAATTGTCCCACTGATCTGAGTTCAGGCTACACAGAATAGGTTTCGAACCATATTTGGGAAGTACTGGTCAATGTAGCTATTTGTTACACTCAATGATACTATCTCACATTAAAGGATCTCAACCAATAACTTTGAAATGAAGGTAAATTTTGAATGTTAGTCAACAAACTATTATAACTTGGGACTTCAATTTTGACCGTTCCTTTACAGAAAAGACATCTATTTAAAAGTGGATGTTTCAATCTTTTCATAAAATTCATGAGTTGCTGCAATTAAGTCATTTCCTCTATTATCACTTGGTGTCAAGCTGTGTGATACTGGCTTAAATGCAAGCCTGAATTCAATACACAGATTTTCTATTTTATCATGGTGTCTATTATCTCTCAAAAATACTTGTGTTTTACTTTCGCTTGTATTTAGCGCTGCAGTAAAAGTAATCCCACATATTGACAGTTTGTCATTCGCTATCATTTATTCAGGGGATTAGTGTGATCACTGGTGACAAGAGGCTAATGACAATAGCTCCAAAATAAGAAATAGCTGCCCAACCATGACAAGCTGGTTTGGGAGTAGTGATGGGTTGGCATTATGTCATTATTTCACTGAAACCTACAGCAACCTCTAGAGTCCCCGGTCTTTACTGTAGCCACAGTAAGATATTGAAATCCAGAGGTTGTCAGTAATTCTACACCACTTTACATGAACAGCTAAAGTTCCCTCCAACACAAACAAGTAGAAATAAATGAAATGACAAGAATGTGCTCTTCTACACAACTAGTTTTGTTGCAAAATGTTTTGAAAAATATTACATCATTTTGAATTAGGTGTAATTGGGGTTTAAGTGATGTACTATGGTCAAATCTACAGCTATAAATAATCTCTGTCCTTTTCATTTGTGGAGTGTCAGGTTTCTCCATTATGAGATTATGAGCTTGTATACTAAAAAAACTCTTTTCTATTCTGTGTATTTATATGTGTGGTACTGTTTTTCTCCTTGGATACCTTTTTAATAGCTTTGTGAATAAAATAACTCCTTTTGTAGTGCCATTCTGATGATTTTTGCTTTTCAAAAAGAAATTTGATATTTTCGCTCTACCTTAGTTCCCATGTGAATGTTCAAACTTTTGTGTCAATGTCTCGAAAATGGAAAGTGAAGGGGAATTTCTGCATTTTGCTTCTGTTTTACTTGCCTGAGAGAATTTTTAATTGTGCATCTACTTACCTTGATAGACATCACTGTTGCGTAACACTAGGGTCTTGACATCAGACCAGCTTGATTTCAACAAAGGGGAAATTGCATTAAATTTCCTTTGAGCCTAGAGTTCCTCTTTTACATGGTCTGGCAGGATCTGTGGAGAGAGGAACAGTTAATGTGTCGAGTCTATAATGATTCATTTTGAGAATAAGGTGGTTAAATTGTACAATAAAATATTGATATTAAGGAAAGCACTATTAACACGTCATGGGAGAATGAAAGGAGATAAATCCATTACTGAAATTGTTTGGAAATCTAACAGTCTCTGCCCAATTTCTATAATTTCCTTGAAAATATACTTTTTCAAAAACTAGAAAGTACAAGCAGTATGGAAATTAGATGTTGGATTTTTGGTTCCTACAATTTATACTGAAATATTGTCACTTTGGTCAAAGTTTCTTTTTGTGATGATGTCAATTTTTATAAAACCAACAACATTTTCTTCTCCAATCTGCTGAAGCCGTGCAGTAACCTCACATTGGGCAGTAACTCATCTTGACACTTTTAGCTTCATTTCTCTTTCCATCTTGTATTTCCTGAGTGACTTGGGTCCTGACCAGAAACTATTCCTGGTATGCTATGCCGTGTGTGTCCTCACATGTGATTTGTAGTGCACTATTATAGTGTGCCATCTTGGATGATGACATTTACTTCAGGTTTTGGAAATTTCATCCTCACCTACAAATCTTTAGCATATTAATTGTTAGTGGTAGTTTTTATGGTTACCTTATAATTGCCATATTTATTGCACCCAAGAGATTTATGTAATGATATTATTCATGCTCACAATTCAGGTCTGGCCAGAAAATTCAAGAGAGCTACTGTTATCAGATAATCCTGGAGAAAGATGAGAAACTGACCGTACCAACAGTGCAGTTGCTTCTGGAAAGATCCTTTCTCTCTTGTGACTTAAAATTCGAGGAGGTTGGTTATAGTCTGTTTTCAAACTTACTAAAATCTTTTTATTTACCCCTTGATCTTTTTAGGAGTTGCAGATGTTGATATTCTGTGTAATACAAAGCAGTGTCAGAGATAAAGTTTGATGAATGTTCTTCAGTATTGCCTAGTGACTTTACCTTTTCCACATGTATAAGTAACTTATATTTGAACTTAAAAGAACCCCTCCATCCAAATACAATGTACTTCTGACCATTTGTTCATTTTCCACTAAAAACATTGCTTACTTAAATTTTGTAGATAGTTCAATGTTGCAGAACACTGCTCTAAAAAAAACCTGAATTATCAGATAATTTGAATTAAAAGTAGCCTTACCTCAATAATCAATGCTTTCACTTTTTTAAAAGCCTACCAGCAAATGATTCATGCCTTGAGTTTCTCAACTTTAAAAGTTTTTTCTTATGGTTTGTGAAGGAAGTTCTATTATATGCTGTCATGGGTGTTACAGAGAATGAATTACTCTGTTTATAACTGTTTAAAAAACAAATTCACATCGTATGGTCTACATTAATCACTGGGACTTGATTTGAATTATGTCCAGATTGATAGCATTCTCCGTTTACTGTCTGGGTTCAGTCCAGAGAACATGTACAGCCCAACCTCTCATCCATTCTTCTGTTAACGCAGAAATTCTCAAATCTCACAAGTTACAAAAAACACACTTTATTGTAATTAATCCAGCGCGAGATCAATAGTCAATAATCCAGAGTATCAATCATAGATATCGCTGAATATGCTAATGAAAGATCTCAATTCTATTAAGGTTGCAGCGTAATTTATACTCTTAAACTGGGTGATTATCTAATTTTCTCTAATTCTCATCATATGATATTTCTTTATTAATTAGGTTCTCATTAGATAATATAATAAATTTAGTATTGTTAAACCAAGCTGCTGATGTGGTTTTATTTGTGTTACTGCATGTGAACCAGATAATTAATGCTTTGTGCCATTTCACATAGGTTAAACAAAAGCCATTTATGTGACATTATTTACGTCAGTTATAGATTAATATCTAGGTTACAATCTATATTCTAGCCATTTTGTTATAGCAAACGTCATGAGAAAGAGACAAAATTCGTGCATTTCATATTCTGTTCCCATGGTCACTGAGCTTAGCCATTTTAAAAGTCAAGTTATTATTTCAAAATGGAGACTTACTATATGGAGGATTTTAGTTATTATTTCTCCAATACTTTTATCACTTCCCCCATTTAGTTGGAAACTGCTGATAATTTGGCAGTAGTGGGAAAGTAGTGAACATTATGGCTGGTGTGGATAGTGAAGTGTTTTGTGCAGTGGGCGATAGGGAGTTAAGACATATTGGGACAGCGTAGCAAGGTTTTTGCTTGCTGCCTAATCTGTATGATCTTGAGCTGTTACAGTGTCTGCTAGAATCCTCCACCACTTTGAGCATTGTTTCTTATTTCAGATCCCATCATGCCTGCTGGTTCAGATGCCACGATTTGGAAAACAGTTTAAAATGTTCCCAAAGATTATGCCCTCATTGGAACTAGATATCACAAATTTGCTTAATAACAGTAAGTATTGACTCCATGTTAGTTATTGAACAAAAGGTATCAGAAGGCAGCAATATTTTCTTTTGCTTGATGACAAGTGAATTAATGAACAGTAGCGGGAAACATACCATTTTTTGTAATTACTCACCTGCTAGTATCAATATTGTATGGTTGATGTAATTAGGCAGTGTCTGTTAGAAAGCATTGCAGATTTTTCGTAACTACTGCATGCAGTGTAGAGATTGAAATAACTTTTTTTATATCACAGACACAATCAATTATGCAGTTGATCTTGTAACCCATTTTGTACAAGTTATCCTATCCCACTGTCAGTATAGGTCCATCCCAACTCAAAACATACTTGACATCGAGTTGGGTGGGAGTGACGGTGAATGTGCTAAATGTTGAGATGACTAATAATGCATTTCAGGCTGTGTAAAGAATATGGCCATTTGGTTGTTTGTAGCTCTGAGACAGTGCTTTATATGTGGAGAAGTGGCAGAATATGAATGTGCCCAGTGTCTTCTGGACCCAACACTTCATCCTGGTGCCATAAAACAATACTGCATCACTTGCAATAAACAGGTACAAATTCTGAATTTTAAAAATTGAAAGTGAATAGTTGTGTGCAACCTGTATTAGTTATGCTTTCTGTTCTAATACTGTTCTGATATCTTTTCTTGTGACATTTCCCACAGGTTCATTCCCATAAGGAGAGGAAGGACCACCAGTTCAGAAAATTTCCATATCCAAGAGACATTTCTGCTGGATTCCCTTTTCCACGACACAGGATGGAATTGTTTGCAGTGCTTTGCATTGAAACCAGCCATTATGTTTCATTTGTGAAATACGGGCCCAGCAAACACTCATGGCTTTTCTTTGACAGTATGGCTGACCGAATTGGTAATTTCTATTATAGAATCTCTACGGTGCAGGTAGAGGCCATTCAGCCCATCGAGTCCTCATTGATTCTCCAATGAGCATCCACTGTAACCACAAATGTCACATAGTTAACCCACTTAGCCTATTGCATTTTCAAAGCAAAACGAATTGGGATTTTACAAAAGATTCCCCTTTTCATTTCCTTCCTATGTCTTCCCTCCATGTAATTTCATAATTACTTCCCAGTGGAGGAAATAAAATGTGTTGTTTGGTGGGGAGTGGAAAAGTGATAGTACTGAAGAAACTCTAGTGATCATTATCTAAATGTTTTCTAATATTGGGAACTCTATATATTGGTTTTATGTTAAAGTTTGCTGGATGACTGAATGAAGAATTGCTGCTTCTGTGGATTGTGGAAGTTAGGTCAGTCTTTACAGCATTTCTTCCGAGCTTCTCCTTTTGTCCTAATCCATCTTTAGTAACTACTGAAAAATGAGCAGTTTAATTTGATAAAGTGGACTGTACATTTGATGACATATCAAATTCTAACCTGGCGGTGAAGTAGTTGTTGTGACACCTGGACACATGCCAAATCAGAATCTCAAATTGACTCAGGATCTGTACTTATGGATTTTATGTAATTTTCAAAAATGTTTAAAATAATCTGCAATGCATACAGATCAACCACGATGCTTTGAATGGCAGAGCAGGCTCAAGGGCCTGAATGACAACTCCTACTCCTAGTATATACGTTCTTCACTACCTGTAAAACAAAGCAGTTTCTTCTTTATTCTGATATTCCCCTGAATATATCTTTTGGCCTTAACTAGATTGACTGACTTAAAAGCAAGGGCAGTTGATATATTATAAAGCAATCGTCACTTCCTACAACCCAGCATCTTCAAAGGATAAGGGCTGACTGATTTTGAGTTGATATTAGACAGTAATGTAACGATATTATGATAACGCACTTAGAATTCCACTTCTTGCTGAACAACAGATAAGCACATTAGTTTGTTTTAATAATAACACCTATCTGAATCACACCATGTTGGTTCAAGCTCAAACCCCAGGATACAATATCAGGGGATTATGGTTTTATTGAAAGTGACATATTTTAATTGGGGCATTAAATGGAGGTGTCATCTGTCTGCACATAGTATTACCTGTCCTTAGGTAGCACTATGGACTCTGGAAAACTCAGAGCACTATTCCAAGAAGATCAAATAATTCTCCTGTTTCCTGACCGACATTTATCCCTCGACTACCACCACCGTATATTAATTAATCATGGAACCTTTGTGTGCAAAGTTATAGTGCAGTTCCTTGAATTTCAAAAAGCAGTCATTTTTAATTCTAAATCCTTAGAGTATGGAGGCAGTGGGGCTATACTTGAGAGAAATCAGGAAGGTAAAAAGGGGACATGAGATAGCTTTGGCAAATAGGGTTAAGGAGAATTCAGAGGGATTTTATAAAAACAGAGAAAAGGATATTTAGGGAAAGAATAGGACCCCTCAAAGATCAGCAAGGCAGCCTATGTATGGAGCTGCAGGAGATGGGGGAACTACTAAATGAGTATTTAAGATCTGTGTTTACTGTGGAGAAGGACATGGAAGATCTAGAATGTCTGGAAGTAGATGGTGACGTTTTGAAAAATGTCCATATTACAGAGGAGGAAATGCTGGATATCTTGAAATGCATAGAAGTGGGTAAATCCCCAGGACCTAATCAGGTGTATTCTAGAACTCTGTGGGAAGCTAGGGAAGTGATTGCTGGGCCTCTTGCTGAGATATTTGTATCATCGATAGTCATAGGTGAGGTGCCGGAAGACTGAAGGTTGGCTAATGTGGTGCCACTATTTAAGAAGGGTGGTAAGGAAAAGCCAGGGAACTACAGACTGGTAAGCCTGACGTTGGTAGTGGGCAAGTTGTTGGAGGGAATCCTGAGGGACAGGATGTACATGTATTTGGAAAGGCAAGGACTGATTAGAGATAGTCAACATGGCTTTGTGCATGGGAAATCATGTCTCACAAACTTGATTGAGTTTTTTAGATAAGTAATGAAGAGGATTGAGGGTAGAGCAGTGAATGTGATCTATGTGGACTTCAATAAGGCATTCAATAAGTGTTCCTCATTGGAGACTGGTTAGCAAGGTTAGATCTCATGGAATAAAGGGAGAACTAGCCATTAGGATACAGAACTAGCTCGAAGGTAAGAGAGGGAGGATGATGGTGGAGGGTTGTTTTTCAGATTGGAGGCCTTTGACCAAATGGAGTGCCACAAGGATCGGTGCTGGGTCTGCTACATTTCATCATTTATGTAAATGATTTGGATGTGACTTTTGGTATAGTTAGTAAGTTTGCAGATGTCACTGAAATTGTAGGCATAGTGGACTGCAAAGGTTAGCCCAACATCACATGGGCCAGTTGGTGGAGGAGTGGCAGATGGAATTTAAGTTAATAAATGCAAGGTGCTGCATTTTGGAAAGGCAAATCAGAGCATGACTTATACACTTCATGGTAGGGAATGTTGCTGAACAAAGAGACCTTGGAGTGCAGGTCTATAGTTCCTTGAAAGTGGAGTCTCCGGTAGATAGGATAGTGAAGAAGGCATTTGGTATGCCTTTCTTTATTGATTAGAGCATTCAGTCAAGGAGTTGGGAGGTCATGTTGCAACTGTACAGGACATTGGTTAGGCCACTTTTGGAATATTGTGTGCACTTCTGGTTTCCTTTCTATAAGAAGGATGTTGTGAAATCTGAAAGGGTTCAGAAAGGATATTCAAGGACGTTGCCAAGGTTGGGTTTGAGCTATAGGGAGAGGCTGAATAGGCTGGGGCTGTTTTCCCTGGAGCATTGGAGGCTGAGGGGTTACCTCATAGAGGTTTATAAAATCATGAGGGGCATGTATAGGATAAATAGACAAAGTCTTTTCCCGGGGGTGGGTAAATTCAAACTAGAGAGCATAGGTTTACGGTGAGTGGCAAAAGACATAAAAGGGACCTAAGAGGCAATGTTTTCACAGAGGGTGGTGCATGTATGGAATGCGCTGCCAGAGGAAGTGGTGCAGTCTGGTACAATTGCAACATTTGAAAAGCATCTAGGTGCGTATGTGAATAGGAAGGGTTTGGAGGGATATGGGCCAAGTGCTGGCAGATGGGACTAGATTAAGTTAGGACATCTGGTCGCCATAGGGTCTGTTTCTGTGCTGTACCTCTCTATGCCACTTTATAATGTCTCAAGACTATAAATTTATTTTTTATTTTGATTTATTAAACCTGAAGTCATTTGACTCACTGAAGATTCTGTATTAAATGTTTCTGCTCTGTAAATTACTTCAAATAGGTTGCTCTTTGAGCACAGAAATTCTTTCTGTTGGTGCTTTGAAATTTGCTTTATTTGTTCTCCAGTCTGCTTTCTGTTTACACTGAAGTAAGGAAGTGTGTCTTTTATACAATACGTTATATATTTAAATCCATAATTTTGTACTCCATTTACCAAACATCTTTATATGGTACAGTCTACATTTTCTTTAGGCACAGATTGATGCCTGTCTCATTTCACTGACCAACCTGTTGTCCTCACTCTCTAGGTGATGAAAATATTCCAGAGATAACGGATTGTCCACAAATAGGTGATTACCTGCTGATGTCAGAGGACATTCTGGCTTATACAGACCTGAAACAGCTTGATGGATTTGCAAAGAGACTTTTTTGTGATGCCTATATGTGCATGTATCAAAGCCCAAGGATGTGCCTGTATAAATGATGTGCAACAGAATTCAAAAGGATGATATTGAAACTAACCTTTCAGAAAGTTATTGGAAATAGTCTTTTCTTCAGTGTTCAATATCCTTGAGTGGTAGAGATCATTGAATGGGAAGTAATAGGTCTGACAAATGCTCCTATACGATCTTCGACTGAAATGCTATGCATAACAAAATAACTTTGTACAGATGGCTAGGTATTTTGATTTTGAATTTAAACCTGTTTTAAATAAATGTCTAGTATTTGTTGTATTGACACAAGCAAGGATTTATTGAATCAGAAGATAAAGCCTAGATGCTGTTGCTGGATTTGGTAGGTGTAGTTTGGCTACAGATTGTAGCAAAGAAAATAAATTCTTGACCATATGGTACTAACAGCTGGACTTTCATGTTGGGAAATCAGACTATTATATAAACTAAATCTGCAATAACTATTGGAGAAATATCTTCCATTAATACAATTGCAATGTTATAATTACATGCACACACTCATCCTGGGCCAGACATAATTTTCTATCTGAATAAACGATGTAAGAATGAAAGAACTTATAATCTAATTTTTATGAAGCAATTACTAATTTTCCACAAAAAAAATTGTTACTAATCTTCCTGTCTATTAAATTAATTCATGCAATGTGTCCATTGGAGATTGGCAGTAAATACTGGCCTGAAGTACAATGGTTTATTTGACCATTTAAGAGTCCATCATATGCTAATAGGGTCTGGAGACATCACAAGGCTGAAAGAGGAGCAATTTCCTTTCCCCAAAGGACAATAATGAACCAGATGGGTTTTTAATAATCTGGTTGTCTACCATTTTCAAGTATGGTCACTGTTACTGTACTAACTATGATAAGATATCTTGGTTCAGTGTAAATTCATTAAAGTTTGGAAAAATTGATTGTGACAGGCCAACAATTTTCTGGGAGTGCCAACTGTGCCAGGAACTGAGGATTCAACTATCTAGTCAATGATCACCTTGACTATCCAGCAGTTAGGTAGAGAATGGAATGTTTTAAAGTGTGGTGATGGACACCAATGAGTTACCACAATTGAATCAGTTAAAAACCTGTGTTTTGAAGGTCATTTCAATTCCATCCATTCCTCTTTATAATTGTGGATAAATATTTCTATATTTTGACAAGTGGTCTTATGATAACTAAGTATAATTTAATTTGCATTACTTACCATCTCACCTTCATGACATCTCTAGAGTGCAAAGTGGTACCTGAGGCTGAACCACCTTTAGCTGCTTTATCAATGACTTCTCCTATATCATAGGGTCAGAAGTGGGATGGTTGGTGATGACTGCACAATATTTAGCACTAGTCCTGACTCCTCACGTACTGCTGAACTAGTCCATGTCCAAATGCACCAAATCCTGGGTGATGTCCAGGTGTGTGCTGATAATTAGCACTTGTCACAGGTGCCAGACAATACCTTTCTCAAACAAGAAAGTGCATAACCACTGCCCCATGACATTCAGTGGCATTGCATTGTTGAATTCCCCCCACTTTCAGCATCATAGTGGTGGGGGTGTGCTTACCATTGACCAAAAACTGAACTGGACTAGCCATATAAAGACAATGGCTACAAGAGCAGGCTAGAGGTTAGGCGTCCTGCACGGAGTATCTCACCTCCTGACTCCTGAAAGCCTGTCCATTAGTGGTATATATTAGAGATGTAAAGATTTCCCTTTGCCTGGTTGAGAACAACTCCAATAACACTATAAACTTGACATCATCGATAGTGTCTCCATGGTTAGCTGTGCTAGGGACCAGGGTTTGATTCTAGACTTGGGTGACAGCGTAGAGTTTACACATTCTCCCCGTGTCTGCATAGGTTCTCCAATTCCCTTCCACAGTCCAATAATGTGCTAATTGCCCTATCGTGTTCAGGGAAGTATAGGCTAGGTGCATTAGTTATAGTAAATGCAGTGTTACAGGAATTGGGTGGGGTGGTCAGTGCAGACTTGATGGGCCAAATAGCCTCTTCCTGCACTGTATGGATTCTATGAAAAGCAGCCCAGTTTATTGGCATCGCATCCGCAAGTTTTCACTCACTCCGCCATGGTAGCAGCAGTGTGTATATCTGTAAGGTACAGAAATTCACCAAGGTTCCTTACATTGCACCTTCCAAATCCATGGCCATTACCATTTAGAAGGATAGTGGCAGCAGATAAATGGGAATACCACCCTGTGCAATTTCCCCTCCAAGCTATTCACTATCCTGATTTGTAAATATATCACCATTTCTTCCATGTTGCTGGAGCAAAAATTTGCAGTTCCTCCTCAACAGCTTTGTGGGTCGACCTGTAGTAAGTGGACTGCAACAGTTCAAGAAGGCAGCTCACCATTACCTTCTGAAGGGCAACAAGGGGATGGGTCATAAATTCTGGCCTAGATAACATCCCATAAATGAGTGTCAGTGTTTTGGTGATGGCATGTAATGACTTTGCCGTCCATCTATGAAAAAAAGCAACGTAATTGCTTGGTTGGACATATTTGTGATTTTAGCCATACCAACAGGCAATGAAGTAAGTTTTCTATTCACCAATCTCCATTAAAGCAAGGGAGAGTTAGTGGATTCAACAATCTGTCTTCACTGTTACCAAGCTCGATATAGAAAAAAAGATTTGCTGCTGCTCTAATGGTTGTGGAACTCTATTTGCTAATACTGTCAACAAAGAAACCAATTAAAGTGAGCAGAAGTAACTCTAATATATCAGATTTGTGTAGTGTTAGATTTCACATCACGGATCAACTTCTGTTGATTGTAATTAGAGCACTCCGACTTCCAGAACTGGATTTTTTGGTTCTTTCACGTTCAGAGCAAATGTAATTCAACTCTGAGCAGGCAGTAGCTACAATGCACAAATATTCAGCAACTTCGTCACGAGATTGGAAATGTTCGATTTTTAAATGTATTGGAATACAAAAAAAACACATGAAATTGTTAATGACAGCCCCAATTTATTTCTGAAAAAAAAAATCAATTTTGTCAAAAATGTAAAGAAATATCAGGGCAAGAAGTAAGGCATTGTGCTGTACAATTATCATTAGGTAATCCTATTCAATCATGGATGATTAGTAATCTTGTTACTTATGATAAAGTTAACAATGGACCCATTTAATATTATTTGTTACACTCTCATAACTTTCAACCTTCAACTTCAAGTACTCTTTTGCTCCCCTTACTTTACATAACTTGTTCTGATCCTTTCCTCGGATGCTAACTGATACTCTATTTTCAACAAATAGCATTTTCCTTTATTAAGGCAACAAAGTGTTAAATATCACACAGAACACTACCGACAATTTATAATATTACCATTTTTTAAAGTGTGAAAGGTTTATGGAGATTACTGGGACACGATGATCATCCCAATGGTAAAAGTATCGAGAAAAGTAACAGCAAACACCAAAGCAAAATGAGGTGAATTAGAATTAAATCAGATACATAAAGAAAAACTACGAGTTAGAGTTTGGATTAAGTTAGAAAACAAACAGAAAATGAAAGTTTTTTCGGAAAAGAAGAGCTCTAGGAATAATTTACTGCTTACAATTACTTTGGCCTGTTCCGGTTTCTTTCGGCCTTTCAAGCATATTCTACCATTCAATAAGATCATGGCTGACCTGTGGCCTAACTCCATATACCTGTCTTTTGCCCATACCCCTTAACACCTTTGCTTAACCAGTAGTTATGTGTCTCAGATTTAACTCAATAACTGATCTAGCAAATCCATTGTGGAAGACTTCCAAACATCTACTACCCTCCCTTTGTGTATAGAAGTGCTTCCTAAAAAGCTTGGCCCTAATTTTTAAGTCTTATGCCCCCCAGTTATAGAATCCCCAAACAGTGGAAATAGTTTAACTTTATCTACACGGCTATATCCTGCGAATATCTTGAAGGCCTCAATCAGAACACCCCATAACCACCTGTATTCTAGAGAATTTGTAATCTCTCCTGAAAACTTAACCCCTGAAGTCCAAGATTTGTTCTTGTAAACCTAGTCGTACTCTGTCCAAGGCCAATATATCCTTTCTAATCTGCTCACAGTAGTCCAAGTGAGCTAACCAGACTTTTGTATGACTGAAGCATAACTTCTACATCTTCATACTCCAGTCCTCTAGCCACAAAGTCCAATATTCTACCAGATTTCTTGATTATTTTCAGTTGTATGATTTCTAGACCGGTGATGTTAAAGGAGCATGTTAAGACCATAAATTGAGTCATTAACAGGATCCTGCAATGTGACAGTAGTATTTTGTCCAAAATACATGACAAGATTATTTCATCTTATTGGTGTAAATATAGCAATGTCTTGACACATGATTGATTCAAGACTAGTAGCAAAGCAGTGCTTTGTTCAACACTTTGCCACTCATGGTTCCTCTTCATCTTGTCATGAATTGCTGTTCTCTAGACATGATACTTATTATTTTCCAATTTGAGGAACTTGGTGGCTTTGGTAGAGGGAATAAAATTTTAATAAAAGCTTTAAGGAGCATCATGGAGTTACATGTTAAATTATGGTCTATAAATGGGACAACCTGACCACTCAACAGCAAGTAAATATATAGTAGATAGTGAGGAAATGAATCTTCTTGCTTCTCATGTATCTTACTTAGCTAGATCTTTCCCATCTTAAAGCCCTTCTTAAAACCTACCCACCTTTATCCAAGCTTCCAGGCACCCTCCTAACATCGCCTTGCTTCAGCATTCTTTTTCCTCTGGGTTTGGCAGAGGAAACGGAAATTGTATTTCCTTTGCTATACTGTTATCATCCAGTCAGTTGATTAACATGTCAGTTGCATATGATAGCATTCCACAAAAAAGTTAGTCAATATGAATTTATGCAAGAAAGTCATGTTTAACATACCTAATGAGTCCCACAAAGTCAAAGCACATGGGATTAAGTGGTAACATACTGGTTGGATAGAGAATTAGCTATCAGACAGGAACTTATGATCTTGATATGATAGTTAACACCACAGATCAAGAAAACGTACAACTGAAAATAATCAAGAAATCTAGTGGAACATTGGCCCTTGTGACTAGGGGACTGGAGTATAAGGAAACAGAATAGGAATAAATGGGTTTGTTTTTGGAGTGGAAGGCAGTAACATGGTATCAGTGCTTGGGCTCCCAAAATTCCCAGTATATACCAACAATTTGGATGAAGCAAACAAATGTAATATTTCTACGTTTGTTGACACAAAACTAGTTGGGGTGTCAGAGTGGTGAGGAGAACCTTTAGAGTTTTCAGTGATCAAATGCATGACTGATACAACATAACTTGGATAAATTTGAAGTTGTTCACTTCATAACAAAAACAAAAAGGCAGAATATTATTTCAATGGTGATAGTTGGTTGATGTACATTGGTCACGGAGAGCAAGCCAGCCGGTTAGCAAACAATTCGAAGACAAAATGGTGTGTTAGCCCTCATTACAAGAGGGTTTGAATACTGGAACCATGAAGGCTGACTGTAACTCCACAGGGATTTTGTGACTACATCTAAAACATTCTGTATACGTTGTCTCCTTACTTAAGATATACTTGCCATAGGAGTGCAGAGAAGGGTCACCATACTGATATGTATGCAGGAATGATGTTCTATCGCAGATCAAAGGGGCACAGCTTGACTCTCTACCTTGTGATAGGGGATAAGCCATTTCAGACAGATATGAGGAGAAATTCCTTCACTCAGAAGGTGGTGAACCTTTGGAGTACCCAATACAAAGTTGTAAAGGGAAAGTCACTCCACATACCTAAGAAATAGATTGGCCCCTCAAAGTACAGCAAGGCGGCCATTGTGTGGAGCCACAGAAAATGGGGGAGATACTAAATGAATATTTTGCATCAGTATTCACTGTGGAAAAGCATATGGAAGATATAGACTGTAGGGAAATAGATGGTGATATCTTGCAAGATGTCCAGATTATAGAGGAGGAAGTGCTGGATGTACTGAAACAGTTAAAGGTGGATAAATCCTCAGGACCTGATCAGGTGTACCCGAGAACTCTGTGGGAAGCTACAGAAGTGATTGCTGGGCCTCTTGCTGAGATATTTGTATCATCGATAGTCACAGGTGAGGTACCGGACAATTGGAGGTTGGCAAACGTGGTACCACTATTTAATAAGAGCGGTAAAGACAGGCCAGGGAACTATAGACTGGTGAGCCTGACCTCGGTGGTGGGCAAGTTGTTGGAGGGAATCCTGAGGGACAGGATGTACTTGTATTTGGAAAGGCAAGGACTGATTAGAGATAGTCAACATGGCTTTGTGCGTGGGAAATCATGTCTCACAAACTTGATTGAGTTTTTTGAAGAAGTAACAAAGAGGATTGATGAGGGCAGAGCAGTAGATGTGATCTATATGGACTTCAGTAAGGCATTCAACAAGGTTCCCCATGGGAGACTGATTAGCAAGGTTAGATCTCATGGAATACAGGGAGAACTAGCCATTTAGATACAGAACTGGCTCAAAGGTACATAGGGCGGAGGTGGAGGGTTGCTTTTCAGACTGGAGGCCTGTGACAGTGGAGTGCCACAAGGATCGGTGCTGGGCCCTCTACTTTTTGTCATTTACATAAATTATTTGGATGCGAGCATAGGTAGTACAGTTAGTAAGTTTGTAGATGACACCAAAATTGGAGGTGTAGTGGACAGCGAAGAGGGTTACCTCAGATTACAACAAGATCTTGATCAGATGGGCCAATGGGCTGAGAAGTGGCAGATGGAGTTTAATTCAGTATATGCAAGGTGCTGCATTTTGGGAAAGCAAATCTTAGCAGGATTTATACACTTAATGGTAAGGTCCTAGGGAGTGTTGCTGAACAAAGAGACCTTAGAGTGCAGGTTCATAGCTCCTTGAAAGTGGAGTCGCAGGTAGATAGGATAGTGAGGCAGCGTTTGGTATGCTTTCCTTTATTGGTCAGAGTATTGAGTATAGGAGTTGGGAGGTCATATTGCGGCTGTACAGGATATTGGTTAGGCCACTGTTGGAATATTGCGTGCAATTCTGGTCTCCTTCCTATCGGAAAGATGTTGTGGAACTTGAAAGGGTTCAGAAAGATTTACAAGGATGTTGCCAGGGTTGGAGGATTTGAGCTATAGGGAGAGGCTAAACAGGCTGGGGCTGTTTTCCCTGGAGCGTCGGAGGCTGAGGGGTGACCTTATAGAGGTTTACAAAATTATGAAGGGCATGGATAGGATAAATAGACAAAGTCTTTTCCCTGGGGTCAGGGAATCTAGTACTAGATGGCATAGGTTTAGGGTGTGAGGGGAAAGATATAAAAGAGACCTAAGGGGCAACTTTTTCACGCAGAGGGTGGTATGTGTATGGAATGAGCTACCAGAGGATGTGGTGGAGGCTTGTACAATTGCAACATTTAAGAGGCATTTAGATGGGTATATGAATAGGAAGGGTTTGGAGGGATATGGGCCGGGTGCTGGCAGGTGGGACTAAGTTGGGTTGGGATATCTGGTGGGCATGGACGGGTTGGACCAAAGGGTCTGCTTCCATGCTGTACATCTCTCTGACTATTTCTGGAACTTAAAGGTGCCGGGGGTAAGAGAGAGCAGGAATATAGCATTGAGCTGGAAGGTCAGCCATGATCATGTTGAATGGCAGTGGACTTGATGAGTCCTGTTTTTTTCGCTCCTGTTTTCTTTGTGTACTTGGGGAGAACCCGTTTCCACCAGCAAGATGATTACTAATCAGTAAAATAACTCTGAGGAAGATTCCAGGGGAAGCAAGATTTCCTTTTACAATTATAGAGGCAGTTGAAAAGAAATTCAATAGTTCCTTTCAAATTGACATCAAACATACTTGTAAAGGAAATTTTGTAAGGTTAAAACCAAGCAGCAAGAATAGGAGAATCATTGATGGCTCTTTTGAAAATCTGACAGATACAGCTGCATAAATGACTTCCTCTTTGCTGTAATATTCTACATGATTTTAAAAGTCTCAAGACAACTGGTGGTAAAATATACGACCTCAACCCAGTAGCTTCAATGTACCAGGTCTGGTAAGAAAATAATCAAAAAATGATAGGTTACTTAACTCTAAGGCAATTTCAGCTCCCAGGAAGAGTAAACAATTTATGTACTTCTTCCATGGGATGTGGGGACTCCTAGAATGGCCAATATCTGTGCCCATCCACATTTTCTTGGAACTAAGTGATGTGCTGTGGCCTTCTCAGAGGTCACTCAGAACTTAGCCAAATCACTATTGGCCTGGAGTCACATGTAGGCTGAACCAGGAAAGGCAGATTTGCTTGTCTAAAGGGCACCAGTGATACAGATTCTGACTGTATCTTTATATTGCAGATTTAGTAACTGGATTTCAATATCACCAGCTGTTGTGGTAGAATTTGAACCCACATCCCCCGAGCATTAGCTCGGGTTCTGCATTACTCCTGCAGTTGTTTTCTCATCATTTTTTCTGAATTAAGCATCATGATGGTTTGCTGGAGTATAAAGTACTATCATAGTACAACTAATTTAGAAGAACATTGTTCATAAACAAACACAATGTATGCACTCAGACGGCTCAGAAAAATATGCTCAATTTAACCTGATGGTACTAATTTGTGTTACTGAAAGTAAAAATCAAGTCTAACACAACATATTTTTAAGACTGTAATTTTCAGGTCATCTGGTGATGAGATTGAATTCATTTATGCCCACAACAAAGGCATAAATGAATACATTTCAATACACATTTTCCCTTCAGTGTTCAAAAGGAGATGATTGAAGCTTCAGGCCCTGTACAGCAGATATAGTTGAAGGCTGCATCAGCATCACTCAGCAACAAAACCTAGGAGACTTGCAAACAAATGAATTAGGAGCAAAGACTAAGACACTCAGCACATCAAGCCTGTTCCATCTTACTGTAAGATTTAGCTGAACAGATATATTCTTGTTTTCACAAGAAAACATTTGCATTAAAGTAAAAACAACTCTTAAAATGACATTAGCACACTTATCAGAAGTGATTTTAATAGTCAATCTGCACTTATACAATTCAAATTTTCATCCTAAATCAATATTACCAATGCAATGACTTGTCATTCTGTTAAAATTTAAGAACTTCTCATCTGCTCCTTCTATTCCTCTCACCTCAAGCAACATTCCCCTTTATTTGGGTTGTTAGAACTAAATATTTCGGTGCGTGATAAATGCAATAACCTTTAGAACTGACGACTCAATGTTTCCTTGGAATTCTGACAATGTGGAGCAAATCTGTATGAAAGGGTTACAAAGAGGAGAATTCCTTTAGGATATTCAAACCTTTCGCACATCCAGTAAATTTTTTTGTCTGATGTGGACATTTTTACACAGGCATTTGTAACAACCAATCTGGACAAAGTGCTGGAAACAGCAAATGAGATTTCAAAAATCTAGTAACTGTGTTCTGGTGCTGTTGGCTGAGGTAGGAATGTTGGTCAGGACACTGGGACTCCCTGTTTTTCAACAAATTGTGACGTTAGATCTTTTACATCAACTAGAACAAGCAATCACACTTTGGTTTCATAACATCTGAGAGATGGGGTGGCACCTTCATCAATGCATCATTCTGCCTGCATTATCTTGACATTAAGCCTGGACCAGATAGTTACCTTCTACGCTGCCTTGTGAACCTACAAACTTTAACTCAGTCAGAAATGACACCACCTAATAGAAGCTGTCACTTCAAGAGACAAGGCCATAGAGTGCACAGTATGAAATCATATTAAAATATAAAAGATCAGACAACCACTGCATTCAGGTTACATCTTTGTACAAATACTTTGCATACTTTGATATTCATTAGTTTCAAGGCAGTAAACCAAACTGCGACAACTATAAAATGCTTCCAAGAGGATTGTTCAGAATAGCATTACATAATCAAAGTAAATTGTACTTTTATTTTGTTATTTACACTATGTCCATGCTCAAGACAGGATACAACGTGCAAGAGCATCGTTAAACTGAATTAGAGTATTTACTCCCTTATCTTTGCAAGGTCTCCACAGCAGTGAGCAGCATGGTTCCAACATACAGAACCAGAAGGTTTGATCGCTTTGAGGGCTGTGGCTGTCCTCTACTCCCTAAAAAGGAGTCTTACTGCATACAATCATTGAAATATACCCAATACATACAACTTAAACAAGTATCATAGCTGTGGTTCTAACTCCAAATGAATGGGATGAGTAAATGCGCTCTATAGTCTGTTTGAAATTAAATCCATGGTGAAGCATTGACCTCTCTTGCTCACTGCATCTGGCAGTGCTACCACAGTAGAGATTAATAGCAAAACGGACAAAACACAAACCATAGCCCTTAGTTCTGCTATTGCCCAAACGGTTTCTGTTCTTCATATTTTCAGCAACAGCAGCTCAAAGTGGGTACTGAAATCACTACTGAGTTATCTAAAGGCTCCCCAGGCACATCGTCCTTATCAAATCTTTAAAAAATAAATCTTCAGATCATTTGAACCTTGGTACACAGCTGGAGTGATGAGCAAACCGACCAGAAGATATAAGGAGCTGAAAATGTGTTGCTGGAAAAGCACAGCAGGTCAGGCAGCATCCAAGAAACAGGAGAATCGACGTTTCGGGCATCAGCCCTTGACCTGCTGCGCTTTTCCAGCAGCACATTTTCAGCTCTGATACTCCAACATCTGCAGTCCTCACTTTCTCCTAGAAGATATAAGGAGCCTTGTTGAAAATTCAGAGTCCGTCAGTTTGAAACAGACTGCACATTATGAAACATTAGAGAAAAGTCGAGACTCAGATTTCATAAGTGGGTCACATCAATGAAAATATTAACTATAACATCAGATTGCGAAGCAGCATTTGAACACTGAGACAGATAGCTCTGATCTTAAGATTATGCGAAGAATATTTTAATAATTGAGACCACCTCTAATTCCACATGCAGTACAGACTGCACTCCTTCAGCATTAATACAATATAGTAGGTCACTCATATTGCATATTGACTGCTCCCACTGTGGTGTATCATTTATATAGCTTTGCACTTGACTAAGTATTAAAATAAAATTTATCAAGAGAAGAATGCTGAGCTGCCAGCATTTGAGAACAGCAGATGGGAGGACAATTTGATCGATAAAGTGCAAGGACTAAGTTGCTAGGCAGTTTGCAATTTATTCTAAATCAAGGACTGGCAATAACCAATGGTCATAATTTTAAGATGGAAAAGATGAGGTCTTAGTACTTTTGCTGTCAGAGAATATTGGAACTCTAACAAATTGCTTCCTTGAGTAGGAGGCACTAATTCATCAAATTTCTTCAAACAAGAGTCCCACCTGCTTCTGGTTGTGGTTACGTTACCTCTTACAAAAAAAAAAGAGGTAACTGAAAAAATTAATAGGGGTCAGAGCAATTTTCTGGATTAGTTTCAATTTGGTAGGAGGGTTAGAGAGGAATTATCAAGATGTTCTCCTCAAATATTGGCCTATGTTTTAAAATCTTTTTTTTTCCACCTCTCCTGGGAAGATTTTCAATTTAAAAAAAAATGAGTAAGGTATTACAAGTATGTGGACCAGCCTGGACAGATAAGGAGGTCTTCTACTGGTGGTCAATGCTCTGATATTTACCGGACAGGTAAAGCTTTCAAAACACTGTACCCCAAAAATAAAGTGTTTGATAGCTATCCATTAACCAGACAACATATATTTGTACCAAAACACAAACAAAGGAGGAAGACAAGAATAGGGGTTAGGATGAGAAACTCAAAACTGGCCCTTACTGGATGGGTGTAATTTTGAAATGCTGGCTGAATACTTGGATTTTTAAAACAGGTACAAAACACCCAAGGGGCAATCATTTTCCATTATAAAGACTGAAATACAAACTCTGAAAGATGCACAAGTCAAAAATTAATGTTTCTTCTCCAATTCTACAAGTCATTTACATTTGTTAAATTAAAACAGATACTAACAACAAGAGTACCAACATTAGAGGGTATGACACTGGAAAGCTGCACTTTGACGTGGTTGTCATCAGACTTCGATGCTTCTGGAGCTCTTGAAACAGTCTTAATACAGAGATCCATGTCTTGTAAGATTCCTGGGATGTTCCATACATTATTGCAGATATTAAAACAGCCTCAGTGGGAATACTGCTTCCTGCAATATATCCCAAGGTTTCATCACAGGTCCCGTGATTTGATGGCACAAAACACTTCTGAACTATTGCCAGTTTTTATAATGTAAACACAGTTAAAGTGTTTTAATTTCTCTCTTTCGGTAATTTTAAACTTGACAGGGTTAGGCAGCTGTTTTTGGTCTTTAATCAAAGTGAATTGCAGTGTAAAAAATTATCCAAACCACCTGGAAGGGGGAAAAAAAAAGGAAGTGTTATCAAGCTACATCTGGAAATAGTTAGTTTCTAATGGCACTATCACTGAATGAATAAGATCTGTTGGAATGTGTGTTCAAATCCACTTTGGGGAAAACAAAGGGACCCACTTGTGGCGTAGAGTCCCTAGCCCTGGAATGGGAGACCTGGGTTCAAGTGCCACCTGCTCCAGAGGTGTGCAACATCCCTGAACTAGTTGTTTAGAAAAACAGTTTACTTTTTTTTTAAAGAAAAGCTATGACAGATCTATGCAACTAAAATAATCCACACAGCATCAGATTATTCAGGTCAACATTTGGGTAATATATAAATAAGTGATAATAGACCTTAAATAAAAAATGTTTTAACCAATTTAGCCGGCATTTAGGTCTCCCCTCCTCTCAGCTCCTAAAAGGAGTAGACTTACATTGCAAATGGATTTCAAAAGTGAAAACAATTTTCCAACATGCATAATCCATGCACCAACTTGTCCCATCCATCAACTTTTATCAGGCTATTTCATTCCTGAGAGAGAATCATAACTGAACTGATTTGTTCCCAATTGGTGCACCTTCCAGTACACAAACACTGTCTTAAGTTCTGCACCTTCAGAACTGCACTGAAACACCAACCTAAATGTTGTGCTTCAAAGTTGGGAACAAGTTTTGAACCCACCATATTCTGATTCAGGGCAAGGAGAGATATCACAAACAAAAGAATCAAGCCAAGTATGTTTCTGTGTTTCTAATCAAGTGGTGCACCTTGTTTCAATTTTTTTATTCATCCAAGATATCATATGCGATTGCAATACGGAAGCCGTATTTTTTAAAAAATGCTTCAAGGTAATTGCTATTTTCACTTTGCCTGATCCACGTTTTTATACACCATCCTCGTTATTCCAAACAAAACTCACCCCCAGCAACTACCTCAGATCAACTATAATTCATCCTCAGAGGTTCTACTTCAAAGCTTTTCCTAGCCATTCTAAGCCAGCCAAAAGGAGGTGTATAGCTCAAGTGTTACTTCTTCTATGGTGATACAACAAATCTAACTCCTTTCAACTATTTAAAATAACTAAGTCTTTTTTTAAGAAATTAAACTGAACGCTGCATTCTATGACAATCTGCCTCATATGCATAGAATGAGCGTAATAGACTATTAGGTAATCTTTGTTTTTGGATACAAACATAAAAATAGCTAACTTATCACATTCAGAAGTGGCTACTTCATCTTGAAGTCCAAAAGAAAACATATTCATTTTGTCATTGTTTAATTGTATTAACATTGACTGCCGGAACATGCAGCATATTGATGGTTATTCCTCCTGCCTACTTTGAATTTTTTTCAAATCTAATTTAGCTTTACACTAAATGATTCATTTACTTAAAGCTGTTCAATAATCTTGAGCTTGTCAACTATACATGTGATAGTAATTTCCCTAATAATGTATACTTTAAAACTTTCTGGTTCTATTATTAATCATCTGGAACATGTCCAGGTTCTTGTGGTGCACTGTTAGTGATCCTCCCTCTGAACCAGGAGACCTGGGTTCAAGTGTAACAACATCTCTGAACAGGTTGACAAGAAAATAAAAATCAAACGAATTGTGAAATAAATGAGACAAGAATATCAGAACATATCTAAATCTACTTCCTTTAGGTGCATCATAGAAAGAAGGAACCACACAATTCGCACCTGTCAGAGAATAGCACCAATACAAACACAAGCAGCAAGACTCAAGTTTCTAAAAAGGGTGCAGTTTGAGCTGAAATACGGAAATCTGTAAATGTCTCAGTGTAAAAATTGTTATTGGCAGAATTTCCCTACATTGAGCGCAGAAATAACTAATTACCAAAAACAATGCAAAAGATGTCATGAATCCCTCTTTTGTTAACTCCCAGGTTCCGCCATATTCCTCTTCATCTACTTGCTGGAAGCTGCTAAAGTAGAGGTACAAAAGTCCAGCATTGATGAGACAAAATCTAGAAGCAGAAAACACAGAATTTATAATAATGTCTGTTCAACAGGACAACAAGGAAGTATTTATATTACTCACTCTTGCACTGATCCACCTCTATCATCACTAACCCCATCCACAGACGCTGATTCAGAATGGAATACAGTCAGGAACCCTATCCTACAGTATACTCAACCTGGAGTGTGGATGAGATCGATCAATCATGGTGGACATTGCTGCCATATGCAACCTTGCCCAGCCACCCCCATTTTCAGTGGTTATTACTAGACTGCAGTCTGGGCAATCTCTCTCCTTCCTAGAACAAAACAAAGAGCTATAGACGTGGAAGATTAAAAGAAAAGGAAAGGACTCAGGTCAGTTAGTCGAACACATATCATTCTAGGAAAAATTCTGGAATCAATTATTGAGTAATAGCAGTAGATTCCGCAAGTTGTAATATAAACAAGCAGTCAGCATGGCTTTGTGAAAGAGAATTTGCACTTGACTAATTTATGAGGATTTCTCAAGGAAGTCTCAACCAGAGTGTATACAGGGGAACCAGTAGATTTGTTGTATTTGGACTTCCAGATGGCATTTGATAAGGTACCTCAAAAGTTAAGTCATGGTGTTGGAGGTAATATATTGGTATGGACAGAGAATTAGTTAATGGGCAGGAAACAGCAAGTCGAGATAAGGGCTCTTTTTCAGGCTGGTAACTTGGAGTGGAATGAGAGGGGATCTCATTGAAACGTATAGGATTCTTAAGGGGCTTGACAGTAAATGATGAGCAGATGTTTTCCCTCATGAGACAGTTTAGGACCAGAGGGCATAGTCTCAGAATAAAAGGACCAATTTAAGACTGAGATGAGGTGGAATTTCTTCTCTCAGAGGATCGATTGACTTTGCAAGTCCTTGCCACAGAGTGTGTGGGAGCAAAGCCCTTGTGAGTATTTACGACTGAAATAGTTTCTTGGATCAGCCAGGAATCAAGGGTTAAAGGGAAAAGGACTGGAAAGTGGATATGAGGATTGTCAGATCAGCCATGATCCTATTGAATGGCCTCAGGGGCTGAACAATGTATTCCTGTTCTATTTCTTATAGTTTTAATTAGAACAGCATCACAGCTAATCATCTGCTTACTTTCCAACTGGTTTGGGGGGGGGGGGGGTGCGGGCGTCATATGGCTAACTTAAAAGAGCTTTTTTTTTAATAGAAAAGATGGATTAGAAAATAGGTCTTTTTCATTAAACCCCACAATGTAAAGTTATTTAATAAGGATGGAGATGAATTATAACTTCGTACGGCAAAACTGCCTTCAACAGTAAACATTTTATTAAAAGGAACATAACATGAACTTACATTGCTATTCCCAAGAATCCTTTAAGTGGAACAACGCCCCAGATAACTCCTAAAAAAATTGCAATTAATTGTCGAAACCAATAGATCACATCTAGAAACTCATCCTGTAAGGAGGAGGAGAAATTCAATTAACTTTGGCACAATTTGTAGTCCACCATTTTCATAAAGAAAGCAACTTGTAAAAACGATTAACATTTATCAGCTAACAATTCCATACACTTCAATTTAAAACTATTTTGATTAAAATTGACAAATCATAAATGATATAGTAATTGAATTTTATCTGAATGTGCATAACATAATGACTGGAGGTGCAAGTGCATCAGTATAGGATAGATAAACATCTCTTTCGTTTGTCTGATTCTATGTTACAGTCTACTAAACATGGAGAATGGATGAGATTGATCGATCATGGTGGACATTGCTGCCATATCAATCTTGACCAAACCCGCCCATTTTCCATGGTTATTACTAGACTGCAGCCTGGGCAATCTCTCTCCTTCCTAGAACAAAGCCTTATTTCACCATTGGAAGCACCAGCTTTTTAAGTAGTAATGTCAGAATTTACCTTTTCAATAATATCTGAACACTTATTAAGAACAATGCTGTGTTTGTGATGGCAAAAACAGGCTATACATTATGTATAGTGCATGATATATAACTGATGTGCGCCACATATTTCCGTCACTTCATTTTAATTTACAGCTTTCAGTAAACGTTGGCCTTTATGGGTTTGCAGGCATGAGACAACTCTTCCAAAGCCCTAGAGATGGTGAAGCAATGAATCAGGAATAATTTTGGATTACAGGGAACAGTCATTTAGGATGAAGGTAAGAGAAATTTCTTCACTCGAAAGGTTGTATAGCTATGGTATTCAATTCTGCACAAAGCTGTTCAGTCATTTAGTATATTCATTTGGAAGTTGACATTGTTTGATAGCGTGGGAAGGCATAGCTGAGGCCAATCATTCGCGATCTTGTTGAATAACAAAGTATGCTCAAGGGACCAAGTGGCTTAACCTCATTCCTATTTATGTACTTCTCTTTCAAGATCAACAAATTGTAAAAGTTACTTTCCAATTTCAGATTGTCGTGTGCCTGCATTGTCCTTCGCACATCGCACAAAGTGAAGCTTAACTGGAATCCCTGAGAGGACAAATTCCTGCCATAGAAGTACTGTTCTTCTGCTCTTTTGACAAATTTTACCAGATTATTTTTAACTTAAAATTTGAATTTGAGTGACCAAAGCTGCATGTTACATAAAATATTAGCAAGCTTTTGTATTTCACTGCTTTTGGGACGTACAAAAGAATAAAGTGGGATCGTTTTCCTTTATATTATAATCAACAACCTGTGTTCAAATTGCATATACCCAATAAAATGCTCCAGAGGTTTGAGAAAACAAAGTATGGCACTGAGTCACATAAGGAGATATTAGACAAAATGACACACTTCATGGAGTGTTACCAGCCCACATAATAAAGCTGAATCCATGATTAGTACAGTCAGAAAACTAGGTCAAATTTGAAAGGTGATCTGATTGTGGTGTTAACCCTGTCCAATCCAATACATGAATTGTATCTACTTGATGGTCTCCCACTCCTCTAGAGAGACACCCATTCACCTGTTCCACACAGTGCGTGCCTTGCTCAGCCTTTGTCTCTGCACTTGGCTCATTACCTTTATATGTACTTCTTGTCAGACGTGGGAGCTTAAAGAGAATTAAGGGTTATTGCGGATTATATCTCCCATAAATGCTGTTGGATGCGAATCTTATCAGATCGAGTGGATCGGTTGGAGAGACAGATAGAAGCGATGAAGAATTTGCAACAGCAACAATATGAGATGGATGGCAGTTATAGAAAGGGGGGAAAGTCTCAGATACAGTCACAGACGGGTTAACTCCAGGAAGGGTAAGAGAGGTAGGCACTTAGTGCAGGAGTCTTTTGTGGATATACCCATTACAAACAGGTATGCTGTTTTGGAAAATGTAGGGGGGTGATGGATTCTCAGGGGAACATAGCACAAACAGCTAAGTTTCTGATATTGAAACTGGCTCTAATGCAACGAGGGGTACGTCGGCTTCCAAGAGATCAATTGTGTTAGGGGATTCTGTCGTCAGAGGTACAGACAGACGTTTCTGTGGCCAGCAGAGAAAAAGCAGAATGGTGTGTTGTTTCCCTGGTGCCAGGATCAAGGATGTCTCAGAGAGGATGCAGAATGTTCTCATGTGGGAGAGGGGCCAGCAGGAGGTCATTGTCCACATTGGAAGGGAAAAGGTTGAGATTCTGAAGGGAGATTACAGTTAGGCAGAAATTTAAAAAGGAGGACCTCAAGGGTAGTAATACCTGGATTACTCCCAGTGCTATGAGCTAGTGAGGGCAGGAATAGGAGGATAGAGCAGATGAATGCATGGCTCAGGAGCTGGTGTATGGGAGAAGGATTCACATTTTTGGATCATTGGGATCTCTTTTGGGGTAGAAGTGACCTGTACAAGCAGGACAGATTGCACCTAAATTGGAAGGGGACTAATATACTGGCAGGGAAATTTGCTAGAACTGCTTGAGAAGGTTTAAACTAGTAAGGTGGGGGGGTGGGACCCAGGGAGATAGTGAGGAAAGAGATTAATCTGAGACTGGTACAGTTGAGAACAGAAGTGAGTCAAACAGTCAGGGCAGGCAGGGAGAAGGTAGGGCTAATAAATTAAACTGCATTTATTTCAATGCAAGGGGCCTAACAGGGAAGACAGATGAACTCAGGGCATGGTTAGGAACATGAGACTGAAATATCATAGCAATTATGGAAACATGGCTCAGGGATGGGCAGGACTGGCAGCTGAATGTTCCAGGATACATATGCTACAGGAAGGATAGAAAGGGAGGCAAAAGAGGAGGGGGAGTGGCATTTTTGACAAGAGATAGCATTACAGCTGTGCTAAGGGAGGATATTCCCGGAAATACAACCAGGAAAGTTATTTGGGTGGAACTAAGAAATAAGAAAGGGATGATCACCTTATTGGAATTGTATTATAGACCCCCCAATAGTCAGAGGGAAATTGAGAAACAAACTTGTAAGGAGACCTCAGCTATCTGTAAGAATAATAGGGTAGTTATGATAGGGGATTTTAACTTTCCAAACATCGACTGGGACTGCCATAGTGTTAAAGGTTTAGATGGAGAGGAATTTCTTAAGTGTGTACAAGACAATTTTCTGATTCAGTATGTGGATGGACCAACTAGAGAAGGTGCAAAACTTGACCTACTCTTGGGAAGAAATAAGGCAGGGCAGGTGACTGAGGAGTCAGTGGGGGAGCACTTTGGGGCCAGCGACCATAATTCTATTTGTTTTAAAATAGTGATGGAAAAGGATAGACCAGATCTAAAAGTTGAAGTTCTAAATTGGAGAAAGGCCAATTTTGACGGTATTAGGCAAGAACTTTTGAAAGCTGATTGGAGGCAGAAGTTTGCAGGTAAAGGGACAGCTGGAAAATGGGAAACCAGAGAAAGTATATTCCTGTCAGGGTGAAAGGGAAGGCTGGTAGGTGTAGGGAATGCTGGATGACTAAAGAAATTGAGGGTTTGGTTAAGAAAAAGAAGGAAGCATATGTCAGATATAGACAGGATAGTTCGAGTGAATCCTTAGAAGAGTATAAAGGAAATAGGAGTATACTTAAGAGGGAAATCAGGAGGGCAAAACGGGGACATGAGATAGCTTTGGCAAATAGAATTAAGGAGAATCCAAAGGGGTTTTACAAATATATTAAGGACAAAAGGGTAACTAGGGAGAGAATAGGGCCCCTCAAGGATCAGCAAGGCAGCCTTTGTGTGGAGCCACAGAAAATGGGGGAGATATTAAATGAATATTTTGCATCAGTATTTACTGTGGAAAAAGATATGGAAGATATAGAATGTAGGGAAATAGATGGTGACATTTTGCAAAATGTCCAGATTACAGAGGAGGAAGTGCTGGACGTCTTGAAATGGTTAACGGTGGATAAATCCCCAGGACCTGATCAGGTGTCCCGGAGAACACTATGGGAACCTAGAGAAGTGATTGCTGGGCCTCTTGCTGAGGTATTTGTATCATCAATAGTCACAGGTGAGGTGCCAGAAGACTGGAGGTTGGCAAACGTGGTGCCACTGTTTAAGAAGGGCAGTAAAGACAAGCCAGGGAACTATAGACCGGTGAGCCTGACCTCGGTGGTGGGCATGTTGTTGGAGGGAATCCTGAGGCACAGGATGTACATGTATTTGGAAAAGCAAGAACTGATTCGGGACAGTCAACATAGCTTTGTGCACAGGAAATCATGTCTCACAAACTTGATTGAGTTTTTTGAAAAAGTAACAAAGAAGACTGATGAGGGCAGAGCAGTAGATGTGATCTATATGGACTTTAGCTAGGCGTTCGACATGGTTCCCCATGGGAGACTGGTTAGCAAGGTTAGATCTCATGGAATACAGGGAGAACTAGCCATTTGGACACAGAACTGGCTCAAAGGTAGAAGACAGAGGGTGGTGGTGGAGGGTTGTTTTTCAGACTGGAGGCCTGTGACCAGTGGAGTGCCACAAGGATCGGTGCTGGGTCCTCTACTTTTTGTTATTTACATAAGTGATTTGGATGCGAGCATAAGAGGTACAGTCAATAAGTTTACAGATGACACCAAAATTGGAGGTGTAGTGCACAGCGAAGAGGGTTACCTCAGATTACAACAGGATCTGGACCAGATGGGCCAATGGGCTGAGAAGTGGCAGATGGAGTTTAATTCAGATAAATGCAAGGTGCTGCATTTTGTGAAAGCAAATCTTAGCAGGACTTATACACTTAATGGTAAGGTCCTAGGGAGTGTTGCTGAACAAAGAGACCTTGGAGTGCAGGTTCATAGCTCCTTGAAAGTGGAGTCACAGGTAGATAGGACAGTGAAGGCGGCGTTTGGTATGCTTACATTTATTGGTCAGAGTATTGAGTAAAGGAGATGGGAGGTCATGTTGCGGCTGTATAAGATATTGGTTAGGCCACTGTTGGAATATTGCGTGCAATTCTGGTCTCCATCCTATCGGAAAGATGTTGTGAAACTTGAAAGGGTTCAGAAAAGCTTTACAAGGATGTTGCCAGGGTTGGAGGATCTGAGCTACAGGGAGAGGCTGAACAAGCTGGGGCTGTTTTCTCTGGAGCTTCAGAGGCTGAGGGGTGACCTTATAGAGGTTTACAAAATTATGAGGGGCATGGATAGGATAAGTAGACAAAGTCTTTTCCCTGGGGTCGGGGAGTCCAGAACTAGAGGGCATATGTTTAGGGTGAGAGAGGCAAGATATTAATGAGACCAACAGGGCAACGTTTTCATGCAGAGGGTGCTAGGGGAATGAGCTGCCAGAGGAAATGGTGGAGGCTTGTACAATTGCAACATTTAAGAGGCATTTGGATGGGCATATGAATAGGAAGGGTTTGGAGGGATATGGGCCGGCTGCTGGCAGGTGGGACTAGATTGAGTTGAGATATCTGGTCGGCATGGATGGGTTGGGCCAAAGGGTCTGTTTCCATGCTGTACATCTCTAAGACTCTATGACTCCCTGGTCGTGCTGCTCCTGGTTCCTCACGCCCTCCCTCCTCTTGCCACCTTTCTCCTGACAATGGTGAACAGTGAGGCAGCAGAGAGGGGAGCAGGAGGAAGGCAATGAGGAGTTTGACGTATGGTAGGCTAGTGCTTTGAGTGAACAAATTGCAATCCCAGGATTTGACTTATTTTAAAACACTCGGAAGTCCTAATTTTATTGCTTATATTTACTGATCTCGGTATCTCACTGATAGTGGGCGGCAAATGCATTCTGTGCAGTTTCAGTGGCAGCAAATACAAGCTTAAAAATAAACCAATGTGCTTATTTAACTGTTTCTTTTCCTTCTAAGGTACAAAACAGTTTTCAAAAAGTTATTTTTCTTTAAAGTTGAAAACTTTACTGCCATTAAAGTTGACAAGTGTTTGGATTGCAAAGGCAAAATTCTTAGTGTCACCCTATGTAATATTCTTTAACCATTATTAGATATCTTCTGCTCAGCCGATTCCTCAGAAACAAACCCAAACAAGCAGACACAACGCAACCAAAAACTACAGCCACATTACCTTACATCAAAGACATATCAGAAATGACTTCCAAACTACTCAGACCTCTTGGCATCATGGTAGCCTACAAACCCACCCACACACTTTAACAGTGACTAATAAACCGAAAGGATCCAACAGATGCCACCAGCAAAACTAACGTCATTTACAAGATACCATACAAGAGCTGTAAAAAACACTACATTGGACAAACTAGCAGGAAACTTGCCACCAGGATACATGGACACCACTGGCCACCTAAGACATGACCCACTATCGCTGGTTTCTATACATACAGACAAAGAAGGACACCACTTTGATTGGGACAACACACACATCCTGGGACAGGTGAAACAAAGACAAGCATGAGAATTCTTAGAGCCAAGGCATTCTAACCAGAACTCCATCGATAAAACATCAATTTAGATCCTATGTGGGACATACCACCAGCGTTTCACCAGAGACTCACGCTGACGATGTTACCAAGTATGGTGATGAAACATCTGAAAACAAACCATCAAGCTCACCGAGCTAACTTACTTATTTCTATCCTTTTAAATGATATTCAAAAATTTCTTGTGCTCTTGCTTATGGCAAATTGCACTTAAATCATCCCTCTCACACAGTAAAATGTCACAAGGCACTTCACTGGGTGTAATCAGTCAAAACATGAGACCAAATCACAAAGTGATATCAGGACAAGGAACAACTGCTTACACGAGGGGAATGATCTAAAGGAACATCTTAAAAGTGAAGACAGGGTGCTGAGCTTTAGGGAGGGAATCCCCAGCACTGACTGCCAGACCTTTCAAGACACAGCTGCCAAAAGTTGAAAACTGGGCCTGGATACTTCACCAACAACACTTAGAAATGAGGGCCAGTTAGCTCAATTGGCTGGATAGTCAGATTGCGGTACAGAGTGATGCAAACAGCGTGAGTTCAATTCCTGCATTGGCTGAGATTACCACAAAGGACACGCTTCTCAACTCCTCCCCTCATCTGTAGCATGCTGACCCTCAGGTTAAACCACTACCAGTTGTCTCTATCTAAAGAGAGAGCAGCCCTATCGCCTGGTAAGATTATGGCACCGTTACGCACTTAGAACCACTGATTCATAATGACACAGGGAACAAACTGGCAGCTCTGTTAGCACATTGAAGCAGGTATTCAATTATATTAATTGTCTGACTATTTCCCCATGATTCTGCAAAATGTATTTCTCCTGTCTAAGTATTTATCCAACTCTCTTTTAAAGCCACCACTGAGTCTGCTGTCACTGTCTTTTCAGATAGCTCAGTGCAGATAATCGTACCTTGTTTCTCTCATGTTCCAGTACATGACGAAGTTGCATTCAATAATGTAAAGCCTTGAGAACAGCAGGCTATTAAAATTACTGCTACAAAACATGGAACTACTGGCATTTTGAACTCAAGATAGCCCTGAAGCTCAAGCAAATACCTAATTAAATTTGGACATTCACACAATCCTTTGTTCAAGGATGGTCCATCAACAAAAGAATTATAGCATTCCCATCATTCTATTTCACCTAGGTCAAAAGAAACAGCAAAACTGAATGTGTTAGATGAATGTGAATGGATTCCATTGAGCTTTCATTGAATTATGATGGTGCCCTCAAATAAATTAGGCTGGCTGTGTCTCAAGATGTCAAATGACAATACAGAATTTGTAATCAATACATTCTCTGCTGCTAAAAGGATACTGAAATTGTACAAATCAGGTGAAGTAGTCACCATTTTGTTGGATGCTTATAAAACAACAGTAATAACTACGATGCAGAGACAGAGTTCCATCAGAAACCACCAAACAATCTGCAAGTTATCTTCACAACTAAGGTAATAAACACCATATTTAAAGTGAGAGAAGGACTCCCCTCCAACCAAGGGAGAAAGTGAGGACTGCAGATGCTGGAGAGTCAGAGTCAAAAGTGTGGGCTGAAAAAGCACAGCAGGTCAGGCAGCAATTGTGAAGCAGCAGAGTCGACGTTTCGGGCCCCTGCATCACCCTCCTACCTATCCCTCAGCCCCCTTCCCCTTCCACATTACTGATGAAGGGGTTATGCCCGAAACATAGAATCCAAGGAGCAGGAGAGTCAATCTGACCTGCTGTGCTTTTCCACACGATTAATTTTGACTCCCCTCCAATCAATTCCAACGTTGGAGTTCTCATGAGAACCAACTGCCTGGAAATTTAAGTAGAAGAAGACTAATTTTGCATGTAATACTGCATTTAAAAAAACATGCGTTCTGATTCTATTACTAACCATCTGAAATAGACAACTTGTTTCTCATCTTCTAGACTCAAACAGCAGGGAAACAGAGCCTTTGGTCCAGTTTGTCTATGCTGACCAAACTAAATTAGTCCCATTTGCCTGTGTTTGACCCATATCCCTCTAAAACATTCCTACCAAGTACCTGTCTAAACATTTTATTAAAATGTTGTAACTGCACCTGCATCCACCACGTCCTCTGGCAGTTCATTTCAATACGAACCTCTGAAAATGTTGCCCCTCAGGTCCCTTTTAAATCATTATCCCCTCACCTTAAAATGATGCCCTCCACTTTTGAACACTCCTACCTTTAGGAAAAGACTTTGATACTCCTTTTATCTATGCCCTCATGATTTTATCAACCTAAGGTCGCCCCTCAACCTCCTCGCTACAGTGAAAAAAAATCCCAGTCTATCTAGCCTCTCCTTATAACTCAAACCCTCCAGTCCCAGTAACATCATCATAAACTTTTTCTGCACCCTCTCCAATTTAATATCCTTTCTATAGTAGGGCGACCAGAAGTGTATACAGTGCTCTAAAAGTGGCCTCACCAACATCCTGTACAACCACGTGATGCTCTAACCCTTCCACTCTGAGCAATGAAGACAAGCGTGCCAAACACCTTCTTTACCAACCTGTGACTCAACTTTCAAAGAACTACGTATCTGTACCCCTAGGTCTCTCTGTTCGACAACACTCCCCAGGGCCCTACCATTAACTGCATAAGCCTTGTTCATCTTACCAAAACGCAACACCTCGCATTTATGCAAATCAAACTCCATCTGCCATTCTTGATTAGATTAGATTCCCTACAGTGTGGAAACAGGTCCATCGGCCTAGCAACTCTGAGGCGTGACCCGCCCAGACACATTCCCCTACCCTATATTTACCCCTGACTAATGCACCTGACACTCCTCTGCCCATTGGCTCCAATTGATTAAGATCTTAGATCACCTTCTTCACTGTCAAATATACCTCAAATTCTCAACCAAATTGTTTAAATAAATGACAAACAGTGGGTCCAATACCGATCCCTGTGGGACACCGCTGGTAACAGGCCTCCAGTCTGAAAAACAACTCTCTGCCATTACCATCTCTTACCTTCAAGCCAATTTTGTATCCAACTAGCAAGCTCTCCCTGAATCGTGAGTGTTATAACTTCACTAACAGTCTACTATGCAGAACCTTATCAAAGGCTTTATCTCTTTGTAATCTTCATTGCTCTAGCAACAACTCAGCTTCTCAATCCATCCACATTAATAAAATGATACCGTGAATAAATTACTTCATTATATTAAGTCTATAACCTCTGAAAAGCCCCAACATCACTCCTAAAGAGTGGTGCCCATAATTTAAAAAAACAATAGTTCAGTAAAGCTATTTTGTCATGAAACTGAGCTAAAGAGATCCTGGAGTCAGTGGTATTACACTGATGATTTCACCTATGGGCCAGCAAATTAATGCTGGTACTATAATACTGTCTTTTGTTTGGAGCAGGATTGTGGCATTTTGTTGTCAAAAAGTCTTTAGGATCAATTCTTTAAACAGGCCAAAAAACATAACTGTACCTGTTAACAAAAACAGAAGCTATCCAGAGGGTAAAGTGAATCTCAGGATCCAGATAAAAGACTTGTTTCTTCTCTGTAAAGAAGAGTAATATCATAGAATCATATAGTATAAAAGAGGCCCTTCTGCCCATTGAATCTGCACTAAAAAAAATTACTCTAAATCTGTACTAACACCATTTTCCAGCATTTGGCCCGAGCCTTGCATCATTAGATTAGATTAGATTAGATTCCATACAGTGTGGAAATGTTGTAACATTTCAAGTGCACATCCAAAATGCTTTAAATGTTGGGAGGCTTTTTGCCTCAACTACCCTCCCAGACAGTGTGTTCCAGATTCATTCCCACAACTCTCTGGGTAAAAGACATTTTTCTTAAATCCTTTCTAAACCACCTGCCTCTCCCTTAAAATTGTGCCCCATTTTATTGACTCTTAAAAAGTGCTTTCTATTCACCTTGCCCGTGCCCTCGATCTTATACAAGTATATGTTTCTATTAAATGGAATTAATGTAGTTTGCCATTTGTTGGTCGGCATAGACATGGTTTGCCAAAGGACTTGTTTCTATGCTGTATGACTATGACTGCAATCGGGCCCTCACTCAACCTTCTCTGCCCTAAAGAAAACAATCCGAGATAACCCAGCTTCTCTTCATTATTAAATTGCTCCATCATAAACAATGTCCTGGTGGATCTCCTCTGCGTCCCCGCCTGTGCGCAGTGACCAGAACTACACACAGTACTCCAGCTGTGGCCTAACCCTCTAACATTACCTCCCTGCTCTTATAAACTATGACACGTCTGATAAAGGCAAACATCAGTATGCCTTTTTAATTACCTTGTTAGCCTGTCTTGCAGCTTCAGTGATCTGCGAACAAGCAACCCAAGATCCCTCTGTGCTTCAATGTCCTGCCATTCTTTATTTCCTTCTCTTGTTCCTTCTTTCAAGGTGCTTCGCCTTACATGTTTCAGGGTTAAATTCTATCTGCCACTGATCAATCCACCTTTATCCTCCAAAGATCTTCCTCTTCACCGTCAAACAACCAGTCAACTTTGTGTCATCCACAAACTTAGTCTCCTCACATTTCTTTCAAAAGCAATAAAGGGATCTAGGCCTGATCCCTGTGGAACACCGACCTCCAGTGACATAAGCAGTCTTCTATCATCACCACCTGTCCCACCACTAAGGCAAGAGTTGAAGTCAACAAATTACCCTAGATCTCATGTGCTTTTATCTTGTTTATCATCTCCCATGTGCGATCTTGGCAAAGAATTGTTGAAATCCACAAAAATGACATCAACTGCACTATCTACACAGAATTTTGAGGAGATATCCATTAAATTTGTTAGGCATGACCACCCTCAGACAAAGCCATATAATCTACACCTGATAAAATCATGTTTCTCCAAGTAAAGATCAATTCTCTCCTTCAGAATTTTCTCCAATGCGTATGGATACCACAAGATCTGAATTTTGTAACGTATTTATTTTGCCAACTCTAAAATACAATAATGTTACAAGATGAATAGAAAAACACCAACATAACCAGGGAAACTTTGTATTCAATAGTAAAAATGCCCAAATTCAGAATTTCCTGCACAACATACACATCTTTCATAAAATCCTTTCCATCTACTTAACATTATTTGAAAAGAAAACGTCGTGTATCTTATAACTTATCAAATCAAATGTAATGTAGGTTATTTGGAGACAGTGAGGACAGATGCTGGAAAGTCAAAAGTGGAAAAAATGTGGAGCGAGAAAAAGCACAGCAGGTCAAACAGCAGTAGAGGAGCAGTTTCAGGTCAGAATCTTTCATCAAGACTCAGGTTAGGTCAACAAACTGGATCTCCAATTAAAATCTAATCACTTCAGTACAATTGATATCAGTAACTGATTGAAATCAATTCTTGTTATAGGAAAGGTATTAAGCTGGAGAGAGTTCAGAAGACATTTACCAGGATGTTACTAGGAATGGAGGGTTTGAGTTGCAAGGAGAGGCTGGGACATGTTTCACTGATGTGTCGGAAGCTGAGAGGTGACCTTACAGAGGTTTATAAAATCATTTGGGGTATAGATAAGGTGAATGACAGGTGTCTTTTCCCTAAGGTGGGCAATTTATAGAGCCAATGCAGCACGGGAACAGACCCTTCAGTCCAACCAGTCCACATGACCAGAATCCCAAACTAAACTAGTCTCATCTGCTTGCACTTGGCTAAATTCCCTCCACAACTTTCCTATTCACATATTTATCCAAATGTCTTTTAAATGTTGTAACTATACCCACATCCACGACTTCCTCTGGAAGTTTATTCCACATATGAACCACTGTGTTTAAAAAAAACTGTCCTTCATGTCTGTAAAATCTTTCTCCTCACTTTAAAATTATGCCCCCTAGTCTATAAATCTATCACCCTTGGGAAAAGATGCCTGCATTCACCTTATCTACACCCCACATAATTTTATAAATCACTATAAGATCACCCCTTAACCCCTACTAGGGGGCAAATTTTTAAGGTGAGAGGAGAAATGTTTAAAAAATATGTTTTTTTTTAAAAAAGAGTGGTTCATGTGTGGAGTGAACTCCCACATAAAGTGATGGATATGGATACAGTTACAATGTTTAAAAGACATTCCGATACGTACATGAACAAGAAATATTTGGAGAGATATGGGCCAACTGCAGGCAGATGGGACTAGTTCAGTTTGGGATTATGGTCGGCAGGGACTGGTTCAACTGAAAAGTTGGTTTCCGTGCTGTTATGTCTATGACACTATGACTATCAGAAAGTAAAAATTAAAATGCAAGTCAACTGATCTTGCATAACCACTGTTACTCTACAGGATCATAAAAATAGACATATAAATCCTTCACAACACTAAATGGTGACTTTCATTGTGTAAAACTAAGTCATGCAATCTTAAAACCATCTGTCTTCATAATCTGATGAAATAACTCTGAAAACATTGCATTGCTCCATTTACATGATGAACTTTATTGGTCAGGAGTTGGGAGGTCATGTTGCAGCTGTACAGGGCATTGGTTCGGCCACTTTTGAAGTACTGAGTGCAATTCTGGTCTCTCACATATAGGAAGGATGTTGCAAAACATGAAAGGGTTTAGAAAAGATTTACAAGGAAGTTGCCAGGGTTGGAAGCTAAATAGGCTAGGGCTATTTTCCCTGGAGCATTGGAGGCTGAGGTTTATAAAATCATGAGGAACGTGGACAGGGTATACAGGCCAGGTCTTCCCCTGGGGTGGGGGAATCCAAAACTAGGGAGCTTAGGTTTAAGGTGAGAGGGGTAAAATATAAAAGGGAACTAAGGGGCAACATTTTCATGCAGAGGGTGGTGCGTGTATGGAATGAGCTGCCAGATGAAGTGGAGGAGGCTGGTACAATTACATTTAAAAGACATCTGAATGGATAGATGAATAGGGAGGATTTAGAAGGATATGGGCCAAACGCTGGCAAATGGAACTAGATTTATATAGGATATCTGGTCAGCACGGATGAGTTAGACCGAAGGGTCTGTTTCCATGCTGATTATCTCTATGACTTGAAGTCATAGAGTTGAGATGCAACCTTCTTTCTTTTTAGACCCATATACCTTCACTACATTCAACCTTGCCCTGAAATAAAAATCAGAGCACCCATCTGGTACACACAATTTTCTTAAAAATGGTTTCCAATTTCATCAAGATAGCACTGTACTTGACAGATGGCACAAACATTCTGCAATATCACTTTTTAATTTTTCTGTGACATGTGGACATCAGTGTGGGTGCCAGTATACCACAGTGCTTTTAGGCAAGATGTTCTAGGATTTTGATCCAGCAACCATGAAGAAATGGTGATACAGTTCGAAGTCAGATGGTGTGTGGCTTGGAAATGGTCAAGTTCCTATGTGTCTGCTGCCCTTGTCCTTTTAAGTGGCAGATGTCACAGGCTTTCAAGGTACTGTCTAAAAAGCCTCAGTAAGTTGTTTTTAGAATCCCCAGTGTGGAAGCAGGCCATTTGGCCCATCGAGTCCACACCAACCCTCCAAACAGCCACCACCCAGACCCAAGCCCTACCTTTCCATTTAACCCTGCATTTCCCAAGGCTAATCCCCTAACCTACACATCCCTGGACAATGGGAGGAAACCGGAGCACCCGGAGGAAACCCGTACAGACATGGGGAGAATGGCTGTGTGGAGTTTGCAGAGTCACTTGTCATGCATCTTGCACATTGTTGCCACAATGCATCACTGGTGAAGGAAGTGAATGTTTAAGATGGTGCAGTTATTTTTTACTGGTTCATGGGATGTGGGCATTGCTCAATAGACCCGCATTTATTACTGAGAGCAGTTAATCATCAACTACATTGCTGAGGATCCGAAGTCATGTGTCGGCCAGACTGTTATGGAAGGTGAATTTCCTTGTCTCAAGGACATTAATAACTGGGTGAGTTTTTATAACTATTGAGATTGGTTTCCATTAATTAATTAATTTCCATTTTTATTCTGGAATTTACTGAATTCAAATTTTGCACAATCTGTCATGGTGGTAATCAAATTGATGTGCCCAGAGTTTTAATATTAGTGATCCAATGACATTTCCACTACCCCACTGCATCCCCCTCCGATCAACATTTGATTACTGACTATTTACAATTAAACAAAAAACAAAATTGCACACATCTTAATATAAATGAGATCCCATGCTTCCAATCCCTCTCAGTGCCCAAAATAAAAATCATATCAGACAGATCTGCTCAGCCTTCGCTACCACAGATGTGGAGGTGCCGGTGTTGGAATGGGATGGACAAAGTCAGAAGTCAAACGACACCGGGTGACAGTCCAACATGTTATCACTGGTCAAGTTTGGCACATTGTTCTTAATACACCGCCACAAAATTTGCACTTGAGCCTATACACAAACAAGTGACAAATCTCTTGAAGTACCCCCAGCGTTGTGCGTCGGGGCGGGATAAATAATCCCCCCTTCTCTCCCACCCCCACACCTCCTTTCAATTTGCAGACACAGCCCGAGCTTGCAAGTGGGTGAACTCTGTAGCCCCAGAAGGTTTTGCGAGTGTGGAGATTTTCCACGGGAATGGTTTACACAGTCATTGCCCCTCTCAGTGTCAGTCAGACTCTCTCACTGGGACTGGGGGGCTGGTGCCACCCCCCAGGGTCTGGGGCCTGGTACCCGGTGCCACTCCCCGGGGCCGGGGACCAGACCCACTCCGTCTGTCTCCCGCCTCAATCCTTGCACCCACCCGGCTCTAACCTTATCCTCCCAGGCCGCGTTACTCTTCAGCACTTTACTCCAGACGGACACTTTCACGCCGCCATTGGCCAGGTGCTCTCTGGACGACTTGCCCCCACTCATTCTCCTGTCACCGGCGGCTGCTGCTGCTGCTGCTGCTCCTCGCCCTCTATCTCCCGTTCTCCCCTCGCTCCCAGGCCCGGGGGCAGCGCCGCACTCTGCCACACACGCCGATAGCTGCGGGGGACCCTAGCACCGCGCAGGCGCGCCCCGCGGGTCCTCCAGCGTCCCGGCATGCTCGGTGGGCGCGCCGCCACTGGGAGCCGCCATTTTGTCGCGGGAAGGGAGGTGGAAGGCAGCAGTGATCACGTGACAGGGACCTTGCCGCCTCTCCCGACGGCAGGGGCACCTTTTCTCATTTCTCCGCAGGAAGGACATGGGTACAAATGATTTAAATTCAGTTCATCAGTCTGCAATCAGCCTCAATTGTGGTGATCTTGAAGCCATCGTTATATCGAGAGTTTTTTTTTCCAAACAGCACACAGAGAGACCCCTTGGCCCATCGTGTTCCTGCTGGACATTAAATATCCATTTATTCTAAAGTAAAATAACGTTTCAGATCCAGTGACCCTTCCTCAGCACTGATCCTTCCTACAGTGTTACAATTAGAAATGCTCACAGTACTCCAGCTGACGTCTAACTAATGTTATATACAACTCGATCATAACCTCCTTGCTCTTCTCTCTTTTTCCTTTTTAAATTCAGTTTCCACCACCAGGAAGAAAGGAAACAGCCAGGTGGACAGTGACAATCACTGCCCTTCACATCAAAGTGCAATGCTGTGTGACCAAACAGTGAAGGGTGGCAGAGATTAAATCAATAGAGAATTGGAGGGGAAATAATGCACTCCAGTCCCTGCGGTGCCCACCTCTCCCTGAACAACTCCAGGGTGTTGGCGGGCACCGCGTGCTCATTCTCCAGAGACACCCGGGCTCTCACATAACCGGGGAAGAGGGGCAGGCAGTAGTCGGCCCTAACGACCGTCTCCACGGCCCACTGCCTGGACCTGTTTATGGCCAGTTTGGCCAGGCCCAGGAGCAGACTCACGAGGACGTCCTCACTCCTTGATCTTGTATTCAGTGCCTTGACTAATAAAGACAGATATCCCATATACCTTCTTAACCACCTTATTTACTCTGTCCTGTTGCCTTCAAGGATCTATGGATGTGCACATCAAAGTCCCTCTGATCCTCTGTACTGTAGCAAATATTTGTACTTCCTTGCCTTTATAGTCTTCCCAAAATATATCACTTAATACTCATCAGGGTTAAATTCCTCATCATTCAATGAGATCATGGCTGATCTGATTATGACCCTCAGAGAAGACAACTCCCTAGTTCTTCCACAAGGGAAACATTCTTTTTGTATTCACCCTTTCCAGTCCCCTCAGGACTTTATATGTCTCAATTAGATCACCTCTTATTCTTCTTACCTTCAACTGATTCAACAGTTCATCCTTTCTTCAGATAACCACCACAATTCCAGGAACCAGCTCAGTCCAACTTCTAACTCAGTTATGTCCTTACTTAGACAAGAACACCAAAATTGTACACAATATTCCGGATAGGGTATCACCTACTCCCTGAACAGCTGAAGGAAACATTCCCACCTTTGTATTCCATTCCCCTTGCAAAAAAATTACATTATTTAATTAGCCTTCTTAATCAGGTGCTATACCTGTATATTCCCACATTCCTGACGAAGGGCTTATGCCTGAAACGTCGAATGTTCTGCTACTCAGATGCTGCCTGACCGGCTGTGCTTTTCCAGCACCACAGGTTTTGACTCTGATCTCCAGCATCTGCAGCCCTCATTTGCTCCATACCTGCATATTAACACATTGTAATTAATGTACCACCTAGATCCCTCTGTATTTTAGAGTTTTGCAATCTTTCTCAGTTTAAATCATGAGCTGCTTTCCAATTCTTGCTGCCAACGGGTCAAATTTAGATTTTCCAATATTATATTTCATCTGCCATATTTCTCCCATTCACTTAACCTACCTACTTCCACTTGCAGACTCCGATGTTCTCCTCACAACTTACATTCTACTTTTCCTTTAATTCAAAGTGCTATATTAGATCAGTAAAATATCAGTCATTGACCAGAAGGGATTGTTGCAATCTTGAGAGAGGGACAATACTGAGGGAGCTTTTTAAAGTGGCTTTGGGATTGAAAAGACTGAAAATAAAGGAATGACAGGAGTTGAATAGATATCCCTGATTGGAGAGGATAATGACCAGGGAACAAATTAAAATGCTTAATTGTGGGAAGCAAGGGAAGAGATTACTGGGCCCCTTGCTGAGATACTTCTATCACTGATAACAATGAGTAAAGTGCCAGAAGACTGGAGGTTAGCTAATGTGGCACCATTATTTAAGAAAGGTGGTAAGGAAAAGCCAGGGAACAACAGATCGGTGGGCGTGATGTCAGTGGTGGAGGAATAGGGGGGTTCTGTCCTCATTGCATTGGGTGTGGTGGGGTTCAAGGGCAGAGGTGTGGGAGTAGAGAAGATGTGCTGAAGGTTATCATCAACAATGTGCGAGGGGAAATTGTAGTCTTGGAAGAAGGAAGCCATGTCATTTTCTATGGTGGAACTGGTCATCCTGGGAACAGGTGCAGTAGAGACTGAGGAATTGGGAATAAAGGATGATGACTTTTCAACAGGCAGGGCAGGAGGTGGTGTAGTCCAGGTAACTGTGGGAGTCCGTGGTTAGTCATAGAGTCATAAAGATGTACAGCATGGAAATAGACCCTTCAGTCCAACCCGTCCATGCCAACCAGATATCCCAGCACATATCCCTCCAAACCCTTCCTATTCATATACCCATCCAAATGCCTCTTAAATGTTGCAATTGTACCAGCCTCCAACACTTCCTCTGGCAGCTCATTCCATACATATACCACCCTCTGTGTGAAAATGTTGCCCCGTAGGTCTCTTTTATATCTTTCCCCTCTCACTCTAAACCTATGCCCTCTAGTTCTGGACTCCCCAACCCCAGGGAAAAGACTTGGTCTATTTACCCTATCTGTGCCCCTCATAATTTTGTTAACCTCTATAAGGTCACCCCTCAGCCTCCGACGCTCCAGGGAAAACAGCTTCAGCCTGTTCAGCCTCTCCCTATAGCTCAAATCTTCCAACCCTGGCAACATCCTTGTAAATCCTTTCTGAACCCTTTCAAGTTTCACAACATCTTTCCGATAGGAAGGAGACCAGAATTGCACGCAATATTCCAACAGTGACCGGACCAATGTCCTGTACAGCCGCAACATGACCTCCCAACCCCTGTACTCAATACTCTGACCAATAAAGGAAAGCATACTAAACGCCACCTTCACTACCCTATCTACCTGCGACTCCACTTTCAAGGAGCTATGAACCTGCACTCCAAGGTCTCTTTGTTCAGCAACATTCCCTAGGACCTTACCATTACGAGTATAAATCCTGCTAAGATTTGCTTTCCCAAAATGCAGCACCTCGCAGTTATCTGAATTAAACTCCATCTGCCACTTCTCAGCCCATTGGCCCATCTGGTCAAGATCCTGTTGTGATCTGAGGTAACCCTCTTCGCTATCCACTACACCTCCAATTTTGGTCTCATCTGCAAAGTCGCTTGCCAGACATCAAGATGGAGAGGTCTAGGAAGTGGAGGGAGGTATCCAAGATGGTTCAGGTGAATTTGACGTCAGGGTGAAAAGTGTTACTGAAGTTGATGAACTTTTCAACCTCATACTGGGAGCATGAGGTAGTGCCGATACAGTTATTGATGTAGCAGAGGAAAAGGTGGGAGTTGGTGCTGGTGTAGCTGCAAGAAGATGGACTGTTCCACATACCCGAAAAATAGGCAGGCATAGCTGGGGCCCATGTGGTGCCCAAGGTTACCCCTTTGTTTGGAGGAAGTGGGAGGATTGGAAGAAATTGTTACGGTTGAGGACCAGTTCAGCCAGGTGGATGAGGGTGTCAGTGGAAGGGTACTGGTTGAGACGGCGTAAGAGGAAGAAATGAAGGGCTTGGAGGCTTTTGTCATGGCGGACAGATGTATACTGGGACTGGATGTCCATGGTGAAGATAAGGTGTAGGGGGCCAGGGAAACAAAAGTCTTGAAGGTGGTGATGGGCATTGGTGGTGCCCTGAACGTAGGTTGGGAGTTCCTAGACGAAGGGGGACAGGACAATGTCAAGGTATGCAGAGATGAGTTCAGTGGAACAGGAGCAGGCTGAGACAATGGGTCGACTGGGAAAGTCATGGTGGTGAGCTGCCTTCTGGAACCACAGCTGTAGGTAAACCTACAATGTGCCATAGGTAAACCTACAATGTGCCATAGGTAAACCTACAATGCCATTAGGGAGGGAATTACTGGATTCGGACCCAGCAACAATGAAGGAATGGAGATATTTCCAATTCGAAATAGTAAATAGCTTGGAGCGAAACTTGAAGGTGGTGGTGTTTCCATGTAACTGCTTCCCTTGTCCTCCCAAATGAAAGTGGTAATGGGTTTGGAAGGTGCTATCTAAGAAACCTTGGTGAATTTCTGCAGTGATTCTTGTGGATAGTACATACTGCTGCTTCTGAGCACAGGTGGAGTGACTGAATGTTTGTGGATGTGGTGCCAATCGGATGGTATCAAGCTTCTTGAATGTTACTCAAGCTGCACTCATGCAGGCAAGTGTGAAGTATTCCATCAAACTGCTGACTTGTGCCTTGGTGGACAGGCTTTAGAGAGTCAGGAGGTGAGTTACTCTGCAGTATTCCTTGCTTCTGACATGCTTTTGTTGCTCTTCTATTTATATCTTACTGCTTGGGCTGACAATTGCAAGTAACATTCGTGCCGCACTGATGCCAGGCAATGACCATCTGCGATAAGAGACAATCTAATCACTGCCCCTGACATTCACTGGTGTTAGCACCACTAAATCTTGTACTATCGACATCCTGTGGGCTACCATTAACCAGACACTCAACTGGACACAGTTGCCACATGAGCAGGTTAGAGGCTGGGAATACTGCAGCAAATAACTCACCTCCTGACTCCCCTAAATCTGTCCACCACCTACAGACAAAAGTCAGAATACTTCAATTTTCCTGAACGCTTGCAACACTCAAGAGGCTTGACAGCAAAGTTGGCACCATATCCACAAACATTTACTTCCTCCACTACCAACACTCAGTAGCAGCAGTGTGCACTACCTACAAGGTCCACTGCAGAAATTCACCAAAGATCCTTAGATAGTACCTTCCAACACCATGACCACTTCCATCTAGAAGGACAAGGACAGCAGATACATGGGAAAACCAACATCTGAAAGTTCGCCTCCAAACCATTCACCACCCAGACTTGGAAATATATGCTGTTCCTTCACTATCGCTGTGTCAAAATCCAGGGATTCCCTCCTTAAGGGCATTGTGGGTAAACCTACATCACATGGACTGCAGCAGTTGAAGAAGTCAACTCACCACCACCTTCTCAAGGGCAACTATGGACAGGCAATAAAATGTTGGCGAGCCAGCGATGTCCACATCACATGAGTGAATAAACAAAGGCGAGTCCAGTTCAGTTTCTGCTCATAGATAAACTTCTGAATGTAGGTAGAGGGGCATTTGTGATAGATTTTTAAAGAAAAACATTTGTGTGCATGGGTTTCCTCTGGATGCTCCAGTTTCCTCCCACAGTCCAAAGATGTGCAGGTCAAGTGAATTGGCCATGCTAAATTAATTGCCCATAGTGTTAGGTGCATTAGTCAGAGGGAAATGGGTCTGAGTTGGTTACTCGTCGGAGGGTTGGTGTGGACTTGTTGGACTGAAGGGCTTGTTTCCACACTGTAGGGAATCTAATCTAATCTAAATATTGAAAATAGAAGCAAATATTAAGTCTGACAATATAGTATGTCCAATATTTCATGAAGGAATGATGGTAAACCTGGAACTCCCTTCCTATTAACACTCTGCACGTACCCACCATGCACTACAGCAGTTCAAGGCAGATCAACTCCACCCTCGAGGGCAATTGGGGATGGGCAATGAATACTGGCCCCACATCTACATCAATATCACAAGAACAGAAAAATAAAACATCAGTGTTGTCTCGAATGTTAAAAAGCTGTCAGTTAAGGTTAACAGTTGACATGGTGCTCCATTCTGTGGCATGTATAAGCTTACTAGATCAGTACACAAGGCTTGTTGTTTATGGAAATGGTCTTTTTGATGTGAATACAACAAAACATTGGAAGAAGTTAAATGTAACTGATAACAGATTTTGAATTAAACATCCTTGTGGTTAATAAGAATGCTGCTTATTTAAAGGAAAATTAGGGCTTTGGAGTCATGTGTAACTTGATTGAAAATGTAACTTTTGAAAAAAGGTTTTGTGATTTACATATGAAGGAAGTGAAACTAACATGGTCATTCTAACAGATGAGAGATTTAACAAACAATCACGGTATTTTTTAACGTATAATTTCAGTTACATCACACTGTAAACTTTTGCTATAAATTCTGTGTCTTACAACTGTGTAGTCCACAACAACCTGACGGAGCAGCACTCTGAAAGCTACTGCTTCCAATTAAACCTGTTGGACTATAACCTTGTGTTGTGTGATTTTTAACAAAAGAGTTTTGAAAAGTCACAAATTCAAAATACGATTCTTTGCAGGCATCATTTTGCAGTATGAAATTGATAAACAGTGTAAACAGTAGTTCAGACCTTGAATATTTCGAGACATCCATGCTTTTGAATCTTTCACTCATCAGGACAAACAGAAGAATGCCAAATTTTAAACGCTAACTATTTAGACTATAGCAGGAAAAACTATACCGCAGGGCATCAAAGATTAACAGGGTTATGCAGGAATATGCAGTTGAGATTAAAATCAGGTCAGCCATGATCTTATTGATTGTTGAAACAGGCAGGAAGGGCAGAATGGCCTACTCTTAGAACATAGAACATAGAACATAGAACAATACAGCACAGAACAGGCCCTTCGGCCCACGATGTTGTGCCGAACTTCTATCCTAGATTAAGCACCCATCCATGTACCTATCCAAATGCCGCTTAAAGGTCGCCAATGAATCTGACTCTACCACTCCCACGGGCAGCGCATTCCATGCCCCCACCACTCTCTGGGTGAAGAACCCACCCCTGACATCTCCCCTATACCTTCCACCCTTCACCTTAAATTTATGTCCCCTTGTAACACTCTGTTGTACCCGTGGAAAAAGTTTCTGACTGTCTACTCTATCTATTCCTCTGATCATCTTATAAACCTCTATCAAGTCACCCCTCATCCTTCGCCGTTCCAACGAGAAAAGGCCGAGAACTCTCAACCTATCCTCGTATGACCTACTCTCCATTCCAGGCAACATCCTGGTAAATCTTCTCTGCACCCTCTCCAAAGCTTCCACATCTTTCCTAAAGTGAGGCGACCAGAACTGCACACAGTACTCCAAATGTGGCCTAACCAAAGTCCTGTACAGCTGCAACATCACCTTACGACTCTTGAATTCAATCCCTCTGCTAATGAACGATAATACTCCATAGGCCTTCTTACAAACTCTATCCACCTGAGTGGCAACCTTCAAAGATCTATGTACATAGACCCCAAGATCCCTCTGTTCCTCCACCTGACCAAGAACCCTACCATTAACCCTGTATTCCGCATTCTTATTTGTTCTTCCAAAATGGACAACTTCACACTTGGCAGGGTTGAACTCCATCTGCCACTCCTCAGCCCAGCTCTGCATCATATCTAAGTCCCTCTGCAGCCGACAACAGCCCTCCTCACTGTCCACAACTCCACCTATCTTTGTATCATCTGCAAATTTACTGACCCACCCTTCGACTCCCTCATCTAAGTCATTAATAAAAATTACAAACAGCAGAGGGCCCAGAACTGATCCCTGCGGAACTCCACTTGTAACTGGACTCCATGCTGAATATTTACCATCTACCACCACTCTCTGACTTCGACCGGTTAGCCAGTTTTCTATCCAATTGGCCAAATTTCCCTCTATCCCATGCCTCCTGACTTTCCGCATAAGCCTACCATGGGGAACCTTATCAAATGCCTTACTAAAATCCATGTACACTACATCCACTGCTCTACCCTCATCCACATGCTTGGTCACCTCCTCGAAGAATTCAATAAGACTTGTAAGGCAAGACCTACCCTTCACAAATCCGTGCTGGCTGTCCCTAATCAAGCAGTGCCGTTCCAGATACTCGTAAATCCTATCCCTCAGTACCCTTTCCATTACTTTGCCTACCACAGAAGTAAGACTAACTGGCCTGTAATTCCCGGGGTTATCCCTATTCCCTTTTTTGAACAGGGGCACAACATTCGCTACTCTCCAGTCCCCTGGTACCACCCCCGTTGCCAGTGAAGACGAGAAGATCATTGCCAACGGTACTGCAATTTCCTCTCTTGCTTCCCACATAATCCTAGGATATATCCCGTCAGGCCCGGGGGACTTGTCTATCCTCAAGTTGTTCAAAATGTCCAACACATCTTCCTTCCTAACAGATATCTCTTCTAGCTTATCAGTCCGTTTCACACTCTCCTCTTCAACAATACAGTCCCTCTCGTTCGTAAATACTGAAGAGAAGTACTTGTTCAAGACCTCTCCTATCTCTTCCGACTCAATACACAGTCTCCCACCACTGTCCTTGATCGGACCTACCCTCGTTCTCGTCATTCTCAGGTTTCTCACATACGCATAGAATGCCTTGGGGTTATCCTTGATCCTATCCGCCAGGGATTTTTCATGCCCTCTCTTAGCTCTCCTAATCCCTTTCTTCAGGTCCCTTCTGGCTATCCTGTATCCCTCCACTGCTCTGTCTGAACCTTGTTTCCTCAACCTTATGTAAGCCTCCTTCTTCCTCTTTACTAGACATTCAACCTCCCTCGTCAACCAAGGCTCCCTCACACGACCATTTCTTTCCTGCCTGATCGGTACATACATATCAAGGACACGTCGTATCTGCTCCTTGAAAAAGTCCCACATTTCCACCACATCCTTCCCTGACAGCCTATGCTCCCAACGTATGCTCCTCAAATCCTGTCTTACAGCATCGTAATTTCCCTTCCCCCAATTGTAAAAACTTCCTTGTTGTGTGCACCTATCCCTCTCCATAACCAAGGTGAAAGTGACAGAATTGTGGTCGCCATCACCAAAATGTTCACCCACTAACAAGCCCACCACTTGTCCCGGTTCGTTACCGAGTACCAAATCCAATATGGCCTCCCCTCTGGTTGGACAATCTACATACTGCGTTAGAAAAGCTTCCTGGACACACTGCACAAACACCGCCCCATCCAATCTACTTGATCTAAAGAGCTTCCAATCAATATTTGGGAAGTTGAAGTCGCCCATGACTACGACCCTGTGGCTTCTGCACCTTTCCAAAATCTGTTTCCCAATCTGTTTCTCCACATCTTTGCTGCTATTGGGGGGCCTATAATAAACACCCAACAAGGTGACTGCACCTTTCCTATTTCTGACTTCAGCCCATACTACCTCCAGAGGCAGATCTCCCTCAAACTTCCTTTCTGCAGCCGTTATACCATTTCTAATTAGCAATGCCACCCCCCCTCCTTTTTTACCACCCTCCCTAATCTTACTGAAACATCTGTAACCAGGAACCTCCAACAGCCATTCCTGTCCCTCATCTATCCATGTTTCCGTGATGGCTACAACATCGTAGTCCCAGGTACCGATCCATGCCTTAAGTTCACCCACCTTATTTCTGATACTCCTTGCATTGAAGTATACGCACTTGAGCCCATCTCTGTGTCCGTAAGTAGTCCCTGTCAGTGCTACCTTCTCCACAGCCTCCCTACAGTCTTGGACATCCTGACACACAGCTAGCTTACTTGCTGGACTACAAGTCCGGATCCCATCCCCCTGCCAAATTAGTTTAAACCCCCCCGAAGAGTGCTAGCAAACCTACCCCCCAGGATATTGGTGCCCTTCTGGTTCAGGTGCAACCCGTCCTGTTTATACAGGTCCCACCTTCCCCAGAATGCAGTCCAATTGTCCAAATATCTGAAGCCCTCCCTCCTACACCATCCTTGCAGCCACGTGTTCAACTGCACTCTCTCCCTATTCTTTGCCTCTCTGTCACGTGGCACCGGCAACAACCCTTGTTTATATGTTGTAAAGAGGTACTAAGTAATTGTCAAGTTTCCTGATTGGCCATGGGGTTGCCATTGTGAAAACAATAGCGAATACAAACTCTCTTAACTCATGAGTTATTCAAAAAAGGCACAAGGGTTTAACATGTTCCTTTTGTTTATAAATGTTTCTGAATTGCTGGATTACATCTCACAATAGGCAGAGTACAGACTATACTAAATGAGCTTACTCTTGCAAAACCACAACAAAACGTCTGTCAGAGGTAATTCTGTGATTGGGCAACACCTGCTGAATAATCATGATCATTAAACTAAGAGTAACATAATAATAAACTTAATTTGTCAGGCTTATCACATGGCTCATTTATAATTGCATTGAGTGACATATATTCCTAGACAGGAGCTCACCCAGGCAAACTAAAAGCTCTCAAGTCCATTTCAGTCGGTGAGATTTAACATAGCCACACTGAAGCTCCAGCTCAGTTTGATTTACGTCTGGACCATTGGAAGTCAGGGAAATCCATGATAATGGTTAATAAATTCCTAAGATAAATACATAATTAACAAGCCTAATTGTGATTACCTGGACAAGTTACCAGTATAAAACATTTGATGGCCTGATGCTTTTGCAGCCATAACTTCACTTTGTAATTTCTGAATATATCTGCTCCTGTCATAAATTGCAACTTTCTTTCTTTGGTCCTTTTAATTCCTATGTTTTCTTTTAGGAAAGAATATTGCTGAAGCCAGAATTATGTAAATTGATGTTTCTTTTGAACACTTTCCTACATATATGTCACCTTGCTGTCAGAATAATATGTAACAAATGAAGAAGGTAGATAGCAGAAGATAATAAAGGACCCCTATGAACTCACCCCTTAAATATTTATTATTTACAATAGCTCTATGAATTATAAAACCATTGCAATGGATTTTAAACACTCAACTCTGAAAAACAGATATAATTTCGAATTCAGACTTTTTTTTAAACAGAGTTTGACAAAGTTAAAAAAAAGTTGAGAAACTTAAAAGTTAAGAGAAAATAAAAATACTTTCATTATCCAACCATTGATCGTTTTCTCCCTCTCTGCCTAACTTCATCAAGTTTTTTTAGCACAGGGCCTGACTTCTTAGAAGTGGTCGAGTAACTCTTAAGGAAAACTTTGAACACATTTTCTGTGTTGGGGTGACTGCTCAGGAAAGCTTTCTCCAGGACGTAAAGATCGACCCCTTTATCCTCGGGTAAAGCAGATATAAAACTTAGGCCAAAGTCTATCAGCACCAAACTCAACTCTTCCCCAGGTTGCCGTATCATCATGTTTGAGGTAGTGAGGTCCCCATGGATAACATCCTCATCGTGCATCTTTGCCAGGATCTGCCCAATTTTTTCGGCCAAGGGAAAAAGCTTTGCTGTATCTGTTGCAGAACTGTGAGTGGAAGTTATGTAGTCATGGACAGTTACAGCCCCAACTAAATCTTCAAAGTAGATGCAACTTGTATTGTAGTCCACAAAATACACTACAGGGGTTGCAATACCTAAAATTAAAAGAAGAAAAAAATGACTTTCCACATATTTTGTTTTAACTCAGTGAATTTTCTTCCTCTCCAATCGCATGGAAAGTTCAACTCCAACCAGAATATATAGTTTGACAGATCTTTGTTGCTCTGTTACTATTACCATGTAACTAATATCTAGGTCCACACTGCAATTGAAAGCAAGCTATTTCATTTTATGGGGTATCATACCTGAGCCCAATATTTTCTGAGTCACTTTCACACATTTTCTATTGATTCAAGGCCAATACAATGAATCTTAACCAAGTTTTCCTTCACTGGTCCACAGTTAGGTCTTATGCCCTTACTGCAGGGTGGATAGCAAGAATTTCTTTCCCCACAGGAGAGGATTCAATTACTAGGGGTCACCAGTGCAAAGTGAGGGGGGAAAAGTTTAGGTGAGATATACAGGGAACGTTCTTCACGCAAAGGATGGTGGGTGTCTGGAATGCTTTGCCAGTGAAGGTGGTAGGGACGGGAATGATAGCATCATTTAAGATGTAACTAGACAGATACATGATTGGACAGGGAGCAAAGGGGTACAGATCCTTAGAAAATAGGCTGCAGTTTTAGATAGAGGATCTGGATCAGCGCAGACTTGGAGGACTGAAGAGCCTGTTTCTGTGCTGTAATTTTCTCTGTCCTTTGCGACATCAGCTGAGATCAACTGATATGGCAGATGCTGTACTGAACTCAACTCAATGAGAACTCCAGTTATATACTTCTCTGAGTAACTGAGCAAATGGGGAACTGAACACAACGTGGAATCATGGGTTTGAATTTTAAGGAAGAAATACAAACCTGTATACAGAATTATTAAAATGCAGTATTATATGACTACAGGTCTCTATGCTCTCAGTAATAAATACTGTACCACAAATCATTGTTATAAACTAAACTGCCAACCTGAAAATTACAGTTGACATGTTCGCAAATTTACACACTGCTTACATAATGAAATTTCTTTGCTTCCTGACATAAATGTTAACCAGTTTACTTATATTAACACCTCTGCTAAACCAAATCAGCAAAGGGATTAAGCACGAATGCACAAAAATTGGTTACATCAGTTATTAGATTCCAGTGACATAGAATAGACTTTCCTGCTTTTTTTTTATCTACTAAAATTAATAGAAAGAACATTGTAAAATACTTTGGGATATCTGGAGGCAGTAAAAGACAGTAAACAAATGCTCGCCTTTCTTTCTTGAAGCTGTGTATACTCTTAGACTAATCCAGTTTAAAATCCAATTCCCGAAAATGAAGACCAAAATTCTGAACCCCAACTGCTCAATGTTTACTTAGGAGGAATAGGCTGTCTCCTGAATTTGAGACAAAAAATCTTCATAGTTCATAAAATATGGCTTCTTGTTGTAGAATAAATCGCCACTAGAAATCCAGAAGTTACACTTTCTGACAGAGCATTCCCATTTGAAATGTTAACACTCAGTCCTTCATCATTTTGATGGTCTTTCAGCTTTTCAATCAGTAAGAACAATCTATTATAATACTGACCAGCTTTCCTGCACCTGAGGATGGATCGTACTTCCTGAGTAGTCCTGCGATTGGTGAGTTTCTTATCCAGAGTTGAGTGTCGATATGATTTGGGGAATCTTTCCTTCACAACTGTTGGCTTTCCAAGGAAATTGCCCCTGTAGATTTTGGCTTCGGCACCTTGTTTGACCATTTGGAAATGAAGAAGGAAGTTTTGGACTCGCAGCTTCCCAATTGTTTCCAGCTCATCCTGCTGTGAAGTTTCTGCCATTGTGATGTATGGAGTTCAAAGGAAAATCTGCAATCAAGATCAGACCACAGGAAAACACTGAAGTAAAACTAGAATAGAAGGTACATTGATGTACACTTTCCCAAGTTACTGCGAAATAGGGCTTCCATCCAAAATTACTTACATATGTTCACCAAATTTATACCTTTGTGAATTTATGGTAAAATGAAAATATCAGTACTACAAAATAGAGCATTTTTCCACTTCTGACCCCTAACAATGGCCTTTAGCTTTCTTAAACTGTTGGAGCTTAAATCCAAGTGTCCAAAACCTCTCAAATGTATTCGTTATTTCAACTTGCTTCTTGGAGTACATCTACCTTTTCCATTATGCAGTACTTAAGACTTGTCAGATTTTAGTTTTAAATGCTGCTGTTTCGACCCCAAATTTCATTTTTAAAAATTGCACCAAATTTCTGAATCCAAGCAATCAATGTGAATTAGGAACTTGCCCTTGGATCACCATATTCAGTGCTTCCCTTTTTCTCAACCTTACTTTCTACACTTGAGCCACATTTTTGTTCTTTTCAAGCTTGTTCCTGAACTTTGAGTTTAATTAATGACGCAGAATTTTGCATGGAAATTTCGGTGCATTTCATTATGGGGTTTTCCACAGTCTGGTTGGATGATCACTTTCACACAGAAGTTGGTCAGGAAGAATCATCCCCTTCTAAACCAACAGCTATCTGCTGTACCTACGTTATGGGCCTCTTCCCTCCTCTTGCTCTACAAACCTCTGAGATTTCAACACTCTCCGATTCCTGACCTCTTGCTTGCTGTTGATTTTCAATGCACTATTGCTGGCCATGGCTTCAGTTTCATCCTATTCACTCTATCAAAACATCTCAATTTTCACAACAACTATTAGGTTGCCCTTTAAATTTTCTCTACTCCGCATTTTGGTAAGACAAATTAGGGTAGGACTTGCACACTTAATAGTAGGGAGTGTGAGGCAGCATCAAAGGAGAAGGAGAATCAACGTCGATTCTCCTTCGCCTTTGATGCTGCCTGACCTGCTGTGCTTTTCCAGCAACACATTTTTAAGCTCTGATCCCCAGCATCTGCAGTCCTCACTTTCTCCTAGTAGGGGAGTGTGGCCAAACAGTGACATTGGGTGCAGGTCCAGAGTCCCTTGAAAGTTGATTCGCAGGATATTGAAGAAGGCATTTGATATTCTTGCCTTCAATGCATCGAGTTTAGGAGTTTGGATGTCTTGTTGTGGCTGTACAGGATATTGATGAGTCAAGAGTGTTGTGCTGGAAAAGCAAAGCAGGTCAGGCAGCATCCGAGGAGCAGGAGAATCGACATTTTGGGCATAAGCCCTTCATCAGGACCTTTTCCAGCACCACACTCTCGACTCTGACCTCCAACATCTGCAGACCTCACTTTCTCCTAGGACATTGGCGAGGCCACTTTTGGAATATTGCATGTAATTATGGTCTCCCTGAAACAGGCAAGAAGTTGTGAAACTTGAAAGGGTTCAGAAAAGATTTACAAGAATGTTGCCAGGGTTGGAGGGTTTGACCTATACGGAGAGGCTGAATAGGCTGGGGCTGTTTTCCCTGGAGTGTCGGAGGCTGAGGGGTGACCTTATAGAGGCTTATAAAATCATGAGGGGCATGGACAGGGTAAATAGCTCATAGTAGGTGAGTCCAAAACTAGGGCATAGGTTTAAGTCGAGATGGACCCAAGGAGCAACTTTTCCATGCAGAGGATGGGGCGTGTGTGGAATGAGCTGCAACAGGAAGTGGCAGAGGCTGGTACAACTGGAACATCTAAAATGTGAGTGAATGGGTACATGAGTAGGAAGGGTTTAGAGGGACATGGGCCAAATGCTGGCAAATGGGACTAGCTTAATTTAGGATATCTGATCGGCATAAATGAGTTGGACTGAAGAGTCTGTTTCCATGCTGTACATCTCTATGGTTCAAAGAGTTACCACATCTTCTCCAATTTCTCAACATAACTGACTTCCTTCAGCTCTATTTCCATCCTCTTCTTTACCTTCCATTTCCATTTTCTCCTCCACTTTCCCCTTTCCAACCTCACTCCAAACTCCCTGCAACCACTCTTTTAACCCCTTCGTCAAAGATCTTTTGTCCTACTTTCTATCTCCATATCCACCATCACCATATCCATGTCCCTGCCACCTCTCACATTCCCTCCCCACAGGGACATAGCAGCTGGCCATTCAGCCCATCAAGTGTGTGCTGCTATTCAATTAGGTCATGAGTTGATCATTTATTTCAATCTTCTTTTCTAATCAATCTGTTCAGAGATGTTATTTCGCACTCTGGAGCAGGTTGGACTTGAACTTGGGTCCCCTGGCTCAGAGTACAGAGACTACCACTTTGCCACAAAAACTCTGATGTAATTGGTACCCAGAAATCTATCAACATCCATTTTCCACACCCATTTGGGGTAAAACATTCTAAAAATTCACCACCTGAGTGAAAAACTTCCTTCTCATTCTCAGTTTTAACCTCAAATTAAAAGATAAACCATTTATGTTTTCTTGTTCTAGACTCAACAGTCAGGAAAACACTTTAACCATGTAAACTGATCACATCTGTAAGAATTTTAGAAGGTTAACAGAGATCACCTGTCATTCTTTCACATTCTGGAGACTACATGCTCAGTTTCCTCAATCCCTTCTCAGACAATCCATGATCACAGGAATTAGTCAGCTGAACCTCCACTGCACTCCCTCGATGGCACATTTATCCCTCTTCAGATTAAGAAATGAAAACTGGACATAATACTCCAGGTGTGGTCTCATCAAGGTTCTATGCAATTGCAGCAAGATATCTTTACTCCTATACTCAAATTTCCTTTCAATAAATCTAATGTATCATTTGCCTTCCTAATAATTTGTTGCACCTGCATGTTAGCTTTTCGGTGTCTTAGAAACAAGATCACCCAGATCCATTTGGACATCAACATTTCACAACCTCCCATCAGTAAAGAAACACTGTCTTTTTGGGTTTTTTTCTACAAAATGAATAACTGACTATAAAAGCAAAATATTATGGGTGCTAGAAATCTGAAACACATAGAAAGAATGCTAGAGAAACTCAGTAACTCTGACAGCATCTGTAGAGACAGAAAGAGTTAATGCTCGAGTCTGATACTGGATTCAAAATGTTAACTCTGTTTCTCTCTCTACAGATGCTGCCAGACCTGTTGGATGTCTACAGCATTCTGTTTATTTTGGATAACTTATTACTTATTGATATTACATTCATTTGGCCATGATTCGTTTATCTTTTCCAGATCCCTTTGGTGTCTCCTTGCATCCTCCTTGTAATACACACTCTCAAGCTTTATGTCATCAGTAAATTTGGAAAGAATAATAATTGGTTCCCATGTCAAAAAATTTATACAGATTGTGAACACCACTGGCCTTAGAACAGATCCTTCTGGTGCACCAATGGTAACAGCCTGCTATGCCGAGAATGATCTATTCATTCTTATTTGTTTTCTGTCTGTTAATCAATTCTCAACCCATATCATTATGTTATCCCCATTCTCACGTGCTCTAACATTGATTACCAACTTCCTCTGTCAGACCTAATCGAAACCCTTATAAAAATCCAAATATACCACGCCCATACCAACATAAGAAATAGGAGCAAGAATAAGCCAACTGGCCCATCAAGCGCTTTGCCACTCAGTAAGATCATGGCTGATATTTTCATGGACTCAGCTCCACTTATCCTTCTGCTCATCATAACCCTTAATTCCTTTCCTGTACAAAAATGTATTTTTGCCTTAAAAACATTCAATGAAGTAGCCTCAACTGCTTCACTGGTCAGGAAATTCCACAGATTCACAACCCTCTGGGTGAAGAAGTTCCTCCTCAACTCAGTTCTGATTCTGCTCCCCTTTACTTTGAGGATATAGCTCCTCGTTCTAGTTTCACCTACCAGTGGATACAACTTCCCTGCTTAGAGAACAAAGAAAATTTACAGCCTAGGAACAGGCCCTTCAGCCCTCCAAGCCTGGTGATCCAAACCCACTATCTAAACCTGTTGCCCAATTCCTAAGCATCGTATACCTCTGCTCTCTACACATCTTAAGTGACTCCACCATGCCTGCCTCTGTTGGCAACGCATTCCAGACACCCTACCACCCTCTGTGTAAAGTATTTGCCGTGTGTATCTCACTTAAACCTTTCACATCTCACCTTGAAAGCGTGACCTTTTGTTTTGAATCCTTCACCCTGGGAAAAAGCTTATCTCTATCTACCCCCTTCATGATTTTGTAGACCTCAATCAGGTCCCCCCACCCCCCATCTTTTTTTACTGAAAACAATCCTAACCTACTCAACCTCTTTTTATAGATAGCACCTTCCATACCAGGCAACATCCTCGTAAACCTTATCTGCACCCTCTCCAAAGCGTCCACATCCTTTTGGTAATGTGGCGACCAGAAGTGTACACAGTATTCTAAATGCAGCCGAACCAATATCTTGTATAATTTTAACATGACCTGCCAGCTCTTATACTCAGGAGCCCGTCCATCTGCTTCTATCTTATCTATTTCCTTCATAACTTTATACATTTCCATAAGATCCCCGCTCATTCTTCTAAATTACAGTAAGTTTAGCCCCAGTCTACTCAATCTCTCCTCTACTGAGTTAAAAAAAATCACACAACACCAGGTTATAGTCCTACAGGCTTAATTGGAAGCACTAGCTTTGAGCACTACTCCTTCATCAGGTGGTTGTGGAGTACACAATTGTAAGACACAGCTCCAAATCACTTCCTCTACTGTATCTACTTGTTCTTAATTTTTAAGAAAAGTTACATCCCCAAAAAATTCCAATTGAGTTATCAAACTTTTATAAGTCATTGACTCAACCCAATCATACCATTGTTTTTCTGAGTGTCTATCACAGCCTTGATAAGACACTCAAATGATTTTCTCAACTGATGTCAACAACAGGTTTGCAGATCTCCATTTTCTCCACCTTCCTTCTTAAATAGTGGAGCTGCATTGCTACGGTTTGCAAGAGCCATTCCAAATCCTACTGCAGTTTGAAAGATGACCACCAATATATCCAACTAACTACCTGCAACTGCCACTTCCACTCAGGGATGAGGTATATCTGGTCCAGAGGATTACAAATCCACATCTCCCTTGTTCCTGAGAGTACTCCCCCTTACATAGAACAGAAGAGGGGCTATCTTCTCCTCCACCTCTTTTTCCTTTGGAACCCACCACATTGCACCTACCCCACCCCACCACACCACACCACACCACCCCTCCCACACTCCAACTCCAACTCCCCTCTCCCTCTCTCCATCTCCCTCTCCCTCTCCCTCTCCCACACTCCAACTCCCCTCTCCCTCTCCCTCTCTCCCTCTCTCCATCTCCCTCTCCCTCTCCCTCTCCCTCTCCCTCTCTCCCCCTCTCCCTCTCTCCCTCTCCATCTCCATCTCCATCTCCCACACTCCAACTCCCCTCTCCATCTCCCTCTCCCTCTCCCTCTCCCACACTCCAACTCCCCTCTCCCTCTCCCTCTCTCTCTCTCCATCTCCATCTCCCTCTCCCTCTCCATCTCCATCTCCATCTCCATCTCCATCTCCCACACTCCAACTTCCCTCTCTCCCACTCCCACCCCCCAATGGCTGCTCTAGTCATTGAGCTGCCTCCCCCAGCCACACCGGCCTTACCGTCCCAGGGCCTCGCTACTCTGGAGCACTTTATTCCGGAGAGAGAAAACACTTTCCAGAAGGCCGCGGGCTAGGAGTAAAAGACAAGGCGGAGTTCTGGCTCATGCTCCCTTGCCACAGACCGCGCCGGGAGTGGGGTGCTGCGATGGTCCTCCAGTATCCCGGCACACAGTGTGTCTGGCTGAAGCCGATATGGGGGCTGCCATCTTTAGTCCTGGCATCCTGCAGCTCTCACTCATTGAAGTGGCACATATTTGCTTTTGTTCTATTACAGTGCAGTTACAAGATTATTCAACTCGTGTTAGACGGTAAATATCGAATAAAACTAGATCTTACGCTGGAATCCTTCTTAAACCACTCCATTTGTATTTCGCCCACTAAGATCTTTACTAAAACCCACCTCTGACCAAACTTCAACCCACCATTCCCATGTTTTCCTTTTCAGACTTCAAGATTACATTCTATGCAATGCACTTCGTGAAGCATCTTGCAATATTTCATCATGTGAAAGGCATCATATTATTGTAAAAGCTATTATTGTAAAATAACAAAGTGAGCCATCGAATAGTTCCAAGCCAATATTTTCCCAACAAACTAAAAACAACAGTTGAATGTATTGAGTATTAGATCAAAATTATATTCACCTTATCTCTTGAGTCCAGACAATTCAATATGTTTTTAACTCTGAAGTTGAGAGTTGAAGGCCTATTCAACCTGAGCACGTCATTTAGGGTGATGCACAGCAGGTCAGGCAGCATCTGAGGAGCAAGAGGGTCAATGTTTCAGGAGGGATATCCCCAAAACGTTGACTCTCTTGCTCCTCAGATGCTGCCTGACTTGCTGTGCCTTTTCCAGAACTACACTTAATTGACTCTGGCTCTCCAGTGTTGATATATATTTTGTTCCACAAATCCAGACGACACAAGTTTCAGCACAATGGTAGATGCTTTATTATCGGATAGCTGGTGAGGGATACTCAATGTCCCCAAAAGTAGTTGTGCATCTACTTGTGGTGACACTTCTCCTCAAATCTCTGCCCTACCCACAAAGGCAGTACTTTTTATAGGAATAATACAAAAGGTCTATAAGTCACATGGTTGATTGTCGTTACATTGTTTAAGATGGGCAATTATAATGTTACAAGGCATGGTGAATGCCGATATCCAATGATATACGAGTGAATGGATTACAGGGACTGATTATCGTATTCTTCATGATCATGTGTTGATGGGAAGAGATTAAAACAGAAGGGTTTTGCCTGTTCTCAATGGGGGGGGTGGTTCACATACCTATGCTAATACAGAGGGGAAGCAAGATAATGGGAGCAGGAGGCAGTTTAACAGGGCTGTGGCTAAGGCTATCAGTCTTGTCTGAGGAGGGCAAATACCTTTGCCTGAGGCTGCAGAGGAATTCATGCATGTAGCTCCAATGGATTTCTTCTCTAAGATTCAGTCAGCCTCCTCCCTACTGAGGTGGTCTGTGTATTCTGTAAGAGGAGAAAGTGAGGACTGCAGATGCTAGAGATCAGAGCTGAAAAGTGTGTTGCTGGAAAAGGAGCAGGAGAATCGACATTTTGGGCATAAGCTTATGCCCGAAGCATCAATTCTCCTGCTCCTTGGATGCTGCCTGACCTGCTGTGCTTTTCCAGCAACACATTTTTCAGCCATATTTGGTAAGAAGACAGACATGCAATTGACACTGCAGTGAGTCTCTTTGTTAGTGGAATGTTTAACCTTTGAGTCCCCGGTATGCTTTGAAAGAGACGTAAATCACAGAACTGATCCCTTTGTGGCTTTCTAACTTCCTCATTCCCTCCTATTGATCACTCAATGATCAACCGGGTCCCCTCAGTGCCTATAGCGAAAACACTCGGACAACAGTGACCATAAGCACTGGAGCACTAGAATGCAGGTGATTACAATTAGTATTGTAATTCTGATATGTACTAGCAGGCCTCCCAGTCCTCCAAGAATGCCCTCGACTGGCAATCCCTCCATGCCATTGCTAAACCCCTTTTCAATAGTTTGGAGAGACTGGATTTCCCATGTGATGTGTTTAGAGAAGTCAGTGATGTTAGTGGACTTGTCAGGGACATAGCTGCAGAACTCTCCCCCAACAATAGCATAGGTACAACCCTCCTTGGCTAGCAGGAAGTCCAGGCCCAAACCATTTCTGGGGGGGCCACAGTCCTAACTGCAAGTAGCTCTGCGTTAATTTCAGTTAAAGCATTAGCCGTATCATTGGCGACCCTTTCCCATATGGTCCAGAGCTAAGTTCTTGGACATGTAAATAGATTCCCATTGGAAGAGGGAACATTCCCATCCAGGCGAGGAACCAATGAGGGACATTCTGGGTCCCGGGGGTGAGGGTAGGTTGTCCAAGATGTGAATGCAGAGTACAACATACCCCATGTAGCATGACCCCTCCAATCGGAGGGAAGCCAGGGGTCGGCTTTCAACCTGCAAATACAATATGTGCCACTGTAGGCTGTTAAGATGGAAACTGTCACCCCCCCCCCCCCCCCCTCCCACCCTCAATCTGGGAGTAGGGTTATTCCAGGGGCAGCCTGATATTCTGCTTGGGACAGCAGACCAATCAAATACAAAGTAGCCATACTCTGTTAAATTCTGAATGGGTTTGACCCGGGGATAGCAAAACAGCACTTACTCATCCCCACATTAGTATTTTTACAGGGTTTCCCTTCCCGCCTGAAACAAATGATGTAGTCGATGGTGTTGTTGAGAACGACAAGGGAGGGAGGTCTATGTGATTGGTTATAATTAGGTTGATACTAGTCGGTGAATAAAGTCAGGTTATACCCTGCCGACTGCCATTCCTGTGCATCATCAGTGTTGGAAAGGCTTCAATGCAGCAGCCATTCAGCCACTTCATGCCAGTGAAAAGGTACAAGTCACAAAGGGATTTCGCCCACCCACCCCTACCGAGTGGTGTAGCATGTGGGCACATACCCGGCATCGGGTGTCTCTCCCCATTACACGGGCTGTCTGGTAGACCAGGTGCATAAAAGGTATTATGCATAGGGGTGTCAGTTTGAAATTAATTTGATCCCAAGGCCCCATTTCCCAAAGTCACAAGTATGGAAAACATCTTCCACGCTAATTCTTTTGCAGTCAGTTCTGTGTATCCACTGAGTCTGCCCTTGTACCTTCACAGCTCTTGGGGGTGGTCAGCAGCACCTAAAACGGTCCTTTCCATCTTGGTCCCAACTTCTTTCATTCCCAGTCTTTTATCAGGCTCAGCAGTGGGGAGGTCCCCTTCAAGCAGATTGTCGCTCTCTCGGTAAGCCTGACGTACCTGCGAATGCAAACTTTGAAGAGATTTGGTTAACCCCTGTAGGTGCGCCCCCACCTCCTCTCCCAGGGTGTTCATATCTAGTCTCTCGGGGCAGGGGGTGGGGGGGGCACTATCTCAAGTCCCCATGGGGTCTTCATGGGCTTCTTGTAAATCATCTCAGCAGGACACAGACCAGTTTGGCTTGAAGGGGTAACCCTCATGTGGAACAGGACCAAGGGTAGGACCTTCAACCAACTTCGGCCTGTTTCTTGTTTTAGTTTTGCCAGCTTATTTTTTTAGGGTACCATTTGCTGGTTCCACCACTCCAGCCGCTTATGGGTGGTGAATGCAGTGGAATTGTTGTTTTATTGCTAGTTCCCTGCAGATCCCCTCATTAATTTTAGCCACGAAATGTGGCCATTTGTCTAAGCTTATTGTCTCCTGGAGTCCATAGCGGGGAATTATTTCCCTCAACAATATTTTTATTTCTGGGGGGCCACAGTTGCAGATTGACTCAATCCATCTGCTGAAGACATCTACTATTATCAAACAAAACTTATAACATTGTACCCTGGGTAATTCTATGAAACCTAGTTGTAGACAATTGAAAGGCCCACCAGACAAGTAATAGTCCCAGAACTGCAAGGCTGCCCTTTTCCAGCATTTGTCCTTTTGTGGATCAAGCATGCTTTGGCTCGTTTCTCAGCCATTGATTTGGAAATCAGGTTTGTAGCAAAGCACTGACCATTCCCTCCTTGTGTAGGTGTGCACAGTTATGTACATAATCCACCAAGATTGATAAAAACAAAGAAGGAACACAGACTTGCCCCACAATTTAGTATGAACATCAAGAGTGCACCACAGTCTGTGTTCCTCTGTAGGGGTGTTCCCCTATAAGTGACATGTCTCACCCAGGTCTGGCACACCCGTCCTCATACTTTTTGTAACAAGGTGTTGCTGTGAGGCCAACCGAACCAGGAAAGTGGGGTGTAGGGCTGCCTGCTTGGTGGCAGCACCTACTTGTGCATTGCCCTTGGAGATTCTGTCATGGCACCAGTGTGAGCTGAACATTTGATTACTGCTAGGCTGGATGGTAACTGTGAGGTCTGCAAAAGATTATACACAAAAACAGCATTACTAATGGATTGCCCTGTGGAGCTGAAAAATCCCCTATGCTCCCATTAGGCGTCATAGTCGTGAGCATAGCGAGAGTCTGTGTAAATATTGGCCAAACTCCCTTGTGCCAGGATGTAAGCCTGAGTGAAGGCAAACAATTCAGCCTTCTATGCTGACAGTGGAATCTCAAAGCCTGTACATCCAACCACCTCAGAATCCGTAACAATCGCGTATCCGGAGCATTGCTGACCTTTAGGTGAAATAAAGGAGCTGCCATCCACATAGAAACTGAAGTCTGCGTGTTTAAGTGGCAGGTCTGTAGTATCCCAGTCCCAATGAAATTCCTCAGTACTGGCTGATGGTGCATTGTGATCATGGGGCAGCTGAACAAACTCAGTTTTTTGTGTGACCTTTGGAGCACAACTTGGGGTCGTTCTATCCATCCCAGTAATAAATAAGGGCTCTCCTCATCTGTGTCCTGGTGTTCTCAGACCAATCCATGTTATATGTGCGTACCATTTCCACAACACTTGAGGTGTCCTCTTTGAATCTGTCATTTAAATCATCATAAGTGTGGACTGGTCCCTTTCCGTCACCCTCGCCCATTTGTTCCTGCCACTTAGTAACTTCTTCTGGTGACAAGATCATACAACAGAGGGCAAACAGATCCCGAGCTGTTGCATTGTCCATTTGAATTGTGTGCTGAACATATTGGGCGAATTGGGCAGGTTTATCTTAGCGATCCGGAGCCTGATTCATGATCACAATCATCTCTTGGGATTTCTAGGGGACATATACCCACTAATTGGTTGCTCGTCTCCCTCATCTGCCTTGGAGTTCAGTAGTTGTCTTATAGGAGCATAGTTTTGTTGGGGTGGGGTGACATGGAGATGGTGAACTCCAGTGCAAAAATTGCAGGGTGCCACTGGTTTCCTAGAGTGCATCTTAACCCGATCAGCTCTACAGGGGCTTGGGTACAGCAGTGGGGATGGAGTCATAGGTGGTTCAACGGGAGGCACTGGTCCACTAGGATAACATCCCCATTCCCCTCCTACCTCGGTATCATTCCCTCCCTCCTCAAACAGGGTTGATATGCCAGACCTGAGCTCAGGATCCCGAGAAGTGCTTAGGTTCTCTCTACAGCTTTGTTGCTTTAGCCCTCTTGTTTATCTTTATGCTGTTTCTCCTGTTCCCTTTTTAAAAACATGTCATTAATACATGCAATTTCAACATCTAAGAGAAGTATTGCCTCCATACCGTCTAGAAATAGTAGTGTAAAGAATCCCATTAATTAGATTTGTCCTACTCCTAGGCAAGTTTATCGCATAAAAATAAAAGTGCCTACCACACAGAAGGTTATTCAACCTCTTGTTTCAGTGCCAGTGCTTTGCATGAGGAACACAAAGTCTCACTTTCCCTTAATGGTTCCTCACTTGCTATGCTACCTACATGTTTCCTCATATTGCCATAACTTCTGTCACCAACTGAACATTAATCAATGCAGCTCTGCTTTAAAGTAACCATGAGGCAATGACACAGATCACTGACAATGTGGAAAGGTATAAAGCCTTGCCAATTAATTAATTAACTGTGATAATGCAGTTCAGGATAGTACAAATTGTTTTAAAATATTGAGTAATAAGCATATTTAATGAGGGATGGAAACTGAACAAGTGACTAGACATCGCACTGTGAAGTAATAAGAACGAACAAACAGATTTCACAGAAATGATTAAAATCTGCTTAGTGTTGTATATATGAAATTGTAGCAGGATTGTTCAAGTACATGCATATCCCACTCAGCTGACCAAATCACAAGTTTTTTCCTATCAGGTAGGAGTTTTGTTAAGAGTCTTCAACATAAACTGGAAATGCATTTAATCAAAATCCATTGCTATAACGTAGAATGTGCACAGTTTCCAATTCTGAACTTCATTATAGTTACCTGGTTCTAGTCTTTCAATTAAAATTCCCAATTTGTTTTTCTTTTCAAGCAGTTCTGATCAGTCATTGCTCATTTATAAGGCTGTGAAATGACTGTGGCAGCATTAATAAAAGTCTTGTCAAGATGCTTCGATTGCACATATTAATCCAAAGGCAAAGATATTTACAATAGTATCTTAACCTTTGTTACATGATCTTATTTTCAAAATAATGTTGAACTGACACTTCAGTTCTCAGTGAGGAAGGGAAATTGACATTGAATAAAGCTATGAATGGCACTCCATACTGACAAAGGAGTTGCAGCAGTCTGAAAATTAAGTGGAGGTAAACGAGTCCGAAACAAAGATTCAATTCAACCAGAATAATTTTCTGAAAACAATATTGTTGGTTTGGTATATCCAGATCCACCTTTATACTCTGTTTTACAATTTTTTAATTAAACTATATAAAGTTCACTGTGATTCCTCCACTTAATGTTAAAGTCTGAGGTGATTTTCCTCAATGTTAGGTTTCAATTTTTTTGTAAAGAAATGAGCAGATAAGCTTCACAAATCACCATCACTTTCCATTCGGACATTAGGACCCTGTTGAGTACTGACACGAGTAATTTGTCGCCCAGTATCGAGAATTCTAACAGCCACCCACAGCAGCGACCTCATTCACCCGATGGTCAGATTGCTCAGCACTGATGGCAACTTTGGGGGTACTGAGGGGTATAGGGTGATGGGGTAATAGGAGCACCTCCTAAAAGAGCTGTCGGGATGCTTTAATTTTAGGGGAGTGATGCCACCCCCGCCACCTTCCCAAATGCATCCAGGAATTGGAGCACACAAATCCTACCCCACAAAGGGGCTCTGCACCGACCCTCTACATTTCCTTTCCCCATACCTTACTCTTGCAATGGGGCACTTCTGCATTCTCTGTGAGATGACAGACCGACACTTGGCTACCCTTCTCAGTGAGACAAGGCTTACTTGTCCCCGGGGTCAATCTGTCTCTGGCATTTTAGAGTTCAGCCTAGTGTTCTGTAACCAAAAAAACAAGAAACAAAGAACAAACAACAACACAAAACCCACACAGACAGGACTATACACTGGCACCCTGGTCAATTGTTTTAATGCGATTGCAATTAAAAGTGCTAATTCATAGTTTTGGAATCAATTCACCATTCAAATGAAAGCTTTCACCGCAAATACCATTGCAATCACTCACAAATTCAAACTGGATATCCTTTAAATTGTATATAACAATTTACCAAAATTACCAATCTCTCAGACCAAAAACCCCTATAGTCATTTTCCTGACCAGGTATTTTCTCACAGATTGCCCCCCTTCCCAACGAAATGGAGGGACTGTTCCATTTTATCTTATGGCTCCTTGCTCTTCTATAAACAATTTCCACCCCATATCAATACTGTGGGGTGAGAAATTTACCGAGCCTGCCCGCTTTCTTTATTATACATTAATTTCCACCAGCCATATCTGAAAGAGGCAGCTCCCTAAACCAAATGTGTCAGGTAGTGACAAACACTTCCCTGACTGGGATGCCCAGTCCCAACCTTTTTCTGACAGGAACAATACAGAGTAGCCAATGTCACCTCGCAGCAATCCAGAACAATCTGACAAAACTTTCCTACCTTACAAGCTGGGTCCGGGTGGTTCGTTTGACCTCTTCAAGGTACCAGTTCCACTGGGCATGGGACAGATTGTCTGGCTGAACACAAGGAGCAGTCTGGGGTAAAATACCCCGGGAAACGCTCACCACTGTTTTGTTCAATTCAGACTTTCGTGTCACTTACTCAGCCCAGTGAGATGTTCCGTATGTTGAGGTTCAAGTTACAGCACCAAATGTTGAGGTATATTTTGTTCCACAAATCCGGACGACACAAGTTTCAATACAATGGTAGATGCTTTATTATCGGACAACCAACAAGAGATTCTCAATGTCCCCACAAGTAGTCCTGCGTCTACTTGTGGTGACACTTCTCCACGAATCTCTGCCCTACACACAAAGGCAGCACTTTTTATAAGAATAATACAAAAGCTCCATAAGACACATGATTCCTGATGAAGGGCTTTTGCCTGAAACATCATTTTTCCTGTTCCTTGAATGCTGCCTGATCTGCTGTGCTTTTCCAGCACCACTCTAATCTTGACTCTAATCTCTAGCATCTGCAACACCCACTTCTGCCTATAAATCATGTGGTTGATTGTTGTTACATTATTTAAGATGGGCAATTATCATTATACAAGGCCCAGTGATTGTCGATGTCCTGTGATAACTAATGGATGGATTACAGGGGCTGATTATTGTATTCGTCCTCGAATTCCAGGAGCAGCAATTACTGTTTTGGAACTTTGGAATAAAAAAGTCAAAACAACAGCAGTATTAAAAGGGAGGAGAGCAGACAAAGGAAGCACATGGCAAGGTCTTTGCAGGAGAGTGAGAGAGAGAACCTGCACAGTTACTGCCTTTGCTGTTTGAATTCATGTATCGCTGGACATCGGAGTGCATCTGGGAAAATTAACAAACAGTGAAATTCACAACTGATCTTGGAGGAACTGTTGGGTGAAGTTCACAGCACAGAATCAGATAAGTTAATTGTTGCTTTTAAGTGTGGCCTACAGACCATCTGCAGCAGGGAGTAGAGTGGGTTCTTTCTTGATTATATGTTTTTGGAGATATGTCTCTTGATTAAACTGAAAATATAAGCCGTCACTATTAATTTAACCTGGGGCAGTGTTTGTAGAGGAATAAGACGGTGTTATTTTCTGGATCTGTAGATTGTGAAGGAACTAAAATGGCCTTTAATAGAGTGATATGTACTTCTTGTCAGATGTGGGAGTTTAAAGAGAGTTTAAGGGTTACTGCAAATTATATCTGTCATAAATGCTGTAGGCTGCAAATCTCATCAGATCGAGTAGATCGGTTGGAGAGACAGTTAGAAGCAATGAGGAATTTGCAACAGCAACAGTATGTGATGGATGGCAGTTATAGGAAAGGGGGCAAGTCTCAGATACAGTCACATAGATGGGTTAACTCCAGGAAAGGTAAGAGAGGTAGGCAGCTGGTGCAGGAGTCTTTTGTGGATATACCCATTTCAAACAGGTGTGCTGTTTTGGAAAATGTAGGTGGTGATGGATTCTCAGGGGAATGTAGCACGAACAGCCAAGTTTCTGGTATTGAGACTGGCTCTAATGCAATGAGGGGAATGTGGGGTTCCAAGTGATCAATTGTTAGGTGATTCTCTAGTCCGAGGTAAAGACAGATGTTTTTGTGGCCAGCAGCTGGTGCCAGGATCAAGGATGTCTCAGAGAGGGTGCAGAATGTTCTCACGGGGGAGAGAGGCCAGCAAGAGGTCATTGTCCACATTGGAACCAATGACATAGGAAGGGAAAAGGTTGAGACTCTGAAGGGAGATTACAGAAAGTTAGGCAGAAATTTAAAAAGGAGATCCTTGAGAGTAGTAATATCTGGATTACTCCCAGTGCTACGAGCTAGTGAGGGCAGGAATAGGAGGAAAGAGCAGATTAATGCATGGCTGAGGAGCTGGTGTATGGCAGAAGGAATCACATTTTTGGATCATTGGAATCTCTTTTGGGGTAGAAGTAACCTGTACAAAGAAGGACGGATTGCATCTAAATTGGAAGGAGACTAATATACTGGCAGGGAAATTTGCTAGAACTGCTTGGGAAGATTTAAACTAGTAAGGTGGGGAGGGGGGGGGGGGGGGGGGGTGGTACCCAAGGAGATAGTGAGGAAAGAGATCAATCTATGACTGGTACAGTTGAGAATAAAAGAGTGTCAAACAGTCAGGGCAGGCAGGGAGAAGGTAGGACTAATAAATTAAACTGCATTTATTTCAATGCAAGGGGCCTAACAGGGAAGGCAGATGAATTCAGGGCATGGTTAGGAACATGAGACTGGGATATCATAGCAATTACAGAAACATGGCTCAGGGATGGGCAGGACTGGCAGCTTAATGTTCCAGGATACAAATGCTACAGGGAGGGTAGAAAGGGAGGCAAGAGAGGAGGGGGAGTGGCATTTTTGATAAGGGATAGCATTACAGCTGTGCTGAGGAAGGATATTCCGAGAAATACATCCCAAGGAAGTTATTTGGGTGGAATTGAGAAATAAGAAAGGGACGATAACCTTATTGGGATTGTATTATAGACCCCCAATAGTCAGAGGGAAATTGAGAAACAAACTTGTAAGGAGATCTCAGCTATCTGTAAGAATAATAGGGTGGTTATGGTAGGGGATTTTAATTTTCCAAGCATAGACTGGGACTGCCATAGTGTTAAGGGTTTAGATGGAGAGGAATTTGTTAAGTATGTACAAGAAAATTTTCTGATTCAATATGTGGATGTACCTACTAGAGAAGGAGCAAAACTTGACCTACTCTTGGGAAATAAAGCAGGGCAGGTGACTGAGGTGTCAGTGGGGTGCATTTTGGGGCCAAGGAATGATGGAAAAGATAGACCAGATGTAAAAGTTAAAGTTCTAAATTGGAGAAAGGCCAATTTTGATGGTATTAGGCAAGAACTTTTGAAAGCTGACTGGGGGCAGATGTTCGCAGGCAAAGGGACAGCTGGAGAATGGGAAGCCTTCAGAAATGAGATAACGAGAATCCTGAGAAAGCATATTCCTGTCAGGGTGAAAGGAAAGGCTGGTAGATATAGGGAATGCTGGATGACTAAAGAAATTGAGGGTTTGGTTAAGAGAAAGAAGGAAGATTATGTCAGCTATAAACAGGATAGATCGAGTGAATCCTTAAAAGAGTATAAAGGAAGTAGGAGTATACTTAAGAGGGAAATCAGGAGGGTAAAACGGGGACATGAGATAGCTTTGGCAAATAGAATTATGGAGAATCCAAAAAGTTTTTACAAATACATAAATGACAAAAGAGTAACTAGGGAGAGAATAGGGCCACCATCAGCAAGGCAGCCTTTGTGTGGAGCCGCAGAAAATGGGGGAGATACTAAATGAGTATTTTGCATCAGTATTTACTGTGGAAAAGGATATGGAAGATATAGACTGTAGGGAAATGGATGGTGACATCTTGCAAAATGTCCGGATTACAGAGGAGGAAGTATTGGATGTTTTGAAACTGGAAAAGGTGGATAAATCCCCAGGACCTGATCGTGTACCCAAGAACTCTGTGGGAAGCTAGAGAAGTGATTGCTGGGCCTCTTGCTGAGATATTTGTATCATCGATAGTCACAGGTGAGGTGCCGGAATACTGGAGTTTGGCAAATGTGGTGCCACTGTTTAAGAAGGGTGGTAAGGACAAGCCAGGGAATTACAGACTGGTGAGCCTGACGTCGGTGGTGGGCAAGTTGTTGGAGGGAATCCTGAGGGACAGAATCTACATGTATTTAGAAAGGCAAGGACTGATTCGGGATAGTCAACATGGCTTTGTGCGTGGGAAATCATGTCTCACAAATTTGATTGAGTTTTTTGACGAAGTAACAAAGAGGATTGATGAGGGCAGAGCGGTAGATGTGATCTATATAGACTTCAGTAAGGCGTTCGACAAGGTTCCCCATGGGAGACTGATTAGCAAGGTTAGATCTCATGGAATACAGGGAGAACTAGTCATTTGGACACAGAAATGGCTCAAAGGTAGAAGACCGAGGGTGGTGGTGGAGGGTTGTTATTCAGACGGGAGGCCTGTGACCAGTGGAGTGCCACAAGGATCGGTGCTGGGTCCTCTACTTTTTGTCATTTACATAAATGATGTGGATGAGAGCATAAGAAGTATAGTTAGTAAGTTTGCAGATGACACCAAAATTGGAGGTGTAGTGGACAGCAAAGCGGGTTACCTCAGATTACAACAGAATGTTGATCAGATGGGCCAATGGGCTGAGAAGTGGCAGATGGAGTATAATTCAGATAAATGCGAGGTGCTGCATTTTGTGAAAGCAAATCTTAGCAGAACTTATACACTTAATGGTAAGGTCCTTGGGAGTGTTGCTGAACAAAGAGACCTTGGAGTGCAGGTTCATAGTTCCCTGAAAATTGAATCGCAGGTAGATAGGATAGTGAAGAAGGCGTTTGATATGCTTTCTTTTATTGGTCAGAGTATTGAGTACTGGAGTTGGGAAGTCATGTTGCGGCTGTACAGGACATTGGTTAGGCCACTGTTGGAATATTGCATGCAATTCTGGTCTCCTTCCTATCGGAAAGATGCTGTGAAACGTGAAAGGGTTCAGAAAAGATTTACAAGGATGTTGCCAGGGTTGGAAGATTTGAGCTATAGGGAGAGGCTGAGCAGGCTGGGGCTATTTTCTCTGGAGCATCGGAGGCTGAGGAGTGACCTTATTGGGGTTTACAAAATTATGAATGCCATGGAGAGGGTAAATAGGCAAAGTCTTTTCCCTGGGGTGGGGGAGTCCAGAACTAGAGGGCATAGGTTTAGGGTGAGAGCAGAAAGATATAAAAGAGGCGTAAGGGGCAACTTTTTCACACAGAGGGTGGTGCTTGTATGGAATGAGCTGCCAGAGGAAGTGGTGGAGGCTGGTACAATTGCAACATTTAAGAGGCATTTGGATGGGTATATGAATAGGAAGGGTTTGGAGGGATATGGGCCTGGTGCTGGCAGGTGGGACTAGATTGGGTTGGGATATCTGGTCGGCATGGATGGGTTGGACCGAAGGATCTGTTTCCATGCTGTACATCTCTATGACTCTATGACTATGTGTTGATGGGATGGGAAGAGATTAAAGCAGATGGGTTTTGCCTGTTCTCAATGGGGGATTCACATACCTGTGCTAGTACAGAGGGGAACCAATATGATGGGAGCAGGAGGCAGTTTAACAGGGCCGTGGCCAAGGCTATTGTCTGGGGAGGACAAATACCTTTGCCTGAGGCTGCAGAGGAATCCATATGTGTGGCTCCAACAAATTCCTTCTCTAAGATTCAGTCAGCCTCCTCCCTATGAGATGGTCTGTCTATTCTGTAAGAAGACAGACATGCAATTGATACTGCAGTGAATCTGTTTGGTAGTGGATTATTTAACCCTTGAGTCCCCAGTATGTCTTGAAAGAGAAGTAAAACATGGAACTGATCCCTTTGTGGCTTTCTACCTTCATCACCAGCATCTGCAGTCCTCACTATCTCCTTGCACTGAATGTGTGCAACACTGTTGGAAGTGCCACCTGTGAGGTGAGACATCAAGTGTCTGTCTGCTGAAATTGAATTCAAAGGTCTCTCGGCATTATTCAATATTGGGGAAATAGACCAGGTTGTTACTGGATTCCTAGTCAAACCACAGCAGGAATACTGTAAACAATTTTAGGCCCCTGATCTGAGGAAAGATGGAAGCATAGAAAATAGGAGCAGGATAGGCCATTCAGCTTCTGCAAGGATATCGTGGCATTGGAAGCAGTCCAAAGAATGTTTACTAGACCCCGACCCTGAGCTTCCAAGTGCCCACCATGTCAACACACCACTTTGTTTCCTGGCCAATATCTCTGTCTCAGGCTTGCTGCAGTGCTCCAGCAAAGCTCAACGCAAAGTGGAAGAACAGCACCTCATTTTCCACTCTACAGCCTTCTGGACTCAATATCGAGTTCCACATTTTTTGGGCTTGAGCTCTTCCATGTCCTTATCCTAACCCCCACACACCAGGCCTTTTATCACATGGTCTGCTATTACACACAACCCATTGTTAGCCGGTAACAGTCCCCATTAATAGCTATTCACTCTCCTAGCTTGATCGTTATCCACTCCTTTGACTATCCAACTGTCCTTTTCTCTCTTTGAACTATGTCTCCACCTATCATTTAATCCTTAAGCCCTCCCTGCACCCTAACTTCTATATATTTTCCTAACTGCTATCAGTTATGAGGAAGGGTCACTGGACCTGAAATGTTAACTCTGATTCCTCTCCACAGATGCTGTAAGACCTGCTGAGCTTTTCCAGCATTTTCTGTTTTTGTTGCTAGGCTGATACCAGGTATAGAGGAACTGTCAATGAGACGAGGTTAAGTAGATTGGGACGGTACTTGTTGGAATATAGAAGAATGAGAGGCAACATTATTGAAACATTTAAGATTCTTAGAGCTTATAAAAACAAAACAAAGAACTGCAGATGCAGGAAATCTGAAACAAAACTAAATTGCTGGAGAAAGTCAACAGGTTTCGCAGCATTTGTGGAGGAAGAAACAGAGTTAGCGATTTGAGTCCAGTAACCCTTCTTCAAAACCTTCAGTACTGAAGATTCTCAGAGGATGTGGACAGGGTAGGTACCGAGAGGTTATTTCCCCTTGTGGGAGAGGCTAAGCTCAGAGTGCAAAACTTTCAAATAAGAGAGTACACGTTTAAGATAGAGATGAGGAAGAACTTATTCTCTCAGAGGGTTATGAATCTGTAGAATTCTTTACCACAAAAGTCTGGTGAGGCCTACCTCAAGGCTGGGAGCAACATATCTCAAGGCAGTGAGGTGAGTTTCTCATTTGGCAGTGGTGAGTTGCCAGTGTGTTAATAGCATGTTAAATGTCTTTTTAACACTGCAACTCCCTTCATTAATATCCAGCTTCCTGTCTTGCCAAACACACGGCAAAAGTTATACATTGAGAAATCACGACATGGAAGTGATATGGATATTTGGTGACTTCAGCTCACCTTCCGCTGTGAAGAGTTCCATGTTGCTTAGAATCAAACAGCATTGCAGGGCACGATCCACGGGACCAGCCACATCCCCATCCATGGACATACATGGTACCTGCATTCACCACTTCCTTAGGAGCCACTCTCTATGTAAAATCATTGCCACCATTTCTTTTTTAAATCTCTCTCCTCTCACCTGAAAAATATGCCCCTTAGTCTTGAAATTCCCCATCTTTGGTAAAATGCCTCTGCCATTCACCTTATCCAACCACTCCAACCTTTTGGTCACCACTCCAACCTCCTAGACTCCTGTGAAAAAAGGTCCCAGCCTATCCAGCCTCTCGTTATAACTCAAACACTTCATTCCCAGCAACATCCTGGTAAATCTCTTCTGAACCCACTCCAGCTTAATATTCTTGCTATAACAAGGCGACCAGAACTGGACATAGTACTTCAGAAGAGGGCTCACCACCATTCTGTGCAACCTCAACATAATGTCCCAAATCCTGTCCTCACTCTAGTCTACTGAGACATACTTAAGTCAGGGAATCCTGAAACAGTACGTCAAGGGCAGCTTCCCTTTCTAGTTCAGGGGATTGGCCAGAGACAAGTGTCTGCTTAGAGTATTGTTAGTCAGGGAGTCATTCCTTTTGCAGTCCAGGTCACGGTCAGTCCTGAATGCATAGCACCAGCTTGGTGGAATCAGGGCCATTGCAGAAGGGGATATGTACAGACATGAGTTAGAGATCTGGGTGTTTCTCATTTGGGACTAATTAGTTGGGCCACTCAAGGGGGTGGTGACAAACAGTCATTCTGTTGAATCTGTCCATGGCAACAAAGGAGAAAGCAGGGTGTTGGGGGTGGGATAATGGGGGTGGGGGGCAGCCATTGCCACGGAATAGAGACTTAGGAACCTATTCTTCAGGATATACCTCTTGGCTGCAGGCTGTGAGGGAGGAGGAATGACAACTGTGAAGGTGAGGCAAAAGTATTTGTAAGGAGGGCATTTGGATAGAAGGGGGGGTATCATGCGAGAAAGGGGCTTGTCAATGGTCAGGTGCATCTTGGCTTCAAGGGGTGAGGGGAAAAATGTATGATCACATCTGGCATAGTCACCTCATATGCCAGAAGCTGGGTCAAGAAGAAAGGTGGGCAGGTTCAGGTCCATGTAGACTGGTTGGTTGGGGAACTGAGGAGGTGTGGATCCAATGGGACTTACAGAATGAGCAACCGGGAAGGGGGATGTGTATGTTCAAGGCCTCATCCACACCAACAGGTGGAGGCTGGAAACATTGTCTGATGATCATTCACTGTCATGTTTCATTGTGTTCAAAATCCAAAGTATGCAGTCAGCAAGAAAATGGCTGTAACCTCACAAGAGTAGGCCAGCTAAATGTCTTGACCTGTGAGGGAGGGGGCTGCAAGACCCACCAATGTGAGGCTCTTTAAAGGGAGACCACATTACACACAGACCCAAGCACTGTGCAGGACACAGACCTGTGGGTCCCTAATTGTTGGCCATCCTAATGCATCGGCCTCCTCTTTGCTGTACACCTCCCTGCCCCAAACATCGCTGACCATCTCATTCACACCAACACTTTTGGACACAGAGTTCAGGGAAAGAATAAGGCTATTTTAGGATGCGGAGCAATGGTGTCAGCAGGAGCTATTGTCCCGTATGAGCCCTGTTCCTCTTGCTTCTAGATAATGCAGCAGACTCTGCACCCAGACATCCTGTGTGGACATGAAGTTAGGCATCATGCTGGAACTATTACATTCCGGACAACATAGAGATAGAGAAATGGACATAGTTTAAAATAATACAATTTAAAATAAATGTAAGACTTCATATATAGTGCAATATCACCTGTGCCACCATGGTATCCTCAGTAGGTGTTCTCTTTCTCACTTCTATTACATCTCCGTGTAGTCTCTGGTTCCAACTGAGACAGCCCACTTGGCAGTGGAGATTACCAGAGACAAATGGATCCTCCTCAGCTTCAACTTGGAAGTGTCAGAGAGTGACAGGTAGGGTGGAGGTGAAGGCCTAGCCACCTCTGGAGTGACCTGAAAGGAGACTTCTCAGGAGGCCGTGTCTGCAGTTCTTCCTCCAGCTGGGCACCTTCTGGGTGCCGCCCTGTCTCCCTTAAGGAAGGAGCATGGGTAGTGCTTGCTAAATTCCTTGTCTCCCTTTCGCTATGCTTTCAGATCTGAGGACGACATCTGTAGTGATGGAGTGCAGGTGTGTCTACCTCCATCAGACCCTGAGGGAGCTTGCCCCGGCTCTCCATGGCAGTGCCAACCTGTCCATGGAGGCTGACAGATGCTCACATTGACTCACTGCACTGCTCCAGCTTTAGGACAGTGAGGGCCATGTCTCCTATATTCCTGCCCGCTGCTCCTGATCCTCTTGTACATACGGATTAAGTCCCTGATTATTGACCCCATAGAGCCCTCTCCTGCCTGGGGCTGAGCAGGTGCATACTCTCAGTCAGTCCTCCAAGTGCCAGTCACAAGACCATTTCTTCTCTGCCCAGCTGTGGAGCTTACACAGTGAAGTGCTCACCACACCGTGTACACACACTCTTTATGCCTACCATTCCCTGCCGAGGTATCCATTTCTGGGCTAGGAGAAAGCGAGGACTGCAGATGCTGGAGATCAGAGTTGAACAGTGTGGTGCTAGAAAAGCACAGCCAGTTAGGCAGCATCTGAGGAGCAGGAGAGTTGACATTTTGAGCATAAGCTCTTCATCTGGAATGTAGGGATGGCCTAAGGGGGCTGAGAGGCAAATGGGAGGGGAGTAGGGCTGCGGGAAAGGTAGCTGGGAATGCGATAGGTGGATGAAGGTGGAGGGGTGATGGTGATAGGTCAGAGAGGATGGTGGAGTAAGGTGAAAGTGTTCGGCACATTTTGTTCAAGCTGATGTAGGTGGGAGAAACTCAGAGAATTCATAGAATCCCTACAGTGTGGAAACAGGCCAGTTGGCCCAACAATTCCACACCGACCCTCCGAAGAGTAACCCAACCAGACAATTCCCCTACGCTGCTACTTTACATTTCCCTTGACTAATAACAAAGAACAAAGAAAATTTACAGCCGAGGAACAGCCCCTTTGGCCCTCCAAGCCTGAACTGATCCAAATCCACTATCTAAACCTGTCGGTCAATTCCTAAGCACCTGTATCCCTCTGCTCCCCACCTACTCATGTATCTGTCCAGCCACACCTTAAATGAATCTACCGTGCCTGCCTATACTACCTCTGCTAACTATGCGTTTTGGGCACCACCACCCTCTGTGTGAAGTACTTGCTGCGAATATCCCCATTAAACTTTTCACCTCTCACCTTGAATGCGTGACCTTTCGCTATTAATCCTCACTCCGGGAGAAAGCTTGTCTCTATCCACACTCAATCAGGTCCCCCCTCAATCTCCTTTTTTCTAATGAAAAGTATCCTAACCTATTCAACCTCTCGTCAGACCTAGCACCTTCCATACCAGGCAACATCCCCATAAACCCTCTCTGCACCCTCTCCAAAGCGTCCACATCCTTTTCCTAATGTGGAGACCAGAACTATACACAGTATTCTAAATGCCGCTGAACCAAAGTCTTGCACAATTTTAACATGACCGCCAGCTCTTATACTCAGTTCCCCATCCAATGAAGGCAAGCTACTTGACCACTCTAACCACCTGTGCTGCCACCTTCAGGGTACAATGGACCTGAATTCCCAGGTAATGACCTAAAGAAAAACTATAGGTAATTTAAGCAATTCAACTAACCTGCACATCTTTGAAAGGAAACCCACACAGATGCAGAGAGAATGTACAAATTCCACACAGTCACCCAACTTTGGAATCAAACCCAGGTCCCTGGCACTGTGAGGCAACAGTGCTAACCATTGAGTCACCATGCTGCCCTATGCGCTGAGAGGTCCTGGGTGAGACGTGGGGCTGCACAAAGGCCATGCGGGGTTAGAGGTATGGGAGACTGGGGGAGTTAGAGTAAGTGGCAGAAGATGTTACAGACAGTATTGAGAGCAGTAGAGCATGAGCCTTGGCAGAATGTATGTGGAGTAGCAGAGATAGAGTGAGTATGAAGTTGACAAAGGAAGTGTGCAGCATTTTCCTTGGTAGAGCTGAGAAAGTCATCGATCTTCAAATGGCACTGCTGGCTGTCCCTCTGGACCCATGGATGCCACACTGACTCACCTTGCGCCAGACTGTCAGGGTCTGGTATTGTGGCCTGCTATGGTGGTCATCCTGGAAGAGGATGCCTCTCCTTTGCATCAGTCCTTTGAACAGGATCCCCATGTGACTGGTAGAGAACCATGACCATCTTCCCCTTCTCTGGCATGTTCAGAATCTGTACGTTACCAAGCAGGTCAGCTTCAAAGTGCCAGTGCTCATCCAGGGGGCAGTGGTTTTATAAGAATGGCAGGCAGCTGCTGAAGATGCTGGTCTTCTGGTGGGTGAGTGAGATGTGGGTAGAAATGGATTTGAGGGATGTCCTGAGATTGGCTAGGTAGCTGATGAGGTGAGTTTGGTAAGAGACGGTAAGAAATCACACTAAGTCTCACAGCATGAAAAACATTCATGCAACACACACTGAGCTGAAAGTATATACAATTCATCCAAATGTTTTGGAGTTAGGCCTATTTCTATTTTTAAAAATCTATTGAAACATAAATTCAACACACTCTTATTTTATATATATAAGATATGCATTCTGTCAGATGCGGGGGCTGCAATTTGTTTAGAATTGCAAATGCTCATCTTGCAGCTTCAAATGGTTCTATTTCAGGCAAAAGTTTTTGAAAACACTCTGAGTGGAAAAAGAAATGTTTGTCAATCCCAGGGCTATATCTTTTACATGAGAAGCTGGAGGTGGAGGCATTAGCGATGAGTAAATCTGATGGATAGTGTTGAATTTCAATGTCTGGAATATCAGGATGGCTGGCAGTTTGCAAGCTGTTGTTCAATGTAGGTCATTTCACCACATTGTAGGCAGATGTTAATGGCTAATGAGGAAACTCTGTGACCAGAGAAGGCAACTGCTGGGAAATGTAAGGTGGAAGCTGAATATGAGAATATGTGCTTATGTATCCATTCTGAGCCGACCATAATTAAATTGTGAACAGACCAACTGCCTGTTCCTCCTCAACAAAAACAGAAATTGCTGGTGAAACTCAGCAGGTCTGGCAACATCTATGAGAAGGAAGTAGAGTTAAGATTTTGAGTCTGGTGATTAGAACTCTGATAAGAGTCATGGACTTGAGACATTAACTCTACTTTTTTCCCCACAGATGTTGCCAGACTTGCTGCGTTTCACCATCAATTTGTGTTTTTCATTTCTGTTTCTGTTTCAGATCTCCACCATCTGCAGTTCTTCATTTCATTATTATACTCTTGCTCTTCCTCCTACCTATTGGAACCTTTATGTCAATGGAGAGGGATTTGGACAAAGTTGAATGACACTAAACCCCCGTTCTCTAAATATTTGTGTTTACAGGCTGGGGGGTAATACGTGTTCCTAACTTATCCAAATATTATCAGCTAAAGCACTTTGGTGATTCGGGGGCACAGTAACAAGATCAAGTCATTCAGCACTTTTTGTCTATTTCAACATTCTATGGGTGGCTAAATCATGACTTGCAAGTTGCTTGCGTAATTTTTTATAGAGAAAGTGAAGACCTACAGATAATTGAAATGTGGTGGTTGTTAAAATGGGGAGATTAACCTGGGCCATTCTGAAGAATTGGGTGGTGCCCTGGTGATGGTTGGAATTTGGCCCTGATAGTAGCTTCTCTCCAATGCCACATGAGGGCACACTGCGGAAATCCGGATAACAGGGGGTTCAGAGTAGGAGGGAAGTGTCAGTGGATATGATTCAGTGGGAAGGAAGGGCTTGTATGAGTGAGTGAGTAAGATGGATGGGAGCACATGAGTGGGTGGGTGTGTTGGATGTGAGGGGATGAGTGAGTGTCTGAGGGTTGACTGGGTAGGGAACATATGAATGAGGGAGAGGAGAGGCAGTATTAAAAAAAGCATGCAATAGTATTTAAAATGTGTCTGTAAAGATTGTCCATTTCTTGAGTCTCTCTACTGTGTTGATATGATCAAATACTGAACTGCAAAACCATATTTTAAGTGGATTAGAGATGTATTGTGAGGTGAGGTGGTATGTGCCCAATGCCAATCTGACACCTGCATCGTGTGCCAGCATGTGGCAAACGCTGAGGTCCTTTAACCAAATTGCCACAACGTAACTTTTCCCAGTTTCAGAAAGTTTGGTCATCTGTGTTCTATTAGATCAAACCTGATAAGTGCCTCAACTTTATTCAACCACTCTTTCATTTGTACATTTCTCCCTTTATACCCGAATAGGACAAAATTCCATCAGTCTCAATTGTAAAACTTGTTGTAGCCTGGAGCTATGAATAGTGATGGTAGACTCTTTAATTTTCTGTCCCTTACAAAGCTGACCAGAAATTTTTCCCACTCTTATTGTTTGATATTGACCTGAATTGGAAAGGTTTTCTTCACATAGACTTTATATACATCACTCCTCGACCTTCTGAACTTAAGGCAAATGCAGACCTTTTTTGAATACATCTGCTTTCTGAAGCAATACGTGGTCTTTTTGTACAAATTGATTTGGGACAGTATACTTCAGTGCAAATGCTTATAGCTTCTACTTTAGGCTGTAATCTGTTAAATAATGTTTCACAACGGTGTGTCCTGAGTTTATTAAGAAGAAAAACTAAACAGAAGGAAATGCAAACTGCAGATTATATCAGATTGCAAAAATTAACTTGTGGTGTCAGTTTCAAAATTTTTATTGTTTTGCAATACTCCTCAGGACCCTACTATTAAGTGCATAAGTCCTGTCTTAGTTAGCCTTACCAAACTGCAACACCTCACATTTATCTAAATAAAACTCCATCTGCCACTCCTCAGCCCATTTGCCAATCTGATAAGGTCTCGTTGTACTCTGAGGTGATCTTCTTTACTGTCCACTACAGCACCTATTTTGATGTTTTAAACTACCCCACCCAAGGAAAATGACCTTAACCATTCACCCTATCCATGCCCCTCATGATTTTATAAGGTCACCCCTCAGCCTCTAATGCTCCAGGGAAAACAACCCCAGCCTATTCAGCATTTCCCTATAGCTCAAACCCTCCGGTGCTGGCTATAGCCTTGTAAATCTTTTCTGCACCCTCTCAAGTTTAACAACATCCTTCCCATAGAAGGGTGACCAGAGTTGTATGCAGTATTCTAAAAGGGGCCTCACCAATGTCCAGTACGGTCACAACCTGACCTCCAAACTCCAATACTCAATGTTCTGACCAATGAAGGCAAACATGCCAAATGCCTTCTTCACCAGTTCTGAGGAAGGTTCAATGGACCCGAAATGTTAATTATGATTTCTCTTCACAGATGCTGGTAGACCTGCTGATCTTTTCCAGCAACCTCTGTTTTTGTACCTTCTTTACTAACCTGTCTACCTGCGACTCCACTTTCAAGGAACTATGCACCTGCACCCTTAGGTCTCTTTATTCGGCAACATTTCCTAGGGCCCTACCATTAATTGTATCAGTTCTGTCCTGGTTTGCATAGAAAAGATGTGCCATCTTGCCTTTCAAGAATCTCATGACTTAGTCTTTTAATAGTGTCCACCAACATGTATCTGAATAGCTGGATTAGTGGTGCTGGAAGAGCACAGCAGTTCAGGCAGCATCTGAGGAGCAGTAAAATTGACGTTTTGGGCAAAAGCCCTTCATCAGGAATAAAGGCAGAGAGCCTGAAGCATGGAGAGATAAGCTAGAGGAGGGTGGGGGTGGGGAGAAAGTAGCATAGAGTACAATAGATGAGTGGGGGAGGGGATGAAGGTGATAGGTCAGGGAGGAGGGTGGAGTGGATAGGTGGAAAAGGAGATAGGCAGGTAGGACAAGTCATGGGGACATTGCTGAGCTGGAAGTTTGAAACTAGGGTGAGGTGGGAGAAGAAGAAATGAGGAAACTGTTGAAGTCCACATTGATGCCCTGGGGTTGAAGTGTTCCGAGGCGGAAGATGAGGCGTTCTTCCTCCAGGCGTCTGGTGGTGAGGGAGCGGCGGTGAAGGAGGCCCAGGACCTCCATGTCCTTGGCAGAGTGGGAGGGGGAGTTGAAATGTTGGGCCACAGGGCGGTGCGGTTGATTGGTGCGGGTGTCCCAGAGATGTTCGCTTAAGCGCTCTGCTAGGAGGTGCCCAGTCTCCCCAATGTAGAGGAGACCGCATCGGGAGCAATGGATACAATAAATGATATTAGTGGATGTGCAGGTAAAACTTTGATGGATGTGGAAGGCTCCTTTAGGGCCTTGGATGAGGTGAGGGAGGAGGTGTGGGCGCAAGTTTTACAATTCCTGCGGTGACAGGGGAAGGTGCCAGGATGGGAGGGTGGGTTGTAGGGGGGTGTGGACCTGACCAGGTAGTCACGGAGGGAACGATCTTTGCGGAAGGCGGAAAGGGGTGGGGAGGGAAATATATCCCTGGTAGTGGGGTCTTTTTGGAGATGGCGGAAATGTCGGCGGATGATTTGGTTTATGCGAAGGTTGGTTCGGGTGGAAGGTGAGCACCAGGGGCGTTCTGTCCTTGTTACGGTTGGAGGGGTGGGGTCTGAGAGCGGAGGTGTGGGATGTGGACGAGATGCGTTGGAGGGCATCTTTAACCACGTGGGAAGGGAAATTGCGGTCTCTAAAGAATGAGGCCATCTGGTGTGTTCTGTGGTGGAACTGGTCCTCCTGGGAGCAGATACGGCGGAGGCAGAGGAATTGGGAATACGGGATGGCATTTTTGCAAGAGGTAGGGTGGGAAGAGGTGTAATCCAGGTAGCCGTGGGAGTCGGTGCGTTTGTAAAAAATGTCAGTGTCAAGTCGGTCGTCATTAATGGAGATGGAGAGGTCCATGAAGGGGAGGGAGGTGTCAGAGATGGTCCAGGTAAATTTAAGGTCAGGGTGGAATGTGTTGGTGAAGTTGATGAATTGCTCAACCTCCTTGTGGGAGCACAACGTGGCGCCAATGCAGTCATCAATGTAGCGGAGGAAGAGGTGGGGAGTGGTGGCGGTGTAATTATGAAAGATTGACTGTTCTACGTAGCCAACAAAGAGACAGGCATAGCTGGGGCCCATACGTGTGCCCATGGCTACCCCTTTGGTCTGGAGGAAGTGGGAGGATTCGAAGGAGAAATTGTTAAGGGTGAGGACCAGTTCGGCCAAACGAATGAGAGTGTCGGTGGAAGGGTACTGTTGGGGACGTTAGGAGAGGAAAAAATGGAGGGCTTGGAGGCCCTGGTTATAGCGGATGGAGGTGTAGAGGGATTAGATATCCATGGTGAAGATGAGGCGTTGGGGGCCGGGGAAATGGAAGTCTTGGAGGAGGTGGAGGGTGTAGGTGGTGTCTCGAACGTACATGGGGAGTTCCTGGACTAGGGGGGATAGGACAGTCTCGAGGTAGGTAGAGATAAGTTCAGTGGGGCTGGAGCATGCTGAGACAATGGGTCGGCCAGGGTGGTCAGGCTTGTGGATCTTGGGAAGGAGGTAGAACTGGGCAGTGCGGGGTTCCCAGACTATGAAGTTGGAAGCTGTGGGTGGGAGATCTCCTGAGGTGGTGAGGTTCTTTATGGTCTGGGAGATGATGGTTTGGTGATGGGGGGTGGGGTCATAGTCGAGGGGGCAGTAGGAAGAGGTGTCCTCGAGTTGACGCTTGGCTTCAGCGGTGTAGAGGTCAGGGAGCCAGACGACCACTGCGCCCCCTTTATCTGCTCCACTCACCTATTGTACTCTATGCTACTTTCTCCCCACCACCCCCCAACCCCCACACCCTCCTCTAGCTTATCTCTCCACGCTTCAGGCTCTCTGCCTTTCTCCCTGATGAAGGGCTTTTGCCCAAAACGTCGATTTTACTGCTCCTCGGATGCTGCCTGAACTGCTGTGCTCTTCCAGCACCACTAATCCAGAATCTGGTTTTCAGCATCTGCAGTCATTGTTTTTACCTATGTATCTGAATAGCTCCAAGTAAACCTGAAAGAAATTGGAAACCTCGATTAATAGTTAAATGAACCTCTTTTTACACAACCAGTTGAACAGGCTTTACTTCAAAGGACTTAATTCGGATTTGACCAACACATGTCTAGTGATTGGGACCAGATGGATTTTATTGACCATGGGATCCCTAATTGGGGTTATTAACCTGGGCCAATCAGGGGGCCCTGGCTGACAGAGATAAACAGGGAAGTCTCACTGTGTCTCACACCTACACACACACACACACCATGGGCGCTGGGGAGAAAATAAGCACTACCGCAGTTAGGCGGTAGTGTGGGGGTTAAATTTTAAAAAATAAAGAAGAGGTCTGGGTAAAAAGAAAAAAAAAGATAAACAGGAAGTTTCTCCGCTTCACTGTTTTGATCACACAGCATTGCCCTTTGATGTGAAGGGCAGTGCTTGTCACTGGCCACTCGGGTGTCTTTCCTATCTTCCTGGTGGTGAAAATTGAATAAAGATTGGTGCACTTTGTGTCCTTCACTGTAAAAAACAAAAACAAAATAAACTAGGAGCTTATGTAAAAAAAAAGAAGAAAAAAAAGAAAGAAAAAAATATATAAGCAGGAGAGGAGTATTGCTCTCTCAAAAGGACACTGCTTGTCACCGGCCACTCGGGTGTTTTTCCTATCTTCCTGGTGGTGGCAATTGAATAAAGATTGGTGCACTTTGTGTCCTTCACTGTGTTTTACACCTGCGCACACACACACACCATGGGTGCTGGGGAAAAAATAAGCACTACTGCACTTAGGCGGTAGTGTGGGGGTTAAAAAAAAGAGAAAAAAGGAAAAATAAAAATAAGCAGGAGTGTTTTTGATCACACAAAAAAAAAAAGAGAGAAAAAAAAAATAATAAAAAAAAATAAACAGGGAAGTCTCACTGTGTCTCACACCTACACACACACACACACCATGGGCGCTGGGGAGAAAATAAGCACTACCGCAGTTAGGCGGTAGTGTGGGGGTTAAATTTTAAAAAATAAAGAAGAGGTCTGGGTAAAAAGAAAAAAAAAGATAAACAGGAAGTTTCTCCGCTTCACTGTTTTGATCACACAGCATTGCCCTTTGATGTGAAGGGCAGTGCTTGTCACTGGCCACTCGGGTGTTTTTCCTATCTTCCTGGTGGTGGAAATTGAATAAAGATTCGTGCACTTTGTGTCTTTCACTGTGTCTCACACCTGCACACACACACCATGGGTGCTGGGGAAAGAAATTAGCACTACCGCAGTTAGGCGGTAGTGTGGGGTAAAAAAAAATAAACAGGGAATTATCACACAGCTTTGCCCTTTGATAAAGAAAAAAAAATAAACAGGGAAGTTCACTCTGAGTGCTGGCTGTTGAGGGAGCTGGACCAGTGTCCAAAAAAAGAGACAAAAAAATAAACAGGGAATCCAGAAAGTATCCTCACTGCAGGGATTGACTCTGAGCTGGCTTGCCACAGCCAATGTACTGTGCACATGGAAACAAAGCAGGACTTGGTGATGGAAAATTGGCTTCTGTGCCGTTATTTCACCATCTGAACGTACCTGTCCAAATTGGGAAAAGTTCTCTCCATCACTGGACTGTCAAACTCAATTGAACTGCTGACCACTGTGGTTCTAACACATGTAGAATAAAACTAGCTTCTTTGATTTGTATGTTTCCTGAGTGTATGGTTGTAACTGGTGTGGCATAAACTTTCTGGGGTATGTGTGAATAATTAATAACCCTTGTTTAAATCTATGAAAATCTGTGAATGGTGACTTTGAGACTGATCCAGTGCCAACAGGGTTTTGGGAACACTGGCTCTTCAGGACTGGAGGTGAGCGGGAGTGAATGGAGAGCAGTCTGGGAAGGTAAGAGTTTCTGATCCTGAGGGGGAACATGGGAAGTGATGTCACAGAAGGGCTGTGATTTGATAGTCTGATAAGGGGTCTGGTAAATTTGAATCTGTATTAAATTGAATCTTGTTAATTTATAGGTTACAACTTGCATAGGCAGAGATACAAAAACAGTTAAAGATGTTTTAAAAATTCAAAACTAATTAAATAACATAAGGATGGAGGGTCAGGTGATGTCTCGTTTCTGCATGATGTGGGAGCTGATGGACCCCATTGTGATTCCCAGTGACCATGTCTGTAATAACTGTTGGTTGCTGGAAGAACTCTGGCTCAAATTCAATCAGCTGGAGTCTGAGCTTCAAACATTGTGATACATCAGAGAGGGGGAGAGTTACCTGGATGCTGGGTTTCAGGAGACAGTCACATCCCTCAGACTAACCAACTTGAATTTGGCCATTGGTCAGGGACAGGAGGGTATGGCTGTGAGTGAGGCAGGGAGAGGGGGTCCAGGAGGTAGAGATGCAGGAGACTCAGCCTCTGTCCTTGTCCCACAGGTTCCTGTGTGGATTGGAATGGGGACTACAGGGAAGATGAGCTGACTGACCGCAGCACCGACTGACAAGTCTGCTGGAACGATGCAGGGAGCCAGTCAAGTGGGGGGACAGAAGAGAAATGTTGTTGTATTTGGGATAGCATATTTATGTTCTCTGTGACCAGGATTGAGAGTCTTGAAGGTTGTGTTACCTGCCTGGTGCTTAGGTCCAGGATATCTCGGGCCTCAGGCAACGGTCTGCGTGGAGTTTGCACATTCTCCCCGTGTCTGCGTGGGTTTCCTCCGGGTGCTTCGGTTTCCTCCCACAATCCAAAGATGTGCAGGTCAGGTGAATTGGTCATGCTAAATTGCCCATAGTGTGAGGTGGAGGGGTAAATATAGAGAAATGGGTCTGGGTGAGTTGCGCTTCGGGGCGTTGCTGTGGACTTGTTGGGCCAAAGGGCCTGTTTCCACACTGTAAGTAATCTAGTAATCTCATCTGGGCTGCAGAGGAACCTGGAATGGGAGGGGGAAAATCCAGTGGTCATGGTCCTTGTGTGTACCAATGACATCGATAAAACTAGGGCAGAGATTCGGCTAAGGGAGTATGAACAACTAGAAGCTAAATTACAAAGCAGAACCAAAACGGTAATGATCTCAGAAAAGGAGAGGTTATTCTGATGGGAGTTTTCTATAGGCCTCCAAATGGAGATGTAGAGGATAGGATAGCAAAGATGATCCTTGATAGGAGCGAGAGTCACAGGGTAGTTGTTATGGGGCTCTTTAACTTTCCAAATATTGGCTGGGAATACTGCAGTTCAGGTACTTTAGATGGGTCAGTTTTTGTTCATTGTGTGCAGGAGGGTTTCCTGACATAGTATGTAAACAGGCCAAAAAGGGGCAAAGCTGCATTAGATTTGGTACTGGGTAATGAACCCAGCCAGGTGTTAGATTTGGAGGTTGGTGAGCACTTTGGTGATAGTGACCATAATTGGGTTATGTTTACTTTAGTGATGGAAAAGGATAGGTATATAACACAGGACAAGAGGTATAGCTGGTGGAAAGGCAATTACGATGCAATTAGACAAGATTTAGCATGCATTGGATGGGGAAGGAAACTGCAGGGGATGGGCACAGTTAAAATGCGGAGCTTATTCAATGATCAGATACTGCAAAAGCTGTGGCTTACAAAGGAAATTGAATCTCTTGTCAAGTGGAAGAAGAAGGCTTATGTCAGGACGAGACATGATGGCTCAGTTAGGGCGCTTGAGTATTACAAGCTAGCCAGGAAAGACCGAAAGAGAGAGCTAAGAGGAGCCAGGAGGGGACGTGAGAAATTGTTGGCAGATAGGATTAAGGAAAACCCTAAGGCTTTCTCTAGGTATATCAGGAATAAAATAATGACTAGAGTAAGATTAGGGCCAATCAAGCACTGTAGTGGGAAGTTGTGCGTGGAGTCAGAGTAGATGGGGAAGTGCTAAATGAATACTTTTCATCAGTATTCACACTAGAAAAGACAATGTGGTCGAGGAGAATACTGAGAAACAGGTTATTAAACTAGATGGGTTTGAGGTTCTAAGGAGGGGGTGTTAGCAATTCTGGAAAGAGTAAAAATAGTTAAACCCCCTGGGCCAGATGGGATTTATCCTAGGATTCTCTGGGAAGCCAGGGAAGAGATTGCCGAGCCTTTGTCTTTGATCTTAATGTCATCATAGTCTACAGGTATAGTGCCAGAAGACTAGAGGATAGCAAATGTTGTTCCCTTGTTCAAGAAGGGGAGTAGAGACAATCCTGGAAATTATAGACGTATGAGTACAAGATAATACATGGCTTGGAAAGGGTGGATGCTAGGAAATTGTTTCCATTAGGTGAGGAGACTAGGACCCGTGGACACAGCCTTAGAATTAGAGGGGGTAAATTCAGAACAGAAATGCGGAGACATTTCTTCAGCCAGAGAGTGGTGGGCCTGTGGAATTCATTGCCACAGAGTGCAGTGGAGGCTGGGACGCTAAATGTCTTCAAGGCAGAGATTGATAGATTCTTGTTGTCTCGGGGAATTAAGGGCTATGGGGAGAATGCGGGTAAGTGGAGTTGAAGTGCCCAGCAGCCATGATCAAATGGCGGAGTGGACTCGATGGGCCGAATGGCCTTACTTCCATTCCTATGTCTTATGACCTTTACTTCTGTTATAGGTAACGTGTTGGAAAGGGTTAGAAGAGATAGGCTTTATAATCATCTAGAAAGGAATAAGTTGATTAGGGATAGTCAGCACAGTTTTGTGAAAGGTAGGGTGTGCCTCACAAACCTTAATGAGCTTTTTGAGAAGGTGACCAAACAGGTGGATGAGGGTAAAGCAATTATACAGGTGGTGTATATAGATTTCAGTCAGGCATTTGATAAGATTCCCCACATAAGGCTATTGCAGAAAATACAGAGACATGGAATTGACGGTGATTTAGCGATTTGGATTAGAAATTGGCTAGCTGAAAGAAGGTGGTTGATGGGAAATATACATCTTGGATTTCAGTTACTAGTGGAGTACCACAAGGATCTGTTTTGGGTTCACTGTTGCTTGTCATTTTTATAAATGACCTGAATGAGGGCATAGAGGGCATGAGTTCGTAAATTTGTGGATGACACTAAGGTCGGTAGAGTTGTGGATAGTGATGAAGGATGTTATAGGTTACAGAGAGACATGGATAAGCTGCAGAGTTAGGCTGAGAGGTGGCAAATGGAGTTTAATGCAGAAAAGTGTGAGGTTATTCTCTTTGGAAGGCGTAACAGGAATGCAGAATACTGGGCTAATGGTAAGACTCTTGGTAGTGTAAATGGGCAGAGAGATCTCAGTGTCCATATACATAGATGTTTAAAGGTTGCCACCCAGGATGATAGGATTGTTAAGAAGCCATACTGTGTATTACCTCTTATTGGTAGAGGGATTGAATTTCACAACTGTGAGATCAAGCTACAGCTGTAAAAAACTCTGGTGCGGCCACATTTGGAGTATTGTGTACAATTCTGGTCACTGCATTATTGGAAGGATGTGGAAGCTTTGGAAATGGTTCAGAGGAGATTTACTAGGATGTTGCCTGGTATGGAGGGGAGGTCTTACGAGGAAAGGCTGAGGGACTTGAAGCTGTTTTCGTTAGAGAGAAGAAGGTTGAGAGGTGACTTAATTGAGACATAGAAGATAGTCAGAGATTTAGATAGGGTGGACAGGGAGAGCCTTTTTCCTCAGATGGCAATGGCTAGCATGAGGGGACACAGCTTTAAATTGAGGGGTGATAGGTATAGGACAGATGTGAGAGATAGTTTCTTTACTCAGAGAGTAGTAGGAGCATGGAACGCACTGTCTGCAAAGGTAGTAGACTCGCCAATCTTAAGGGGATTTTAAAGCATATGGATGAGAATGGAATAGTGTAGATGGGCTTCAGATTGGTTCCACAGGTCGGCACAACATTGAGGGCCGAAGGGGCCTGTACAGCACTGTAATATTTGATGTTCTATGTTCTATTTCTACCTGAACCATGAGCTAATTGGCACAGGGTCAATAAGATGGAGCAAGTAAACGCGTGGCTCAAAGTTTGATGTGGGAGAAATGGGTTTGAATTCATGGGACATTGGAACCAGTACTGGGAAGAAGGGACCTGTTCTGATGGGACAGTTTTCATTTGAACCATGTTGGGACCATAATCCGAGCGAATCTCATAACTAGGGTTGTTACAGGGCTTTAAACTAAATGTGGAGGGGGGAGTGTTCAGTTAAAGGGGAAATTAGAAAACCCGAATTAAAGGAGGAAGTAAGAGTGTGGAACTCAGGAGAGGTTATTAATATCTCCAGCACAGACCAAATAGGACACAGTGTATGAAAAGGGTTAGCAATCAAACTTCAAGCTTACTGGACAAATGAATGCCAATGAGAAGAGGGATGGTCAATACAGGACTGAAGGTGTTATATTTAAATGCATGCAGTATAAGGAATAAGGTTAATGAGCTTGTGACGCAGATCACAATTGGCAGGTATGACATGGTGGGCATCACGGAGACATGGCTGCAAGGGGATCAGGATTGGGAACTGAATATTCAAAGATATACACATCCTATCGAAAACATAGGCAGGTGGGCAGAGGGGATGGGGTTGCCTTATTAGTAAGAGATGAAATTAATTCAAGAAGAAGAAACAAAGTAAGGTCAGATGGTGTGGATTTTGAATGAGTAGAATTGAGGAACCGCAAAGGTGAAAGAATCCATAGTTGGAGTTATGTACAGGCCTCCAAACAGTAGTTAGGAGCTGGGGCACAAGATACACCAGGAGATAGAAAAGATATGTAGGAAAGGTAAAGTTACAGTGATCATGGGGGTTTCAATATGCAGGTGGTCTGGGAAAATCAGGTTGGCAGTGGATTGCAAAAAAAGGAATTTGTAAAATGTTTATGAGATGGCTTTTTGGAGCAGCTTGTGGTGAAGCCCACTAGGGAACAGGCAATACTGGATTTAGTGTTGTGCAATGAGGCATACTTGATAAGGGAGCTTAAGGTGAAGGAACTCTACAATTTGAGAAGGAGAAGAAAGAATCAGAAGTAATGGTTTTTCAGCTGAATAAAGGAAACTACAGAGGCATGAGGGAGGAGCTGGGTAAAATTGACTGGGAGAGGAGCTGATCAGGAAAGACAATGGGACAGCAATGACAGGACTTTCTGGGAACAATTCAGGAGACACAGCAGAGATTCATCCCGAGGAAAAAGCCGCATGGTACAGGGAGGATGAGACAACCATGGCTGACTAGGGAAGTCAGGGACAGCATAAAAGCAAAAGAGGAAATATATAATGTGGCAAAGGCCAATGGAAAACTAGAGGATTAGGAAGCTTACAAAGACCAACAGAGGGCAACAAAATAAGAAATAAAGAGGGAGAAGATTAAATATGAAGGTAAGCTAGCCAGTAATATAAAGGAAGATTGTAAGAGTTTCTTTAGTTATATAAAGGGCAAAAGAGGCAAAAGTGGACATTGGGCCACTGGAAAGTGATGCTGGAGAGATAGTAGTGGGGAACAAGAAAATGGCCGAGGAACTGAATAATTACTTTGTGTCAGTTTTCATGGTGAAAGGCACAAATAATATCCCAAACATTCAAGAGAGTGAGGAGACAGAGCTGAGTATGGTGGCCATCACCAAGGAGAAGGTGCTAGAAAGACTAAGTGGCTTGAAGGTGAATAAATCACATGGACTAGATGAAGTATACCTCAGAGTTTTATGGGGGATAGCTGAAGAGAGAGCGAAGGTGTTAGTAGTTATCTTTCAGGAATCGCTAGAATCAGGGAGGGTCCCAGAGGACTGGAAAATCACTAACGTGACACCCCTGTCTAAAAAGGGAATAAGTCAAAAGACGGAATATTACAGAGTGATTAACTTAACCTCAGTTGTGGGTAAGATCCTGGAATCCATTGTGAAGGATGAGATGTCTAACTACATAGAAGTGTATGGTAAAATAGAGTAAAGTTAGCGTGGTTTCATCAAGGGGAGGTCATGTCGATAAATCTGCTAGAATTGTTTGAGGAACGGAGAAATAAGAAAGGGATGATCACCTTATTGGGATTGTATTATAGACCCCCTAATAGTCGGAGGGAAATTGGGAAACAAACTTGTAAGGAGATCTCAGCTATCTGTAAGAATAATAGGGTGGTTATGGTAGGGGATTTTAGCTTTCCAAACATAGACTGGGAATGCCATAGTGTTAAAGGTTTAGATGGAGAGGAATTTCTTAAGTGCATACAAGACAAGTTTCTGATTCAGTATGTGGATGTACCTACTAGAGAAGGTGCAAAACTTGACCGACTCTTGGGAAATAAGGCAGGGCAGGTGACTGAGGAGTCAGTGGGGGAGCACTTTGGGGCCAGCGACCATAATTCTATTTGTTTTAAAATAGTGATGGAAAAAGATAGACCAGATCTAAATGTTGAAGTTCTAAATTGGAGATAGGCCAATTTTGATGGTATTGGGCAAGAACTTTTGAAAGCTGATTGGAGGCAGATGTTCGCAGGTAAAGGGAAGGCTGGAAAATGGGAAGCCTTCTGAAATGAGATAACAAGAATCCAGAGAAAGTATATTCCTGTCAGGGTGAAAGGGAAGGCTGGTAGGTATAGGGAATGCTGGATGGCTAAAGAAATTGAGGGTTTGGTTAAGGCAAAAAGGAAGCATATGTCAGGTATAGACAGATTGATCGAGTGAATCCTTAGAAGAGTATAAAGAAAGTAGGAGTATATTTAAGAGGGAAATCAGGAGGGCAAAACGGGGACATGAGATAGCTTTGGCAAATAGAATTAAGGAGAATCCAAAGGGTTTTTACAAATATATTAAGGATAAAAGGGTAAATAGGGAGAGATTAGGGCCCATCAAAGATCAGCGAGGCGGCCTTTGTGTGGAGCCACAGAAGATGGGGGCGATACTAAATGAATATTTAGCATTAGTGGAAAAGAATATGGAAGATATAAACTGTGGGGAAATAGATAGTGACATTTTGCAAAATGCCCATATTACAGAGGAGGAAGTGTTGGATATCTTGAAACAGTTAAAGGTGGATAAATCCCCAGGACCTGATCAGGTGTACCGGAGAACTCTGTGGGAAGCTAGAGAAGTGATTGCTGAGCCTCTTGCTGAGATATTTGTATCATTGATAGTCACAGGTGAGGTGCCGGAAGACTGGAGGTTGGCAAACGTGGTGCCACTGTTTCAGAAAGATAGTAAGGACAAGCCAGAGAACTATAGACCAGTGAGCCTGACCTCGGTGGTGGGCATGTTGTTGGAGGGAATCCTGAGGGACAGGATGTACATGTATTTGGAAAGGCAAGGACTGATTAGGGATCATCAACATGGCTTTGTGCGTGGGAAATCATATCTCACAAACTTGATTGAGCTTTTTGAAGAAGTAACAAAGAGGATTGATGAGGGCAGAGCAGTAGATGTGATCTATATGGACTTCAGTAAGGTGTTCGACAAGGTTCCCTATGGGAGATTGATTAGCAAGGTTAGATCTCATGGAATACAGGGAGAACTAGCCATTTGGATACAGAACTGGCTCAAAGGTAGAAGACAGAGGGTGGTGGTGGAGGGTTGTTTTTCAGACTGGAGGCCTGTGACCAGTGAAGTGCCATAAGGATCGGTGTTGGGTCCTCTACTTTTTGTCATTTACATAAAAGATTTGGATGCGAGCATAAGAGGTACAGTTAGTAAGTTTACAGATGACACCAAAATTGGAGGTGTAGTGCACAGTGAAGAGGGTTACCTCAGATTACAACAGGATCTGGACCAGATGGGCCAATGGACTGAGAAGAGGCAGATGGAGTTTAATTCAGATAAATGCGAGGTGCTGCATTTTATAAAAGCAAATCTTAGCAGGACTTATACACTTAATGGTAAGGTCCTAGGAAGTGTTGCTGAACAAAGAGACCTTGGAGTGCAGGTTCATAGGTCCTTAAGGGTGGAGTCACAGGTAGATAGGATAGTGAAGAAGCCGTTTGATATGCTTTCCTTTATTGGTCAGAGTATTGAGTACAGGAGTTGGGAGGTCATGTTGCGTCTGTACAGGACATCGTTTAGACCATTGTTGGAATATTGCGTGCAATTCTGGTCTCCTTCCTATCGGAAAGATGTTGTGAAACATGAAAGGGTTCAGAAAAGATTTACAAGGATGTTGCCAGAATTGGAAGATTTGAGCTACAGGGAGAGGCTGAACAGGCTGGGGCTGTTTTCCCTGGAGCGTCGGAAGCTGAGGGGTGACCTTATAGAGGTTTGCAAAATTATGAGTGCCGTGGATAGGGTAAATAGGCAAAGTCTTTTCCCTGGGGTCGGGGAGTCCAGAACTAGAGGGCATAGGTTTATGGTGAGAGGGGAAAGATATAAAAGAGACCTAAGGGGCAACGTTTTCACGCAGAGGGTGGTAGGTGTATGGAATAAACTGCCAGAGGAAATGATGGAGGCTGGTACAATTGTAACATTTAAGAGGCATTTGGATGGGTATATGAATAGGAAGAGTTTGGAGGGATATGGGCTGGGTGCTGGCAGGTGGGACTAGATTGAGTTGGGATATCTGGTCGGCATGGACAGGTTGGACTGAAGAGTCTGTTTCCATGCTGTACATCTCTATGATTCTATGACTAAGTACTGAGCAGGTTTGACCAAAGAGAGTCAATGCATGTTATTTACCTGGACTTCAAGAATGCCTTTGACAAGGTGCTGCACAGGAAGCTGCTGAGTAAGATAAAGGCTCATGTTGTTAGAGGCAAGATGCTGGTATGGATGGAAGCTTGGCTGTCTGACAGAAAGCCGAGAGTGGGGATAAAAGGGTCCTTCTCAGGATGGTACTCAAGTAGTGTTCCATAAGGCTCAGTATTGGGAATGACAACTTTTTGCTTTATACATTAATGGTCTAGATGAAGAATCTGAGGGCATTCTGGCTAAGTTTGCAAATGATACAAAGAGAGCTAGAGGGGCAGGTAGCATTGAGGAGATGGGGAGGTTGCAGAAGGATTTGGACAGATGAGGAGAGTGGACAAAGAAGTGACAGATGGAGTACAATGTGGGGAAGTCTGAGGTCATGCATTTTGGTAGAAAGAATAGAGACATGGACTATTTTCTAAATGGGGAGAAGATTCAGAAATCTGAATTGCAAAGAGACTTGGGAGTTCTAGTCTAGGATTCTCTCAAGGTAAACTTGCAGGTTGAGTCAGCAGTTAGGAAAGCAAAAGGATGGCATTTATTTTAAGAGGACTTGAATATAAAAGCAGGGATGTACTCCTGAGGCTCTATAAAGCTCTGGTCAGACCACATTTGGAGTATTGTGTGCAGTTTTGGGCCCCCTTTGGGGCTGGCACATTGGCTCAGTGGTTACCATTGCTGCTTCACAGCGCCAAGGACCCGGTTTCGATTCCAGCCTCAGGTGACTGTCTGTGTGGAGTTTGCACATTCTCCCCGTGGCTGCGTTGGTTTCCTCTGGATGCTCCGGTTTCTTCCCACAATTCAAAGATGTGCAACTTAGGTGAATTGACCATGATAACTTGCCAATAGTGTTCAGGGATGTGAAGGTTAAGTGCATTAGTCAGGGGTAAATGTAGAGTAACAGTGTAGGGGAATGGGTTTGGGTGGGATACACTTTGGAGATTTGGTGTGGACTTATTGTACTAAAGGGCCTGTTTCCACACTGTAGGGATTCTATTCTATATCTCAGGAAGGATGTACTGGCCTTGGAGCATGTTTAGGGGAGGTTCATGAGAATGGTCCTCGGAATGAAAAGTTTAACATATGAGGAATGTTTGATGACTCTGTGTCTATACTCAATGGAGTTTAGAAGGATGAGGTGCTGCGAGGGGGCAGGGCCACAGGAACCTAACTATAAATTACAAAATACTGAATGGCCTGGACAGAGTAGATGTTGGGAAGATTGCTAGGAGAGACTAGCACCAGAGGGCACAGCCTTGGATTAAAGGAAATAACTTTTAAAATGGAGATAAGGAGAAATGTCTTCAGCCATAGAGTGGTGAATCTATGGAATTTATTGCCACAGAATGCTGTGGAGGCTAGGTCATTGAATATATTCAGGACCGACATAGATAGATTCTTCATTGTCAAGGGGATCAAGGGTTACGGGGAGAAAGTGGAAGAATTGGGTTAAGAAACTTATCAGCGATGATTGAATGGCAGAGCAGACTCGATGGGCTGAATGGCCTAATTTCTGCTTCTATGTCTGATGGTCTCATGGTCTAACATACATCAACCTTTTGTCAACATTTAACTACCAACAGAAGGAAAATGGGTATTGGAGATATCAGAATATCTCTCTTTCCAGTTCATGACTGCCATGGAGGGGCTTGAATTCATTTTGTGATTCTTAGTCACAAAATTTGATCACTACCATACTATGGAGAAAGTGAGGACTGCAGATGCTGGAGATCAGAGCTTAAAAATGTGTTGCTGGAAAAGCGCAGCAGGTCAGGCAGCATCCAAGGAGAAGGAAAATCGACGTTTCGGGCATAAGCCTTCCTGAAGAAGGGCTTATGCCCGAAACGTTGATTCTCCTTCTCCTTGGATACTACCATACCATACCTGCTTTTATAGAAAGAGTGATAATGTTCCTTGCCAGTGACTGGCAATCCTCAGTAGTTATGTAACGCAACCGAGAATCTCCCAGACAACAGTGGCAGATGCTATGAGCCGGTGTAATGTAATAATGACATAGAAATAAATCTCCAATACACTTCACATCTAGTGCTCATTGAAAAAGTTTATTTGGAAAACTTAATTGCTGTTGCTATGACAGAGATAGTATTGTTTTCACACAGACACACACACATACATGGGCAACTTTCCAATAAGTAGTAATCAAAAAATGTTAATTTTTCACAGCAAGTTCCAAACGGCTTATGAATAATAAAAAAAACGCAACTTAGGGCTTCTGGCGATAGCAAGCAGTGCAGAACTCCTAACGTTTATACTGAATATGGACATTGGAACAGGAATAGGCCATTCAGCCTCTTGAATCTGTTCTGTCATTCAATGAAATCATGGCTCGTCTGGCCTAACCTTGTCTACCTACCTTTGGCCCATATCCCTTAATACTTCTGCAAATAAAAAAAAATTCTCAGATTTAAAATTAACAACTACATTCAGCATCCACTGCCATTTGTGGAAGAGAGTTCCAAACCTCTACCACCCGTTGTCTGGGCAAATGTTTCCTCACATCTCTCCTGAATGGACTAGCACTAATTTTTAAACTATACTCCTAGTTCTAGAATCCCCAACCAGTTTTTCTTTGTCTACCCTGCCTTTTCCTGCTAATATCTTGAAGAGTTCGATCAGATCATCCCTTAACCTTCTGAATTCTGCAGAAAAATAATTCAGACCTCATCTGTGAAGTCCCTCCTCATAACTTAACCACTGAAGTCCCCTTGTCAACCCACATGGTACTGTCTCCAAGGCCAATATATCCTTCCTAAGCTGTGGTGCCCAGATCTGCTCACAATATTCCAAATGGGTTTGTAGTGATTGGGTGACCTATGAGGTTTGTAATTGAGATTGTAAACCAGGACCAATTGGGAACCTTATGGTTAACAAAGTCAACATGGTCCCAATCACTACAGGGGTCTAACCAAGTTTTTGTAATTGTGCTGGAAGAGCACAGCAGTTCAGGCAGCATCCAGGTAGCTTCGAAATCGACGTTTCGGGCAAAAGCCCTTCATATTCCTGATGAAGGGCTTTTGCCCGAAACATCAATTTCAAAGCTACCTGAATGCTGCCTGAACTGCTGTGCTCTTCCAGCACCACTAATCCAGAATCTGGTTTCCAGCATCTGCAGTCATTGTTTTTACCAAGTTTTTGTAAAACAGCCGCATAATTTCTGCATCCTTGTCTTTCAGAAATAAAGGTTAGGATTCCATTAGTCTTATTAATTATTTTCTACTCCTGGTTGTGGCATTTTAAAGATGTATGCAGCTAAACTCCCAAGTCTCTTTGGACATCCATTTGTGTTTAACTTGATACCGTCAAGGAAGCACCCCCAAGGAATCTTTGGTCCAAAATGGATAACCTCACACTTGCCAATGACTGATCAGTTAAAACCACCACCCCCCATTTATCGCTCCACCCTGGAGGCTTCCTGCCTCTATTCCTGATTAAGGGTTTTTGCCTGAAATGTCGATTTTCCAGCTCCTTGGATGCTGCCTGACCTGCTGTGCCTTTCCAGCACCACTCTAATCTAAACTCTGCTTTCCAGCATCTGCAGTCCTCACTTTTGCCCAATGCAAGAATATTGTCTCATTCTTTTTGTCAGCCAGCTTTAGGTTTCCGTTGTTGTTTCAAACTTTACATAATCTAAACACAACAGCACAGAAACAGTTGTAGCATTTGCTGCATTTTTTTTGAATGTTGAAGATACAACACACATTAAAATAGTTTAGTCTCATTTTAAAACAAAGCATGATACCAGTGAAACAATGAATAATAGATCCATTGTAGTTCAGCATTGAATAATTGTGGTTATTCTATTGTTACTTATTGCATGTTACTCTTAGTTGCCTTTAGGAATCAGTGGAGAGACTCATGGAAATTCTATGGTTGTCTCATTGGGAAGATCAAATAAATTTTGGACATCATATTATCAATGTTGTAAACTCAATCAGCTCTCTTGTTAACTGCTTATTCTCGAGAGCCTGATGGAATGTCTCTGCTGTGATGTAATGTGGTTTCTTGTAGATTATTAGCAAGGAGAAATAAAGCTTGGTGCTATGGGACCATTTCTAGGACTCTTCAGAAACCTTTCGATTCTTCATGTGGTCAGTCCAACCAGTAGTGAATACAGTATTGTGGAGTGAAAAAGGAATCTTTTGTACAAGTTGAACTGAATATTTTGTTTGCATGCTTGTGGTAAGTTTATTTGGCTGCTTTTAGGATTTACATCTTGTGTAATTAGAATAATTTTGTGACAGCACCTCCATATTTAATTTAGTGCTGTCAACACCACCAAGTCAGACTCTATAATATGTACAACTCTTCTGCACCAATTCTGTACCATTATCTGCACTGTACTACAAGTAACAGTGTTTCAACACAGTACAATACTATGGGGTGTTCGTACTGACACCGACTAGCATTAACCTAAGAGCAGTGTTAATATTTGCACCAAATGTTTAAATTTAATTTCTACTCCTCTGATATTTTAATATGATTCTCAAAATCTAAGCCAGCCAGTAGACAGCATTCATATTTTGCATTACTATTCGAAGGTCACATTGCATTGTTCGGACACAGTGAAGACAGCAGTCTTATTTTCAAATTCATGTTCTGAATCTGTCAAAATTTTTTGGTGCAAATAGTTGATCCTTTCGACTTCTCGTTGCTCAAAGAAAGCTGCCGAAATTTTCCTTCGTATACGTAAAGCATAGGTTTCCAAAAACACTGTCATATAAGCAATAGTGTGGAGCAGGCAGATAATACAGATGACCTTGATGTTAGGGTAAGATGGGTGGAACGTGCAAACATCAGAAACAAAGATGAAATCCCAGTGGAATTGTGGTTTTCGGTTTATTAGAGTGTGAGATGTAAGTTGTGTAAGTATCTCCATATTTACCTGAAATAGACCAATTCATTTTTAAAAATTGCCATAAATATGAACATAAATATGAAAAATATAAAGTACAGAGCACATTTTAAAGCCATCTTTTTCCCAAGCTGCTAATATGATGGCATTTTGCAATCAATTGTGGCATTAAAATCATGTCCTTATAATGAAAGAGAAGGATTAATTATTTTTAGGTTTTAACTGTAAATCCCCAGACTTAATCTGCAGACTGAATTTGGATATCATACATTGTGGACAGTCTGGCTTCCTTAAATGTGTGTGTACCAACGTAATTTCAAAACTAATTTTGACATCATCATATTTTGTAACAACACTAGACCAGATTTCCCACATTTGCCTGATAAATTCCTGACAGCTAAATATGTTTCATGTTGTACAGTGCTGTGCTATACATCGAAACATAGCTGTAAAGGACTTTAAAATGGAAGGAGGGGACTTAATTTGTATTATAAGACCCCTGAGAAAGTTGGAGAACCCAGGAATGGAAGTGACATCGGCTGTGCTCTGCTTGGCTCTCCATCTCAGGAACACAGTATCCTGGAAGAGATGGGCATTAGTCACATTCCAGATAAAATGTGGAGCCGGAAGGAAGATGATCGTTCAACTCAACCACAATCAGCAAAGCTTCCACAACAAGCCTCAATCCCAGCCCCACAATTCACAAGCTCAACTGAGACCAATGCCAGTGTAGTGAGTAACTTGAAACGTGTTTTTGCAGAAAACCGAACCAATTGCAAAGGCACAACTCAAGTCCTAGCCTGCCCAGACTAATAGCTGAAGCTTGAGTTACAACTTTGCACTGGTTTTGGGGTTCCTGGATATAGGGAATGTTGATTTTGCATTACCTTTTCTGCCTGAACCCCAAGGAATTTCTACAGCCCAAATACTATTTTTTGTACATCATCTGGACGTTTGATTAAAAATAATTCCCAGCTAAACACTATCGTTGGTGAACAATCTGTGTCTCTTGGATAGATTACAACTGTCACTCACTCCCAGCTCATTGAATCATAGAATGAGGCCATTCATACCATCATGCTTGTGGCTGTTCTTTATAATTTCATACATATTCACCGGTCTAGGGATATAACTTTTGAGGCCCTGAAATTTCACCCGTTAAAAGCCACTCATATGAAATATTTATGAAGATAATTAGATGTCTGTCTGTTGCTTCCCTGTTTTTGCTGTTGAGCAGCCTGTTTAAGCATGGGATAGGAGAGAAAAAGTGATCAAGCTATGAAATGAATTACTTGTTGCCTTGAGCAATGTTACTTCATTGTAATTGTATGTGTCAAATGAACAAATTCATGTTACAACTTCATTTAAGCAGCTTCATTTAATCTTCTATTAAACAACTACTTATTTCCAGTAACTTGCAGTCTTGAAAAGCTTTATTCTATATTATTATTTATTACTTTGTTGAAGTTACTCTTCTACTGGTCCATAACAAAACCTTTCTATCTTATAAAGCAGCACATTATTCCAACTGGCTCCTTTCCCAAACTCAGAGGGAGCTTACTGAGAGATGAAGAGGTTTTGGTTTTGCAATTAGTTGCAGCCATTTTTCTCGTGCAGAGAAAAACAGGAAAGGCTGAGATGCAAAAAGAGAAGTGCATCAATGCACCCCTTGCGCACAATCTTCTTCATATTATTAATCCAAAACAATACCTGACATCCCCAAAGGATATCTGCGTCCCTTCATCCCGTCCATCCCTACAAAGGATCCCTGATCTCCACCCTTAAAGGATACCTGAAACTTGACCCTGCGCCAATAATTAGATTAGATTACTTACAGTGTGGAAACAGGCCCTTCAGCCCAACAAGTCCACACCGACCCGTCGAAGCACAACCCACCCATTCCCCTACATTTACCCCTTTACCTAAAACTACGGGCTACGAATGTCCTGAAATTATATGCATAGGGATATGTTGGCTCTCCAGAGGGACACCTGGTTATCCAAAAGAAATGTACTGAGAAGAGAGCCACTGTGGCCTGGTTTCCATACTCTAGGTTCTCGAAATAAGAGATTCTGGAATCAATTTCATTTAAATAGACAACAGCCTTCACAAACTGAGAATGCTGGGACCACAGTGCACCCTGCAATCTCATCCCAGTGAAAGTGAGAAATGTGGGTTTGGAACTTAGGATTTCAACCTACTTCTGCCATGTGGAGAGGGTCTCCAACAATGTTAAAAATCTGAACTTGTGCCTCTGACTTAATATTTCCCTATGTTATAAAACTCTTGGTTCCTATAAAGAGATTGTCTGCCTACAACTCGAATCTCTCATCATATAACAAAGACAATCCTATCAATGTAATATAATTGAACAACTTGTATTTACTCTGTGTCTTTTGCAATCATCAGCGGTCTCAAAGTGTTTTATGTAATTACACAATACAGAACGTTACCAACTTTATTGATAGGGCCATCGCTTGCAAGAATCTCAAAAGGAAATGATACAGCCCATTTTTGAGATGAATTATTAGGATATTCCACCATGTGTGCTGGCCAGATTTCACTCCTCAGCTGCTCTCACCAATCTGCTGGTTGCAGATGTGTTGATAAGAATGACCACCACACAGTTCTTGTGGAGACAAAGTCCCACTTTCACATTGAGAATAACCTCCATCATGTTGTGTGATATTATCACTGTGCTAAATGGGACAGACTTCAAACTGGGCAAACTCATGGCAAACTCATGCCAGGCATATACCTTAGTCTACCATTACCTTCATGCCAGGGGATCAATTCTGGTTCAGTGGAGAGTGCAGCAGGGCCTACCAGGAGTAGCTTCAGGCAGAGAAATTAGGTGTTACCTGGGGCAGCTACCAAACAGGACAATCTGCATGCCAAGCAACAGCAAGTAATAGACAGACAATCCTACAATTAATAAATCAGATCTATGCTCTGCAGTTTTGCTACCTCTTATTGTGAATGGTGATGATTAATTATATAACTCACTGGAGGAGGAAGCTCCACAAATATTCCCATCCTCAATGATGGAAGATCCCAACGTATTAGTGCAAAAGATATGACTGAAGCATTCTTAGCAATCTTCAGCTATAAGTGCCAAGTGGATGATTCATCTCAGCCTCTTCCAGTGGTCCCCAGCATCACAGGTAACAGCCTTCAGCCAATTCGATTCACTCCACATCATAGCAAGAAATGATTGGAGACACTGGATAATGCAAAGGCTATGGGCCCTGAAAACATTCTGGCAGTAGTACCAATAAAAGAGAAGCTTAGTACCCTGAGGAACTCCTGCAGAATGCCCTGGAGCTGAGACGTCTAAACCCCAACAACCGCAACTATCTTCCTTTGTGTAGTACCGAAGAGTTATGCTCCAGAACTTGCCATGTCCCTAGCCAAACTCTTCCATTACAATTACAACACCAGCATCTACCTGACAATGTGGAAAATTGCCCAGGTATGTCTTGTACACAAAAAGCAGGACATATTTAACACGGCTAATTACCGCTCTGTCGGTCTACTTTTGATCATCAGTAAAGTGATGGAAGGTGTCATCAACAGCGCTGTCAAATAGCACCTGCTCAGGGACAATCTGTTCAGTGATGCCCAGTTTGGGCTCCGCCCAGGCCACTCAGCTCCTGGCGTCATTACAGCCTTGATTCAAACATGGATGAAAGAGCTCAATTCCAGAGGGAAGGTGAGAGGGACAGCCCTGGAAAACAAGGCTGTATTTGAACAAGTGTGGCATCAAGGAGTGCTAGCAAAAAGAGAATCAGTGGGTATCAGGGAACAAACTATCTGCTGGTTAGAGTTATACCTGACACAAAGGAAGATGGTTGCGTGTGTTGGAGTTCAGACATCTCAGCTCCAGGATATTTGTGCAGGAATTCCTCAGGGTAATGTCCGCGGCTCAAACAGGAGCAACAGCAGCAGCTACAGCAGCTCGAAGGGCAGGAGCTTGGACCAGGGCCTCTCGGGAGTGGTGAGTCACTGAGTTGAGTCTTTACATCTGACATCGGAGACTAGAGGTTTCTGGGAAAGGAGGGACTTTTTTTATTTCCCATCAGCCATATAAGTGAGTGTTTTCTAAACCTGATACCTTACCTTTGTGGGGCCTCCCACCCAACCACCTCCTCTAACCTTAAGCACCAGGGACACATCAGGTAAGCTTCTCTTTTGTCATATTCTGAGAAGGGACTATCAGGGATGGCAGTGCAGAGAGAGAGGAATGTTCCTCCTGCAAGTTGTTTGAGGTGAGGGACACCATTAGTGTTCCATCCAAGTACATCTGCAGGAAGTGCACCCAACTCTCACTCCTCCAAGACCACTTTAGGGAACTAGAGTGGGAGCTGGATGAACTTTGGATCATTCGGGAGGCAGAGGCTTTGATAGGTAAGAGTTACAGGGAAGCAATTACTCCTAGGCACGAAGAAAACTGGGTGACTGTTCGAAGGAGGAAAAAACAGTTGTGCAGGGATCCCCTGTTGTCATTTTCCTGGAAAACAAATATACCGTTTTGAATACTGTTGGGGGGGATGACTTACCAGGGGTATGCAGTGTGGTGCAGGCCTCTGGCACAGAATCTGTCCCTATTGCACAGAAGGGAAGGAGGGAAAGGAGGGTTGATGGTCCTCCAGGTGCTGTCAATGTTTGTCTCATTGTGTGTCCTGGGGAAACAGACCATAGATCACAGAGTCCTGGGTAATGGAGCTGTTCGGGATGAACCTCAACAAAAACCACTGCATCTTCCTCCAGACTTCCTTTGCAAAGGCAGTCCTTCTTGTACAGGTCCCACCTTCTCCAGAAGGCATCCCAATTATCTACATATCTGAAGCCCTCCCTCCTACACCAGCTGCGTAGCCACATGTTAAGCTGTGCCCGCTCCCTGTTCCTCGCCTCGCTATCTCATGGCACAGGTCGTAAACTAGAGAACACTACTCTGTTCGTCCTGCTTTGCAGCTTCCATCCTAACTCCCTGAAATCACTTTTTAAATCTTTGATCCTTTTTCTAGCTATATCATTAGTGCCAATATGTAGCACGATTTCTGGCTGTTCGCCCTCCCCTTTTAGAATCTTATACACCCGATCGGAGACGTCCCGGACCCTGGCACCAGGAAGGCAGCATACCTTCCGGGAATCCCGATCCTGACCACAAAATCTCCTGTCGATTCCCCGAACTATCGAGTCCCCTACCACGAGTACTTTTCTATTCTGCCCCCTTCCCTTCTTTGCCACAGTGTCAGGCTCAGTGCCAGAGAACTGACTACTATGGTTTTCCTCTGGTTGGTCAATCCCCCCAGAAGTATCCAAAACGGTATACCTATTGCTGAGGGGAATGTCCACAGGGGATCTCTGCACTGTCTGACTGTCCCCTTTCCTCCCCCTAACTGTAACCCACCTATCCTTGTCCTGAGCCTTAGGAGTAGACACAATTCAAACCAGCTTGCAGTCTGCCAGCACATTCCTGTGACCATGAAATCCTGTCCATGCCCTCCCTATTCTCATCCTTCTGTGCACTGGAACTACACCTCAGGTTCCCATCCCCCTGCCAAGCTGGTTTAAACCCACCTGAATAGCACCAGCAAATTTCCCACCCAGGATATTAGTAAACCTCTGGTTCAAATGAAGACCGTCCTGTTTGTAGAGGTCCCACTTTCCCCAGAATGAGCCCCAATTATCCATGTACCTAAAACCCTCCCTCCTGCACCATCCCTGCAGCCACACGTTCAGCTAATATCTCTCCCTGTTCTTCACCTCACCATCATGTGGCATGGTTAACAAACCAGAGATAACAACTCTGTTTGTTTTAGCTCTCAGCTTCCATCCTAGCTCCCTGAAATCCTGCCTTAAATCCATATCCCTCTTTCTACCTGTGTCATTGGTGCCTACATGGACAACGACTTGGGGCTGGTCCCTCTCTCCCTTCAGGACCCCAAAGACACGATCTGAAACATCACAGACCCTGGTACCTGGGAGGCAATACACCAGCCGCAAGTCTCATTCATTCCCAACAGTCCTCCGATCTAACCCTCTAACTACTGAGTCCCCAATGACTAACACTCTCCTCGGGTTGCATCTGAACTGGAAGGGGACCAATGTCCTGGATGGAAGGTTTGCTCGAGTAATTCGAGAGGGTTTAAACTAGCATGGCAGGGGGGGGTGGGAACCTGAGCTGTATACCAGAGATGAGAGTTGATGCAGATGAGGCAATAGCAAGAGGTAGATCAGCTAGTGGGAAGGAGTTTCCTGGGAAGGAACCAAGGGATCAGTTAAAGTGTGTTTGTTTTAACGCAAGGAGTATCAGGAATAAAAGTTTGAACTTAGAGCATGGATCAGTACCTGGTGCGATGATGTTGTGACCATAACAGAGACGTGGGTTTCTCAGGGACAGGAATGGTTGCTGGATGTTCCAGGGTTTAGAGCATTTAAAAAGAATAGGGAGGGGAGAAAAAGAGGAGGTGGTGTAGCACCACTAATCAGAGAGGGTATCACAGCTACAGAAGCTTCCAATGTCGAGGAAGATCTGCCTACCGAGTCAATGTGGGTGGAAATTAGGAACAGCAAGGGAGCAGTCACCTCGTTAGGGGTTTACTACAGGCCCCCCAATAGCAGCAGGGAGATGGAAGAAAGCATAGGTCGGCAGATTTTGGAAAAGTGTGGACGTAGTAGGGTTGTTGTAATGGGTGACTTTAACTTTCCCAATATTGATTGGAACTTCCTTCGAGCAGAAGATTTGAATGGAGCTGTTTTTGTAAGGTGTGTTCAAGAGGGTTTCTTAACTCAGTACGTTGACAGGCCGACGATGGGAGAGGCCATTCTAGACTTGGTGCTCGGAAACGAGCCAGGGCAGGTATCAGATCTTGTGGTGGGAGAGCATTTTGGTGATAGTGACCACAACTGCCTCACATTCTACATAGCTATGGAAAAGGAGAGGATTAGGCAAAATGGGAGGATATTTAATTGGGGAAGAGGAAACGATGATGCGATTAGACATGAGTTAGGAAGCATGGATTGGGCGCACTTGTTCCATGGTAAAGGCACTATAGACATGTGGAGACTGTTTAAGGAACAGTTGTTGTAAGTGATGAATAAGTATGTCCCTCTGAGACAGGCAAGAATGTGGAGGAAGCTAGGGTCAAGCTCAGCTGTAGAGGATTACAGGCAGGTGAGGAAGGAGCTCAAAAATGGTCTGTGGAGAGCCAGGAGGGGGCACGAGAAAAGCTTGGCAGAACGGATTAGGGAGAACACAAAGGCATTTTACACTTATGTGAGGAATAAGAGAATGGTCAAAGAAAGAGTAGGGCCGATCAGGGATAGCATAGGGAATTTGTGTGTGGAGTCTGAGGAGGTAGGGAAGCCCTAAATGAGTTTTTTGCTTCTGTCTTTACGAAAGAAACGAACTTTGTAGTGAATGAAACCTTTGAAGAGAAGGTGTGCATTCTGGAATGGAAAGAGATAGAGGAAGCTGATGTGCTGAAAATTTTGTCAAACATTAAGATTGACAAGTTGCCAGGCCTGGACCAGATTTGTCCTCGGCTGCTCTGGGAAACGAGGAATGCGATTGATTCACCACTTGCGAAGATCTTTGCATCCTCGCTCTCCACTGGAGTCGTACCTGAGGACTGGAGAGAGGCAAATGTAATTCCTCTCTTCAAGAAAGGAAATAGGGAAATCCCCGGCAATTACAGACCAGTCAGTCTCACGTCTGTCGTCTGCAAGGTGTTAGAAAAGATTCTGAGGGATAGGATTTATGACCATCTGGAAGAGCATGGCTTGATTAAATGCAGTCAACACGGCTTTGTGAGGGGCAGGTCATGCCTCACAAACCTTATCGAGTTCTTTGAGGATGTGACCAGAAAAGTTGATGAGGGTCAAGCTGTGGATGTGGTGTATATGGACTTTAGCGAGGCATTTGATAAGGTTCCCCATGGTAGGCTCATTCAGAAGGGCAAGAGGAATGGGATACAGGGGAACTTAGCTGTCTGGGTACAGAATTGGCTGGCCAACAGAAGACAGCGAGTGGTAGTAGAAGGAAATTATTCTGCCTGGAAGTCAGTGGTGAGTGATGTTCCACAGGGCTCTGTCCTTGGGCCTCTACTGTTTGTAATTTTTATTAATGACTTGGATGAGGGAATTAAAGGATGGGTCAGTAAGTTTGCAGACGACACAAAGGTTGGAGTGTCGTTGACAGTATAGAAGGCTGTTGTAGGCTGCAGCAGGACATTGACAGGATGCAGAGATGGGCTGAGAGGTGGCAGATGGAGTTCAACCTGGATAAATGCGAGGTGATGCATTTTGGAAGGTCGAATTTGAAAACTGAGTACAGGATTAAGGATAGGATTCTTGGCAGTGTGGAGGAACAGAGGGATCTTGGTGTGCAGGTACATAGATCCCTTAAAATGGCCACCCAAGTGGAGAGAGTTGTTAAGAAAGCATATGGTGTTTTGGCTTTCATTAAAAGGGGGATTGAGTTTAAGAGTCATGAGATCTTGTATAAACTCTATAAAACCTTGGTTAGACTGCACTTGGAATACTGCGTCCCATTCTGGTCGCCCGATTATAAGAAAGATGTGGATGCTTTGGAGAGGGTTCAGAGGAGGTTTACCAGGATGCTGCCTGGACTGGAGGGCTTGTCTTATGAAGAGAGGTTGACTGAGCTCGGACTTTTTTCATTGGAGAAAAGGAAGAGGAGAGGGGACCTAATTGAGGTATACAAGATAATGAGAGGCATTGATAGAGTCAATAGCCAGAGACTATTTCCCAGGGCAGAAATGACTAACACGAGGTGTCATAGTTTTAAGCTGGTTGGAGGAAAGTATAGAGGGGATGTCAGAGGCGGGTTCTTTACACAGAGAGTTGTGAGAGCAGCAGTTGAGGTCATTGGGGACATTTAAGAAACTGCTGGACATGCATATGGTCACAGAAATTTGAGGGTGCATACATGAGGATCAATGGTCGGCACAACATCGTTGGCTGAAGGGCCTGTTTGGTGCTGTACTGTTCTATGTTCTATGTATCCAAAATAAGGTAGGTGAGCTTGCAGCATGGATAGGTACCTGGGACTTCGATGTTGTGGCCATTTTGGAGATGTGGATGGAGCAGGGTGAGGAATGGATGTTGCAGGTTCCAGGGTTTAGACCTTTCATTAAGAATAGGCAAGGCGGTAAAAGAGGGGGTGGTGTGGCCTTGTTAGTCAAGGACAGTATAACGGTGGCTGAATGAACCTTTGATGAGGACTCGTCTACTGAGGTAGTATGGGCTGAGATTAGAAACTGGAGAGGGGAGTTTTTTATAAGCCTCCACGGAGTTCCAGGGATGTGGAGGAGAGGATCGGCAAAACAATTCTGAGTAGGAGTGAAAGAAACAGGGTGGTCATTATGGGGGACTTTAACTTCCCCATAATTGACTGGAAATGCTATAGCTCCAGTTCGTTGGACGGATCAGTATTTGTCCAATGTCTGTAGGAGGGTTTCCTGACACGTTATGTCGAAGGGTCAACAAGAGGGTGTTTGATTTAGTGGGAGGTAAGCTAGGAAGGACGTAAAGAGAGAGTTAAGAAGAGCAAAAAGAGGACATGAGCAGTCTTTAGCAAATAGAATAAAGGAGAACCCTAAAGCTTTCTATAGGTATGTGAGGAATAAAAGGATGACTAAGTTAGGAATAGGACCAGTCAAAGACAGAAGTGGGAAGTAGTGTGTGGACCCTGTGGAAATCGGAGGGGTGTTAAACGAATATTTCTTTTTGGTTTTCACTCAGAAAAAGGAGAATATTGTAGAGGAGAAGTATGAGATATGAGATATTACACTAGAAAGGATCGAGGTTAGTAAAGAAGAGGTATTATCAATTCTTGAAGGAGTGAAAGAAGACAAGTCCCCTCAGCCAGATAGGATTTATCCAACGATTCTTCGGGAAGCTAGGGAGGAGGTATTGGAGCCTTTGGCTTTGATCTTTGAGTCGTCATTGTTTACAGGTTTAGTACCAAAGGACTGGAGGATTGCAAATGTTGTGCCCTTGTTCAAGAAGGGCAGTAGAGCTAACCCAGGTAATTACAGATCAGTGAGGAAAAGTCAGTTGTAGGAAAAGTTTTGGAAAGGATCATAAGAGATAGAATTTATAATCATTGAGCAAGCAACAATTTGATTTCAGATAGTCAACATGGTTTCGTCAAGGGTAGGTCATGTCTCACAAACCTCATTGAGATTTTTGAGATGGTGACAAAGCATGTCATAGAGTCATAGAGTCATATAGTCATAGAGACATACAGCATGGAAACAGACCCTTTGGTCTAACCCGTCCATGCCGACTAGATATCCCAACCCAATCTAGTCCCACCTGCCAGCACCCGGCCCATATCCTTCCAAACCCTTCTTATTCGTATACTCATCCAAATGCCTCTTAAATTTTGCAATTGTACTAGCCTCCACCACTTCCTCTGGCAGCTCATTCCATGCATGTACCACCCTCTGCGTGAAAAAGTTGTCCTGTAGGTCTCTTTTATATCTTTCCCCTCTCACTCTAAACATAGGCCCTCTACTTCTGGACTCCCCGACCCCAGGGATAGACTTTGCCTATTTACCCTATCCATGGCCCTCTTAATTTTGTAAACGTCTATAAGATCATCCCTTAACCTCCGATGCTCCACGGAAAACAGTCCTAACCTGTTCAGCCCCTCCATATAGTTCAAATCCTCCAACCCTGGAAACATCCTTGTAAATCTTTTCTGAACCGTTTCAAGTTTCGCAACATCTTTCCGATAGGAAGGAGACCAGAATTGCACGCAATATTCCAACAGTGGCCTAACCAATGTCCTGTACAGCCGCAACATGACCTCCAACTCCTGTATTCAATACTCTGAACAATAAAGGAAAGCATACCAAACGCCGCCTTCACTATCCTATCTACCTGCGACTCCACTTTCAAGGAGCTATGAACCTGCACTCCAAGGTCTCTTTGTTCAGCAACACTCCCGAGGACCTTACCATTAAGTGTATAAGTCCTGCTAAGATTTGCTTTCCCAAAATGCAGCACCTCGCATTTACCTGAATTAAACTCCATCTGCCACTTCTCAGCCCATTGGCCCATCTGGTCCAGATCCTGTTGTCCACTACACCTCCAATTTTGATGTCATCTGCAAATTTACTAACTGTACCTTTTATGCTCGCATCCAAATCATTTATGGAAATGACAAAAAGTAGAGGGCCCAGCACCGATCCTTGTGGCACTCCACTGGTCACAGGCCTCCAGTCTGAAAAACAACCCTCCACCACCACCCTCTGTCTTCTACCTTTGAGCCAGTTCTGTATCCAAATGACTAGTTCTCCCTATATTCCATGAGATCTAACCTTGCTAATCGGTCTCTCATAGGGAACCTTGTCGAACGCCTTACTGAAGTCCACATAGATCATATCTACTGCTCTGCCCTCATCAATCCTCTTTGTTACTTCTTCCAAAAACTCAATCAAGTTTGTGAGACATGATTTCCCACGCACAAAGCCACGTTGACTATCCTGAATCCTTGCCTTTCCAAATACATGTACATCCTGTCCCTCAGGATTCCCTCCAACAACTTGCCCACCACTGACATCAGGCTCACCAGTCTATAGTTCCCTGGCTTGTCCTTACCACCCTTCTTAAACAGTGGCACCACGTTTGCCAACCCCCAGTCTTCCTGCACCTCACTTGTGACTATTGATGATACAAATATCTCAGCAAGAGGCCCAGCAGTCATTTCTCTAGCTTCCCACAGAGTCCTCGGGTACACCTGATCTGGTCCTGGGGATCTATCAACCTTTACCCGTTTCAAGACATCCAGCACTTCCTCCTCTGTAATATGGACATTTTGCAAGATGTCACCATGCTGGTGAGGGTAGGGCAGTTGACATGGTGTACATGAACTTCAGTAAAGTCTTTGATAAGGTTCCACATAGTAGGCTGTTGGAGAAAATGTAGAGGCATGGGATTGAGGGTGATTTAGCAGTTTTGATTAGAAACTGGTTTTCTGAAAGAAGGCAGCGAGTGATGGTTGATGGAAAATATTCAGCCTGGAGTCCAGTTACTAGTGGTGTGCCACAAGGACCTATTTTGTGACCACTGCTGTTTGTCATTTTTATAAATGACTTAGACGCAGTCATAGGTGAATGGTTGATAAGTTTGCAAATGACACTAAAGTCGGCGGAGTAGCGGACAGTGCGTCAGGATGTTTCAGGTTGCAGGGGGACTTAGATAAACTGCAAAATTGGGCTGAGAGGTGGCAAATGGAGTTCAATGCAGATAAATGTGAGGTGATACACAGGAAGGCAGAGTACTGGGTCAATGGAAAGATTCTTGGTAGTGTGGACATGCAGAGGGATCTTGGAGTCCATGTACATAGATCCCTTAAAGTTGCCACCCAGGTTGATAGTGCTGTTAAGAAGGCATACAGTGTGTTAGGTTTTATTGGTAGTGGGATTGAGTTCCAGAGCCATAATGTCATGCTGCAACTGTACAAAATACTAGTGCGCCGCACTTGGAACAATATGTACAGTTCTGGTCCCCATATTTCAGGAAGGATGTGGAAGCATTGGAAAAGGTGCAGAGGAGATGTACCATGATGTTGCCTGGTCTGGAGGGAAGGTCTTATGAAGAAAGGCTAAGAGACTTGAACCTGTTCTCATTGGGAAGAAGAAGGCTAAGTGGGGATTTGATAGAGACACACAAGATGATCAGAGGATTAGAAAGGGTAGACAGTGAAAGTCTTTTTCCTAGGATGATGACATCAGCTTGTACGAGGGGGCATAACTACAATTGAGGGGTGATAGATTTAAGACAGATGTCAGAGGCAGGTTCTTTACACAGAGAATGCTAAGGACGTGGAATGCCCTGCCTGCCAATGTAGTTTGCTCAGTAACATTAGGGAGATTTAAACAATCCTTGGATAAGCACATGGATGATGATGGGATGGTGGAGGAAGATGTGCTTAGATTAGTTCACAGGTCGGCGCAACATTGAAGGGCCTGTTCTGCACTGTATTGTTCTATGTTCCATGTTCTAACTATCTTCAGCTGCTTCATCAATGACCTTCCCTCCATCATAAGGTCAGAAGTGAGGATGTTCGCTGATGATTGCACAATGTTCAGCATCATTCGTAACTCCTTAAATACTGAAGCAGTCCGTGCTCAAGTGCAACAAGATCTGGACAATATCCATCCATGGGCTGATAAGTGGCAAATAACATTCATGCCACACAAATGCCAGGCAATCACCATCTTCAATAAGAGTTGATCTCACCACTGCACCTTGATGTTCGATGGTGTTACCATCACTGCAGCCTTCACTGTCAACAACCTAGGGGTTACAATTGACCAGAAACTCAACTAGACTTGCCAAGAAGAGTCCAAAACTAGAGGCCATATGTTTAAGGTGAGAGGAAGAAAATTTAAAAGTGACCTAAAGGACAACTTTGTCACGTAAAGGATGGTGCATATATGGAATGAGCTGCCAGAAAATGTGGTGGAGGCCGAAACATTTAAGAAGCATCTAGATTGGTGTATGAATAGGAAGGGTTAAGAGGGATATGGGCCTAGTGCTAGCAAATTGGACTAGATTATTTAGGATATCTAGTTGACATGCGCGGGTTGGACCGAAAGGTCTGTTTCTGTGCTGAACATCTCTATGACAATGGCTAGAAGAGCAGGCCAGAGGCTCAGAATCCTGCAACGATTAGCTGGCCTACTGACTCCTCAGAACTTATCCCCCGTCTACAATGCACTGATCAGGAGTGTGATGGAATACTCCCCACTTGCCTGGACAGGTGCACGTCTGTCAACATTCAAGAAACCTGACACCAATCAGGACAAAACAGCTCACTTGACTGGCCCCACATCCACTCTCTCCACCACCGATACTCAATAGCAGCAGCATCTAGAAGATACACTGTAGAAATTCTCCAAACGTCCTCAGACAGTACTTTCCAAACCCACAACCACTTCCAACTAGAAAAATAAGGGCCACAGATACATGGGATCATCACCACCTGAAAGTTCTTCTTGAAGTCACTCAATATCCTGATGTAGAAATATATCACCATTCCATCACTGTCACTGGGTCAAAATCCTGGAATTCGCTTCCTAAATGTTTTGTGGGTGAACCTACAGCACATGGATTGCAGTTCAAGAAGGTAGCTCACCACCGTTTTCTCAATGGCAGCTCAGGACAAGCAATAAATGCTGGCCAGCCAGTGATGCCCAGGTTCCATATAGAATAAATTTTAAAAGTGAGATCATGGCCCATCTTATAGTGCAACACCATTTTCCCCACACCATCCTTCAACTGTTTTGTTGTGTTGAAATGTATCAATTCCAATTTGAACCTCCAAAGCCCACTGTGGTAGAGAATTTCAAAGATTCACTCCCCTCTGAATTAAAAAAAAATTCCTTCTCACCTCAGTCCTAAATGGTCTGGTCCTTATTCCGAGGCTGTGTTACCTGGTTTTATAATCCCCAGTCAAGGGAAACATCCTTTCATAACTGTCCTGTTGACTACTTCTAAGACTGGTTAGTTTGAATGAAATCAGCTTCCCATTCTTCAGTTTATGTCATCTTTCCTCATAAGACAATCAACTATTAGTACAGTAGTCAAACTATTCTAGTAAATCTCTTTCTGAATCAGAATAGCGTACCAGTTCAACAAGAGTAACTCACCTTCTCTGTTGCATCTATATCATTTTTATAATAGAGTACACGACTGTTTACACCCACCTCCCAAGTACGGTCTGTCACGTTTAACATTACTCCATTGCTTTCCAATTCTACCTCTCTAGAAATTAATCCCAGTACTAAATGTATGTATCTTTTAATTGCCTCATTGACCTGAATGTCAACCAAAATTTCATCTTGTCACCACAAGGAAAGCAGAATTTTTGAATAAAAGTCATATTTACAATAAATGTAAGCTCCAACGTGATTGGTACAGGTGGAAGAACAGCAATCTGAAGCAGGATGTTTGAGGTCAGGTTGAAGACAATGAAATCTGCTGCAATGAAAATTGCAGACAAGGCCAGGAACACTGTACAAATCACAAATTGCTTCACACATCTGGCTGTCTCATCTGGGGACATCTTCAACCCTGTGGATTTGATTAGCTTTTTACTGGAAGTCCGACTAAGTTGCATTAGCTTCGCCTTATCTGTCTGCATAAGCTGAGCCAGCCTGCTAGTTATATAGACATTGTCGAACTGCAGATCTGTCAGATAGCCCTTGAGATACCAAGCTGATGTTAGAGACAGATAGAAGAAAACAAAGCCAGCTAATACTCTGTTGGTATTCAAAGTGGTCTCATCAAATATGCCCTGAATTGTTGAAAGGTTGCCTTTGATTTCATTGCCAATAACTTGTAGATGGTTCTTGATTGCTAACATTTCGATGTCTGAATTAACACGCCATTCTGCTTTCGACGTTGTAACCACATTGCTCTTTGAGATTTGTTCAAAGAGATAGGCTATATCTTTATCCATCGATAATTTAATCTGCTTAAGAAAGTTTGTTGAGTTCACAAGGCTTTGCGCTGAGGTCAGAGCAATGCACTGCATCACTTGAAGAATCATCTTGATATTGCCCATAAAGTTGGGTATTATGTTGATGGCACTGAGCATGAAACACGTGGAGAAGAGCAAATCACGACCTTGCTTAGAACCTAATGTGGGGATCACCATTGTGAACACGCAACGTACAGGATGGACCAGGAAGAGAAGCAGCAACATGGCACCCGTGAATATGCAAGTTATTATATTGGATGCCAATGATCCATATTTCAGAGATGAAAACATCCAGTTATACAATAGTCCACCAATGATTGCACATATACTGGAGCATAACAGAAAGAGGACAAGTAGTTGTCTCCAGTCATCTGGAGTAGGTTTAGAGTAAGTAACCCATGCAAACCGCATGCATTCCTTCATTTTCTGAGCCCATTTACTCCCACAGGAAAGGGGTTTCTCCAAAATACGGTATCTGCAGGGGAAATAAATTAATTTTTAGCGAGTGAATTCTTCGATATTGGAAATTCTATTCCACCATGCATGAACAAAAACATATTCCAACTGAACATGATCCCAATTAGCCTATCACAACATTCTGACTGAATGTGAGTGCTGAAAGCCAAACCAATCAGGGGCAATGAAGAATTGGCCAGTGCCAAATTAATTTGGCAAAGAAAAATTCACTAAAAACAAAACAAAGATCTGCAGATGCTGAAACCAAAACAGAAATTGTTGGAGAAACTCAGCAGGTCTGGAAACATCTGTAGAGAGAACAACTGAGTTAACGTTTTGCGTCCAGTGACCCTTTTTCAGAATTTTGGTTTTCTGTAACTCTGTTTGTCTCTCCAAAGAAAAATTCACTGCCTGCCTGGTAACAGATCATCACAAGATCATTTAAATAAAAACATGTAAGATTAGAAGGTACTCCCATAGAAAATGCTGTGCCATATAATAAGATCCTGGTGGTCAGCTTCAACTCTACTTCTCAGCTCACTAAGTCCCTATAGGCCACCTACTGGAGTAGACCCCTCTCCCTCCCTAACAGTTGTCCTCTGGCTGCTTCTCTCTTCTCCAACAAATTTGGTGAGAGGACACCTTCCTGTTAGGGCACACTCTCAGTTACTCATCTCCTGCTGCAGTCTACTGCTTCTGTCAGCGGGAAGGTTGTCTCCAGGGATGGCTTTGAGATTCAGAAACTGTGATTCCTACCCTCAAAGTGAAAACTCAGTCTGTATTTGGTACAACAACTTTTGAATCCAGTGTTATAAATTAACAGATACATTGAACTCAAATACATAACTTGGTAGGGTTTGAAGTCAGAACCTTTGGATTAGTAGTTCTACACTAGGTTACTTCATTCAGATCAGGTTGGCAACGGACAAATGGTTTGGATTTGCATAGTGTAAAATTATCTATTGGATGGTAACTTTTGATCATGCTAGAGTGACAAAATCTTGCTTCTTCCTCTTCCTTTGCTACAAGGCAGTCTCCATGGGAGGTGAGTTTGTTCAGATTTGCAGCACACTACCATGGCCTCCAGTACCTTGACATTGGCTCAGTATCTTATTCGGGGCACAGCACCACCATAAACAGAGCAAGCTGCCCTCACGTTACACCCATGTAGAGGGATGTCACAATCTTCTGACTCAGAGAGGAATGCTTACTACTGAATCAAGGATTACTAATTATCTCATGTTGCAGTTCTTGTTTACTCAGGGTTACAGAAGACTTCCAGAAGTACGATGCATTTTTTGTGGTTACTAATGGTGCGTGACTATTCTTCGATAGGTTGGGGAAATAAGAAGGAAACATAAAACATATTAAACTCAATTTCACAACTTGGTAGGGGTTGACATCATAGCCTCTAGATTGTTAGCTATCTTCTAGGTTACTTCATCCCTGCCACATTGCCAACTGACAGATGGTTCAGGTTTTTATGCTCTACAGTTTACTATGTTTGATCTAAAGAGAGAGCTAAGATGAGTGAGGAGGGGGCATGAGAAAATGTTGGCAGATAGGACCAGGGAAAACCCTAAAGCTTTCTATAGGTATATAAGTTGTAAAAGAATGACCAGAGCAAGATTAGGGCCAATCAACGACAGTAGTGGGAAATTATGCGTGGAGTTAGAGGAGATCAGGGAAGTGCTAAATGAATATTTTTCATCAGTATTCACACTGACAACAGATAATGCTGTCGAGAATACTGAGATACAGGCTACTAGACTAGATGGGATTGAGGTTCACAAGGAGGAGGTGTTAGAAATTCTGGAAAGTGTGAAAACAGATAAATCCCTCAGGCCGGATAGGATTTATCCGAGAATTCTCTGGGAAGCCAGGGAAGAGATTGCTGAGCCTTTGGCTTTGATCTTTATGTTGTCATTATCTACAGGAATAGTACCAGAAGACTGGAGGATATCAAATGTTGTCCCTTGTTCAAGGTGGGGAGTAGAGACAACCGTGGTAATTAAAGACCAGTGAGCCTCACTTCAGTTGTGGGTAAAGCATTGGAAAAGATTATAAGCGATAGGATTTATAAACATTTTGATTGGAATAATGGTAGGTCATGCTTCGCAAACCTTATTGAGTTCTTTGAGAAGGTGACCAATCAGGTGGATGAGGGTAAAGCCGTTGATGTGGTGTATCTGGATTTCAGTAAGGCGTTTGATAAGGTTCCCATGTAGGTTATTGCACAAAATACAGAGGCATGAGATTGAGGTTGATTTAGCAGTTTGGATCAGAAATTGGCTAAAGGTGGTGGCTGATAGGAAATGTTCATCCTGGAGTTCAGTTACTAGTGGGGTAACGCAAGGATCTATTATGGGTCCACTGCTGTTTGTCATCTTTATAAACGACTTGAATGAGGGTGTAGAAGGATGGGTTAGTAAATTTGTGGATGACACTAGGGTCAGTAGAGTTGTGGATAGTGCCGAAGGATGTTGTAGGTTACAGAGGGCTGAAAGGTGGCCAATGGAACTGAAAGGCTGCAGAGCTGTGCTGAAAGATGGCCAATAGAGTTTAATGCAGAAAATTGTGAGGTAATTCACTTTGGAAGGAGTAACAGAAATGCAGAGTACTGGGCGAATGGTAAGATTCTTGGTAACATAGATGAACAGAGAGATCTCGGTGTCCATGCACATAGAGTCCTCAAAGTTGCCACCCAGGTTGATAGGTCTGTTAAGAAGGCAGACGATGTGTTAGCTTTTATTAGTAGAGGGATTGAGTTTTGGAACCATGAGGCATGCTGCAGCTGTACAAAACTCTGTTGTGGCCGCACTTGGGAGTATTGTGTACAGTTCTGGTCACTGCTTTGTAGAAAGGATGTGGAAGCTTTGGGGAAGGGTTCAGAGGAGATTTACTGGGATGTTCCCTGATATGAAGGGAAAGTCTTACGAGGAAAGCTTGAGGGACTTGAGGCTGTTCTCATTAGAGAGAAGAAGGTTGAGAGGTGACTTAATTGAGACATATAAGATAATCAGAGGGTTAGATCGGGTGAACTGTTGGAGCCTTTATACAAGGATGATGATGGCTAGCATGAGGGGAGCATAGCTTCAAATTGAGGGGTGGTAGATATAGGACAGATGTCAGAGGTAGTTTCTTTACTCAGAGAGTAGTAGAGGCGTGGAATGCACTGTCTGCAACAGTTGTAGACTTGCCAACCTTAAGGGCAGTTAAATGGTCATTGGATAGGCATATGGATGAGAATGGAATAATATAGGTTAGATAGGCTTTGGATTGGTTCCACAGGGCAACATGGAGAACCGAAGGGTCTCCACTGCGCAGTAATGTTCTATGCTCTATCTACTTTTGATTACATTGTATGAGACATAAAAGTATTGAAGTAAAACATTTTCAATTAAAGGAGGAAATTAATGAGATTATTCAAAATACAAACTTCATACTGGAGAAAGATGGTTCTTTGGGTTTTATTTTTTTTCAAAGCTACCTCCCAAAACATCTGGAACCTTTCCATAGGATACTCTGAGGTTGGGATTTCAGGACAGTACTGAATTATTTGATTTGGGCAGCAGCTTTGGAGCTTTGATCTGGTGTGTGACTTGTTACAGTTTGAAACTACAATCTACAGCCACACTGCGAAAATTGGCAGTCCAGCAGGTGAAGTCTTGGTCTTTGTGGCAGCCAATCTGGAAATATGAGCTGCACCAGCAAGGTACCCAGACAATGGCTTCACTTCCCTAAGATTCAGTGTCACTTTAAAAATAAAAAAAGACCAAAAAAAAGAATCTTTGTTGGTTTTTATATTTTGACTTCCTTTGAAAAATTAACTCTTTTCACTTCTTTGCAATTTCACACATGAGTGACACCAAAATTAACAGCATTGGTGCAATGTAGCTGAATTATTTGCAGTGTGTAATAGCTTGATCCTTCCTCAAACATTGTATTTTGTACATTTCTGTCACTTGTCACTGGGTTAAAACACAAGCCATTCACTTAGAAATTCTTAGTAGCAGCTATGTAATATATACAAATCTAGGTCTCCGACAGCGTTATTAGCATTCCACTGTTTATTTATTTTTATTTTCTGGGGTGTAGCTTTACAGACAACAGCACTTGTTAAATTGAATATTATCCAACCCTGTCCTTGCCTCATTCCATTTGTTGCTGAATCCTCAACATGTAATTTTTACCTCTGGATTACACTGTTCCACTGGAGCCCTGATTGATCTTATGTTCAATTCTCCACAACCTTAAACTCTGTTGGCTGTGAGTCCATTTGCACCAAATCCCATTATTCACCGATAGGCCCTCAGCTTGCTAGACCTAGCTTGGCTCCAGATTAATTTAGGAGGAGAAAGTGAGGACTGCAGATGCTGGAGACCAGAGTTGAAAAATGTGGTGCTGGAAAAACACAGCAGGCCAGGCAGCATCCGAGGAGCAGGAGAATCGACGTTTCGGGCATAAGCCCTTCATCAGGACTTCCTGAAGAAGGGCTTATGCCTGAAACGTCGATTCTCCTGCTCCTCGGATGCTGCCTGGCCTGCTGTGTTTTTCCAGCACCACATTTTTCAACTCCAGATTAATTAATACCTCAATTTTCAAATTCTCACCATTGATATCAAATCTATCTATGGCTTCACTCTATTGCTTTAATTTCCTCCAGCCCTCCAGATATTCACATTTCTCTAATTCTGGCTTCCAAAATATCTCTGGGGTTAATTGTTCCATCATTTATGGCCACACCTTCAGTTGCCAAGGCTGTTTGCTCTGTAATTAGCTCCCTAAATCTCTTTCCCTTTCTGCCACAATTCTCTCCATTATGATATTCTGTAAATATGCTTCCTTTACTTCAGTAAAAGTAATCTATTGGTCTTCTGATGTAATATCTTCTGATGTAATGAGGCTTATGCTAAAATTTGCTTTGTGACAATTCCGTGAAGTACTTTTGGAAGGCTTTATTACATTAAAGGTGATAGCAAAAATGCAAGTTATTGTTGTCTTTTGATTTTGACCATGCAATACATCATCGTCAACATTTTTCCAATCCTCCTAAACACTAACATGTATCAGCAGTAAGTAATTGATTATAATGAAGAGCAAGAGCTCAGCCTGATTTTAATCCTTTTCCTAGATCAGAGGCAATGTGAGTGCAATGGTTGTTGGCTGGACAGCTGGTTTGTAATACAGAGCGATATCAAGGACATGGGTTCAATTCCTGCACCAGCTGAGCTTACCATGAAGGATTCTTCTTCTCAATCTCTCCTCTTGCCTAAGGCGTAGTGAACCTCAGGTTAAACCACCATCAGTTGTCTCTCTCTCTCATGAGAGACAAGTCCATAGTCTGATAAGATTATGGTGACTTTACCTTTAGTTCAGCATCAAAGCAGGAATTGAATCTGGGACTTTCTGATCAACCTATCTGAGTAGTACAAACAGAACCTTTACACGACTGGCCATTGAAATGATACCATTGACTATTTAACAAGCTATTTTAAAAAGAGCCAAATAGGTAATGGAGGTTTTTTTTGTCGGTGGGGAGGGGCATGGGTGTTAATTGTAATAGTGGAACCATTCCATTCTCTTTGTAGCTTGAATTGTGGCACTTTTTTTGTCTTCTGACTGGTTCTCTTGAATCTTCTACCTACATATTCTACTGAGGGGGATGGCAAAGACTGTGGAGTCTATGGATTGGAGTCAGGGAGAGGAATGATGGTGAGGTGATATGGTGCAAAGCAACTACATGCATCTGTTTCTCATTCAAATCTTTAAGCTTCATATTTGAGCAAACAGAACCAATGATATCCACTTATTTCAGTATGAGGAGCGTCACAATCACCTTTCTGATTCAAATTCACAGCTGCAACCTTATAATGATCAGTAGCAGAAGTCCCTGTTAATTTTGTACCACCCTTAGAAACACTCCATTTGGAGATCCCCCTTCATGTTCCATCTTAGGTGTCCTCGGACCTGGTGAAATAAGTAAATGGTGCAAAACCTCTTTTTTTGAATGGTGATGACTATAACAAAACCATTCAGCCTCTCGTTTCGCGTGGAAAATGAAATGCTAAGAAAACCAACAGGATTTACTTACTTGTGCATGTTTTCGCCAGCAAGGTGGTGTTGTTTCTTGTCCTGCGTTGTCACTTCAGATATTAGCGGTCATGTAGCTATTACAATTTCCAAGCCAGTTAGCGGGTGGAAGAGGAACAGAAGTTTGTTTTAAACTGTCCCCCACCTTACGCTCCTCCCCTCAAACTCAACAATCACATCCACAGTTTGGCACAGTTGCTGTCCTAAAGAAACTTAACAGCTTCCCCACTGACATAATATTTTGATTATTTTGACAACTCATTGTTTCCTCTTTTTTTGAAAAAAAGTACCTTTGACGTTGCCACCTTATATGGACTTAGTTTGCAGAAAATGAAGAATAAACAAATGGAGGAAGTTTGTGCTTAGCAATTTCAGAGAAACATTATGTTATTTATAAGAATTTTTTCAACAGTTTTGAGCTCTTGCATGTTTGGCGAATCCGCCTTCTGCACTCTGCAAGTATTCCTGATGAAGGGTTTTTGTACGAAACGCCGAGTTTCCTGTTCCTCGGATGCTGCCTGACCTGCTGTGCTTTTCCAGCACCACACTCTTGACTCTAATCTCTAGCATCTGCAGTTCTCACTTTTGCCTATTCCCAAAGTTAACCTCAGGAGACAAGTTTTAAGAGAACATGGATCATAAAGGAAGAATCAGTTTGGCATGAAGCACTGGGCCCCTTTGCTTTTTTGCTTTTCTCTCATCCTTCAAGATACTCATTAAAAGCTTTCAGTGACCTGTCTTAATACTTCATTATGTGGCTGGATGGAGAATTTAGACGAGTGAGGGGGGCATCAGATAGAAACATAGAAAACTATGAAGAGAATATATAGGATAGAAGTAGAGAGGACGTTTCCACTGGCAGGTGATACTAGGACAAGAGGGCATAGCCTCAGAATTGTGGAAGCAGACTTAGGACTGAATTGAGAAGGAACTTCTTCACCCAGAAGGTTGTGAATCTATGGAATTCCCTGCCCAGTGAAGTGGTTGAGGCTCCCCCATTAAATGTTCTTAAAGCTAAGAAAGATAATGTTTTGAACCTGCTCCTGGTTCCTATGTAATGTGCCTATGAAATGCTGCCATTAGATTTCACTACTTTAAAAATACTATATAAAGCAAGTTCTTGTAGTGTAGCATGCAACTAGCTAATATAGTTCTTGCAACAGCAGCAGTGATCTTTGGGAACAAGGTCAACTGTTCTGAAGCCCTTGTTAACGTTTTTCAAGTTTACTTGGATTTTCAAATAAGCATCGATAAAGAGCCACACAAGAGACTTTCATGTTAACTTATAGCTCACGGGATAAGAGGCAGAAGCAACATGGATGCAAAATTTATTGAGTGACAGGAGAATGAGAGCAGTGTTGAATATTTGCTTTTTGGACTTGTGGAAGGTCACTCATCCAGAGGGAGTCACCTAGACTCAAAACATTAGCTTGCTTTCTCTCCATGGATGCTGCCTGACCCGGCTCTGATCTCCAGAGTATTTTGTTTTCAGTTCAGATTCCAGCATCTGCAGTAATTTTCTCCTGGTGGAGTGTGCTCGTTGTCCATGACAGAACTTCTGTCCTGTTCTATATATATTAATAACCTAGGCATTGGCATACAACACACAGATTCAAAATTTGTAGATGACACGAAACTTGAAAGTCTTGTGACTAAGGAGAAAAGTATTAAACTGAAAAGGGCGTAGACAAGTTTATAAAATGAGGAAACAAGTGGCAGATAAAATGTAGAGAAGTGTAAAGTGATCCTTTTATGGAGGAAAACTGGACAGGGGCGAGAATACATAATGGGTTCAATTCTTGCAACGGCTCAGGTTACCTTCCCAACCTCTCCCCTTGCCTGAGGTATGACGACCCTCAGATGAAACCAACTACCAATGGTCTGTCTCTAATGAGAGTGCAACTGTATCACACCTTAGAGTCATAGAGTCACATAGAGTGCAACCATCTGGGACTATGCTGATTCTTCCTTAATTATAATTCAATAAGTGCAGTTTGTTTTTAATAATGCCTTTGAAATAACTCCATGGAGGCTGGTAACCTGTCACCAAGCCACCCTTTATTTACACTTGCACATTACGTGGATTTTGATCAGCTGGCTCAGAGCAAGTCCTTAGAGTAAAGAGAATCCCTGACACTCCTGTTTATATCTGTCAACCAGGACTCCCTGACTGACCCAGGTTAACAGTCCCTGTCGGAGAACTCCTACTCAATCAGGTTCCCCCGGGCAGCTTCATTCCAATCACTACAGCCTTGAATATAGAAAACGAAATCTCAAAATTTACAATTATTTTTCAGATTAATTGCTGATCTTAATTGATAAAGGTAGCTGCTAATGAAACCAATGCCATTGAACACCACTATTTAAAGCATGCTGAATCACATTGGTATGAGTTTGCAAAAGGAGTTGATGGCATGACTCACCAAAGAAGTACTAGGAATAGGGCTGAGTGAGTGCAGAAAAGTCTGAACCACAATGAAATGACTAATCATCAAGAGTATATATAGCAAGAAAATTTATTTTTGGATTCAGATTAAATTCTAATTAAAGTCTTTAGAAGGGATGGTGCAACTATGCGTTTGTACTTGAGTTTTCAAGCCGAGTTGCATTCTGCAGTGAATTGTGTTTCAATTTGATGGATTGGTATGGGTAAAGCAGATGGGGATGAAATGAAATGGGCAGCTCCAGCTGAATTTAACAAACCAAATATAATTTCAAACTGAAACTATTTGTAGTCTTTGATCAGCCATTTATACATACAATACCACTAGCTTGTAATCATAACCTCAGATATTTCTCTGGACAGATAACTAACCTTCATCAGTCTCAATACTCTTTACAACTTATTAAGGAAATCTCAAACAGTTTATATGTCTCTAGTTGCACCCACTGTCCTTGCCTATACATTGTGGCATGCTTGACTCATTGTAAACAAGACCTACAGAAAATGAAAGAGTTCATAGATAAAAATAAATGCCTTGTTGGCTTATTGTCACATTTCCTATTTCAAAACTGTCTTAGTCATCCTGTTTTATTATCACAAGTTAGCGGAAAGGAATTACATCCCACATCCGTCAGCTCATAAGGCATTAAATCGTTGTCAGCTAAATTAGACCTCTCCAAATTCAAGTCTGCCATCAACTCTTTGGGGAAGAGTGACCTTAAAATGGTAGAATTCTTCATTAAGGTGGGAAGTGACATAGTTAACTCTGAGACTAGGGTCCTGAACATAAAGAAAGCTAACTTTGATGGTATGAGACATGCACTGGTTAGGATAAGCTGGCCGAGGGGTTGATAGTGGGTAGTCAATGGTAGACATTTAAAGAACATATCGATGAACTTCAACAGTTGTAAATTCCTATTGGTGTAAGAGTAAAACAGGGAGGGTGGCTTAACCATGGCTAACAAAGGAAATCAGGGATAGTGTTAAAGCCAACCAGGAGGATTATAAATTTGCCAGAAAGCAAACCTGAGGGCTGGCAGAAATTTACAAGTCAGCAGAGGAGGACAAAAGGTTTAATTCAAGAGGAGGAAATAGAATACAAGAGCATAATGGCTGAAAACATAAAAATTGACTGCAAAAGCTTGCATGGATATCTGAAGAGAAAAAGACTGGTGAGGATAAATGTAGGTCCCTCACAGTTAGAATCAGATAAATTCATGATGGGCAACAGAATCTGTTGAACAAATACTTTGGATCTGTCTTCACTAAGAAGGACGCACATGACCTACTGGAAATGCTTGGGGGGTGGGGTTGGGGTGGGTGGGGGGTGGGGAGCGCAGAGGGTCAAGAATGAAGGAGGAAGTGAAGGAAATACTTATTAGTCAGGAAATGGCATTGGGGGAATTGTTGGGATTAAAACCCAATAAATCCCCAGGGCCTGATGATCTGCATCCCAGAGTCCTTAAGCGACAGCATGACGGGATGGCAGGACTGACACATGAAGAAAGACTGGATCAACTGGACTTGTATCCGCTAGAATTTAGAAGAATGAGGGGGATCTCATAGAAACATATAAAATCCTGATGGGACTGGACAGGCTAGATGCGGGCAGAATGTTCCTGATGTTGGTGAAATCCAGAACTAGGGGTCACGGTCTAAGAATAAATGGTAAACCATTCAGGACTGAGATGAGGAAGAATTTCTTCACTCAGAGAGCTGTGAACCTGTGGAATTCTCTCCCACAGGAAGTTGTTGGGGCCAGTTCATTAGATATATTCAAGAGGGAGCTGGATGCGGCCCTTGTGGCTAAAGGGGTCAAGGGGTATTGAGAGAAAGCGGGAGTGGGATACTGAGACTGCATGATCAGTCATGATCATATTGAATGGTGGTGCAGGCTCGAAGGACCGAATGGCCTACTCCTGCACCCGTTTTTCTGTGTTTCTATCAGGGACTGAGGTGATTAGGAAGGGACAAAGCCACACAAAATGTCTCACCTCCCCACCTTAAAAAGAGTTCCCCAAAACAATAAAGAGGTATCATATCAAATAACGATGGATCTCATTGAACGAGGGAAATACTAAGCTAGTTTCACCAAACATTCAATCACTGAGAGGGAGAAAGGAAAGGCCAAAATATTTGAGAATTTAAAGTTTCGACTTACTTTAGCCCATATCTACAGGCAAAACTCCACTGACAAAAACTGGAGATGTTGTGGATGAAGGAAGTTCTCCTTATTTCAGTATGGCCAACTGTAAATCCTGAGACTGTGACCCTTATTCTGGAAAACACCTGGAGAGGGAAACATTATCCCTGCATCCAGTGTGTCCAGTTGTGTCAGGATTCCTGCTCATTCTTCTCAACTCCAGCGAATACAGACCCAGTCAAACCAATATCTCCTCATACAACAAACCTGATGTCTCAGGAATCATTATGGTGAACCTTCACTGCACTCCATCCATAACAAATATGTCTTTTCTGAGGTTCCAAAATTCACACAGCACTCAAGATGTGATCTCATGAAGGCATTGTACAGCTTGATTAACACTTCCTTGCTCCTCTACTCAAACCTCTTACAACGAAAGCCAACACACCATTTTGTCTTCCTAACTGCTAGCCACATTTACATGCATGTTTTCTCTGACTGGTGAACAAGATCCCTTTGTACATCAACATTCCTCAGTCTATCACCAGTTACTGTAAATAATTCTTTGTTATTCTGCTTTTCCAATGATGAGGACAACTTCACATCTATCTATATATTTGCAATTGACATGTATTTGCTCGCTCACTTGACTGGTCTAAATCTCTCTGAATCCTCCTTACATTTTGCTCGGCACCTTTACTCCTAGTTTAGTATTGTTGGCAAACTTGCAAATATTGCACTTTGATTCCCTCATTCAAATCATTGATATATATATTGTGAATAGCTGAGGTCCAAGCACTGATCTGTGTGGTACCTTGCTCGTCACCACCTTCCATTCTGAACATGACCCATTTATTTTTCCTGTTCCTGTCTGTCAATCAATGTTTCCCCAGAGGCTTTACAGCTGTTCCAAGGTTCTGACCTGCTGATCGCTGCATTGATTTCTAGTTCCGGAAGGTGCTGCCACACATGCACCTCAGGGACCCACACAACTGAAAGAGAAATTAGAGGGGTGGCATGGTGACTCAGTGGTTAGCACTGCAACCTTACAGCGCCAGGGACCCAGGTTCGATCCCACTCTTGGGCACCTATCTGTGTAGAGTTTGCACATTCTCCTTGCCTGTGTGGGTTTTCGCCTACAGCCCAAAGATGAGCAGGTTATTTGGATTGGCCATGCTAAATTTCCTGTAGTGTGCACACTGGTGAATTAGTTGTGGGAAACACAGGAATGGGGTGAAGCTGGTTGGGAGGGTCGAGATGGTCAGATTGGATACGCACTATAGGGATTCTATGAGGGAGCACTGTTCCAAATCATTTCAGTGTATATCCACCAATTCCATGTGCTTTAATTTTTCTCACTAATCTCTTATTTGCGACTTCATCATTAACTTTCTGAATATCCAAATGCACTGGTATATCAACTCCCTCATCTATTGTACTAATTACATGATTAAATAAATTCCAGTAAGTTTGTTAAACATAATTGCCGTTTCATCAATCCATGTTGGCTCTGCATATTACAGTTGGTACTTTCTAAGTGTCCTGTTTCCATTGTAATAGACTCTGACATTTTCCCTATTGCTGATCAGTCTGTAATTCTCGGTTTCTCCCTCCCTCTTATTTTAAACAATGGGTTACATTTGTCACCCAACAATTTGCTTGGACTGGTCCAGGATCTATGGAATATTGGAATATGTCAACCAATGTACTCACTGTTTCCATGGCCACCTCCATTAGTGGTCTGGAATGTACATTATCAGGTCTTGGGGATTTATCATCTTTCAGTCTCATTAATTTCTCCAGTTTTCTTTCTAATATTAATTTCCTTCAAATCCTCCTTCCCAAAAGACCCTTGCTTCCCTAGCATTTCTGGGAAGATTTCTGTGTTTTCCTTTGTGAAGACAAAATAAAGTAACTGTTTAATTGCTCTGTTATTTCTTTGTTCTTTATTATCAATTCTGTTTCTGACTGTAAGTGGTCTATATTTATCTGCATTGACCTTTTTCCTCCTACTTACATGTAGAAGCTCTTACAGTCTGCTTTTATGCTCCCTGTCAGTTTACCCTCATGATTATTTTCCCCACTTAATCAACCTCTTTGTCCTTTTTTGCTAAATTCTAAAAGATTTCAAGTCTTTGGGCTTGTTGCTTTTTTCTGACAACTTTATATGACTCCTTTTTGGATCTTAAGCTGTTTGTGATTTATTCTGTTTGCCGTGATTTTTAGATTTTAGATTTTAGATTTCGATTTTATTGTCAGATGTACTTGAGTACAGGAATACAGGAGTACAGTGGAAAGTGTGGAAAGTTGCCATTCTCCCATACCTAGCTGTCCTACCTGTCCATCTTCTTTCCCACCTCATCGCTCCACCCTCTGCTCCCACCTATCACCATCACTCCTCAACCTCCACCTGCCTATCACATTCCCAGCTACCTTCCCCCCCCGGCCCCGCTTCCCTCCCATTTATCTGTCAGCAACCCCCTTCCCCCCCATTCCTGATGAAGAGCTTATGCCTGAAACATAACTCTCTTGCTCCTCAGATGGCTGCCTGACTGACTGTGCTTTTCCAGCACCATACTTTTTGACTCATTCTCTCATGCCATCCTAGTATATAAAAGACAGGATTAAAAACAGAAGCAGAAATAAAAGAAACACCAAATGAAAAGGAAATGTTAGGATCACTCCCCCACTTCCACCAGAAACACAAAGCCGCAAAGTCAATCCCCCAGTCTGTGAACACTTTTCTGGTACCTGCAAACTATGGCAGGTGACTCCTTTTTGGATCTTACACTGTTCTTAACTTCTTCCGTTTGCCGTGATTTTTAGATTTTAGATTTAGATTTAGATTTTATTGTCAGGTGTACTTGAGTATAGGAATACAGGAGTCAAGGTTAAAGTTGTGCTGGAAAAGCACAGCAGGCCAGGCAGCATCCAAGAAGCAGGAAAATCGATGTTTCGGGCAAAAGCTCTTCATCAGGAAAAGCCCTTTTCTGTCAACATTTGACCCATATGCCTCTAAAGCCTTCCTATTCACTTACTCATCCTAACCTGTATATATTCCCTCAAGTACTTATTTAGTTCCCTTTTGAAATGGGTCATTGAACATAACCTTACCATTCTTTTGTACAGCATGTTCCAAACCAAAACAATTTGTCTTTATTTCATCTGTAAAATAAATATTGTAAAGATTTGTAAAGATTTACAGACTGACAATTGCTGGTGGAAAATTACCCAATTACAAGGTTCATGGGAGGAGGTTCTCAGGTAGGCCAATTTTCAAACATTCTTTCAAGGAACCTGGGTTTTGTTAGCTAGGCCTGCATTTATTTTCCATCCCTAATAGCCCTTGTGAAAATGGAATTGAGCTGCGCTTTTCTGGTGCATTTACACGCAGTAAGCAATTAGGAAGGGAGCTTCACGATTTTGACCTAGCAACACTGAAGGAGTGGTGATTTATTTCCAAATCTGGATGCTGTGTGAATTGGAGTCGAGCTAACTGATGGTGGTGTTCAGGTACATCTGCTGCCATTCTCTTTCTTGGTGGTAGAGGCTGTGGGTTTGGAAGCTGCTGCCAGAGAAGACTTGGTGAGTTGCCTTGTGCTGCAGTTTCTATCTGTGAGAACTCTAAACCCAATGAAACAGGCAAAACTCACCCAGAAACTGTAAAAGTTAACTAGGTAGAGGGTAACTCATATACCACAGCACCACCTCATTGTGAGGTACTTGTAACTGCACCTTGGCTTTTCTGTTCCAATTATTTCTTTCACGTGCCTCCTGCCCAAAACCAATGGGATAGAACAGTAGGTACAGCACACAGAGAGGCCATTTGGCCCACTGATTCTGTGCCAGTTCTCTGCAAGAGTAATTATCATTCTTCCCTGTTCTCCTGTGATTTTTTTTCCTTTTCTTCTGTCTGATTACAGTGGGATTTTCTTTCCTTATTTGTTTATTCATAGAATCCCTAGAGTGTGGAAACAGGCCATTTGGCCCAACAAGTCCGTACCGACCCTCCGAAGAGTATCCCACTCAGACCCATTCCCTCTACGCTACATCTCCCCTAACTAACACACCTAATCTATACATCCCTGAACACTATGGGGCAATTTCTATCAACCAACTTCATAACTTTAATTTAGTGAAGGATGATAGAGAATCTGGCAGTCTCCCCAGTTTCCCTCCCTCTGCACTCTCTTTCAACATCGACTCTGGGTGCTTCTTCCTTACCCATGGCAGCTAAACTGTGGGGAATGGAGAGAGAGTAGAGCTCTGGTCTGTAGTCAGTATCTTGCTATTATCTGTGAGTTACTGCCATGACTGATTGGACAGCACCCCCTGCTTCTGAGTCAGGACAGTGTTGGCTTGGTAGCTTCGTTTTTCTGGCCACTGTTTTCTCCTGGCTTTTCCTTTCATTTCTGCTTCTGTTTCTAATCCCATCTTTGTCTTTTGGCTACAAATTGATTTTATTGCTTTTTCTTCATATGACTTTCCAGGTAAAGGATGCCATCACATTTTTGCTGAAACCACCTCATTGATTCTTTCTTGGAAATCTTGTGTTTTAAACCAATGTGCCCCCTTTTATCAGCCTGTCTTTTATATACTAGAATGGTGTCGGAGAATGGCAACATTATACACTTTTCACAGTGCTCCTGTATTCCTATACTTGACTATACGTAATAATAAAATCTAAATCCAAATTTAAAGTCAAGTCCAAGTCCAGAGTCCATTGTTATGCACTGCAGAGGGTGTGTTGAATTTTGAATGAGACAGTTAATTGAGGTCACTGTCAATATTTTGAAAAGACTGGTGAGTTCCTGCTGATGTCCAGCCTCTTTAAGTCCTTTAATCAGCATCAAAATTGCTAAATTAAGTTTATCACATTATTATCATACATGTTTCTGTTTGTGGGATCTTGCTGTGCAGGGGTTGGCGGGTTTGAGCTAAAGGGAGAGACTGAATAGGCTGGAACTGTTTTCCCTGTGCTCCCTTCCCATTGGAGGCTGAAGGGTGACATTATAGAGGTTTATAGACGATACGAAGATTGGTGGAGTTGTGGACAGTGAGGAGGGCTGTTGTCGGCTGCAAAGGGACTTAGATATGATGCAGAGCTGGGCTGAGGAGTGGCAGATGGAGTTCAACCCTGTCAAGTGTGAGGTTGTCCATTTTGGAAGGACAAATAAGAATGCGGAATACAGGGTTAACAGTAGGGTTCTTAATAAGGTGGAGGAGCAGAGGGATCTTGAGGTCTATGTTCATAGATCTTTGAAAGTTGCCACTCAGGTGGATAGAGCTTGTAAGAAGGTCTATGGTATATTATCGTCCATTAGCAGAGAGATTGAATTCAAGAGTCGTGAGGTGATGTTGCAGCTGTATAGGACCTTGGTAAGGCCACATTTGGAGTACTGTGTGCAGTTCTGGTCGCCTCATTTTAGGAAAGATGTGGAAGCTTTGGAGAGGGTGCAGAGGAGATTTACCAGGATGTTGCCTGGAACGGAGAATAGGTCATAAGAGGATAGGTTGAGAGTGCTAGGCCTTTTCTCATTGGAACGACGAAGAATGAGGGGTGACTTCACAGAGGTTTATAAGATGATCAGGGGAATAGATAGAGTAAACAGTCAGAGACTTTTTCCCTGGGTACAACAGAGTGTTAGAAGGGGGCATAAGTTTAAGGTGAAGGGTGGAAGGTATAGGGGGATGTCAGGGGTAGGTTCTTTACCCAGAGAATGGTGGGGGCATGGAATGCGTTGCCTGTGGGAGTGGCAGAGTCAGAATCATTGGTGGTCTTTAAACGGCAATTGGAAAGGTACATGGATAGGTGTTTAAGCTAGGACAAATGTTCGGCACAACATCCTGGGCCAAAGGGCCTGTTCTGTGCTGTATTGTTCTATAAGGAGCACAGATGGTGTGAATAGACAAAGTCTTTTTCCCAGGGTAGAGGAGTCCAAAACTAGAGGGCACAGGTTTAAGCTGAGAGGGGAAAGATTTAAAAGGGACCTAAGGGGCAATTATTTCATGCAGAGAGTAGTGTGTGTATGAAATGAGCTGCCAGAGGATGTGGTGGAGGCTGGAACAATTGCAACATTTAAGAGACATCTGGACGGGTATATGAATAGGAAGGGTTTAGAGGGACGTGGGCCAAATGCTGTCAAGTGGAACTAGATTAAGTTAGGATATCTCATCAGCATGGACAAGTTGGACCGAAGGGTCTGTTTCTGAGCTGTATAACTTGATGACTCTGTTACAACATTGGTTACATTTAGAATGTATAATTATATCACTGTAAAATATTTCAGAACATCCTTGTGTTGTGAAAGGTTCTATGTAAATGCAGTTCTACCTTTATTTCTGAATTGATTTCTGATCACTACGTGCACTTTTCTGTTTTAACCATTTTTTCTCCCCCGGTCATGTAATAGTGCAAACTGCACTGACTGATTAAAGGAAAAATAATTTAAGGCCACTGAATATATTTAGTGACATGCAACCTTTATCCTGGATAGAATGGATGTAGAGATACTAGAACCTGAAAGCATGGCCTCAGAGTGAAGGGACGACCCTTTACAACTGAGGTGGAGAATTTCTTCAGACAGACAATGGTGAATAAACAAAACCCATTGCCCCAGACAACTGTGGAGGCTATGTCATTCAGTGTATTTAAGACAAAATTGGATAAGTACTTGATTATTAAGGGGAGAAGACTGGAGAATGGGGTTGAGAAATATATCAGCCATGATCAATAGTGCAGCAGACTTGATGGGCCAAATGGCCTAATTTCTGCTTCTATATCTTATAGTCTATATGCATGTTTCTATTCACTATTTACATTCTCCTCCCTCTCTCTCCTTTAGGATGCTCTGTATAGTGCATATGTCTGAACAAGAGGCTCTCTGCCTGTATTCCTGATGAAGGGCTTTTGCCCGAAACTTCGATTTTACTGCTCCTCAGATCCTGCCGGAACTGCTGTGCTTTTCCAGCACCACTCTAATCTATACTCTGGTTTCCAGCATCTGCAGTCATTGTTTTTACCTATATGTCTGAACAAGCTTTCTCTGAGCTGTTCTCATATCTTCCTGTGTAAACTTGTGGCCAAATGTTGTTTGAAATTTGCTGCAAGATGTTTTCTTATGAAAATCATAAAATGCAACTTCCTGTCTTTTTAATTCTCTCCTTTTTTCAAGAAAGTATTATTTGGAGCTTACTAGCCTCAATTTGTTAAAGAGTACAAGTTTTTTGAAGATGTCAACATTTATTTGCCCACATTCTGTATCTTCCATGTCCTTCTCCACAGTAAACACTGATGCAAAATACTCATCTAGTATCTCCACCATCTCCTGTGGTACCACACATAGGGTGCCTTGCTGATCTTTGAGGGGCCCAATTCTCTGCCTAGTTACCTTTTTGTCCTTAACTCTATTTACCAAAGCAATTTTTTGTTTGCCCTCCCGATTTGCCTCTTAAGTATACTCCTACTGCCCTTAAACCCTGCTAAGGATTCATTCAATCTCTGCTGTCTATGCTTAACATATGCTTCCTTCTTTTTCTTAACCAAAACCTCAATTTCTCTAGTCATCCAACATGCCCCTCTACCTACCAGCCTTTCCTTTCATGCGAACAGGAATACACTGTCTCTGTACTCTTGTTATCTCATTTTTGAAGGTTTCCCATTTTCCAGCTGTCCCTTTACCTGTGAACATTTCCCAGCTTTTGAAACTTCTTACTTCATACTGTCAAAATTGGCCTTCCTCCAATTTAGAACTTCAACTTTTAGATCTGGTCGATCCTTTCCAATCACTATTTTAAAACTAACAGAATTATGGTCACTGGCCCCAAAGTGCTCCCTCACTGACACCTCAGTCACCTGCCTTGCCTTATTTCCCAAGAGTAGGACAAATTTTGCACCTTCTCCAGTAGGTACATCCACATACTGATTCAGAAAATTTTCTTGTACACACTTAGCAAATTCCTCTCCAACTAAACCCTAAACATTATGGCAGTCCCAGTCTATGTTAAAGTTAAAGTTAAAATCCTCTACCATAACCACCCTATTATTCGTACAGATAACTGCGATCTCCTTACAAATCTGCTTCTCAATTTCCCGCTGACTATTGGGAGGTCTACAATTCAATCCCAATAAGGTGGCCATCCCTTTCTTATTTTTCAGTTCTACCCAAATAACTTCCCTGGACGTATTCCCAAGAATATCTTCCCTCAGCACAGCAGTAATGCCATCCCTTATCAAAAATGCTATTCCCCTCCTCTGTTGTCCTTCTTTCTATTATTTCAATAGCATTTGTATCCTGGAACATTAAGCTGATAGTTCTGCCCATCCCTGAGCCACATTTCTGTAATTGCTATGATATCCTGGTTCCTTGTTCCTAACCATGCCCTGAGATCATCTGCCTTCCCTGTTAGGCCTCTTGCGTTGAAATAAATTCAGGTTAATTTATCAATCCTACCTTGTTCGCTGCTTTGTTCCTGCCTGCCCTGACCGTTCGACTCATTCACTTTCCCAACTGTACCAGTCTCAGATTGATCTCTTTCCTCTGCATTTCCCTGGTCCCATTCCTCCTTCACCACCCCCACCACCACCACCACCATCACCCCACCACCCACCCCCACAACCTTACTTGTTTAAATCCTTCCGAGCAGCTCTAATGAATGTGCCCACCAGTATATTAGTCCCCTTCCAATTCAGGTGCAATCCATCCTTCTTATACAGGTCACTTCTACCCCAGAAGAGATTCCAATGATCCAAATATGTGAACCCTTCTCCCCTGCACTAGCTCCTCAGCCACACATTCACCTGCTCTATCCTCCTATTCCTACCCTTTCTAGCTTGTAGCACTGGGAGTAATCCAGATATTACTACCCTCGAGGACCTCCTTTTTAAATTCCTGCCTAACTTCCCATATTTTCCCTTCAGAATCTTATCCTTTTCCCTTTTTATGCCGTTATTTCCAATGTGTTCAATGACCTCCTTATGTCCCGCTCCCCTTTGAGAACATTCTGTACCATGTCCGAGATGTCCTTGATCCAGGCACCAGGGAGGCAACATAGCATTCTGATTTCTCACTGTAGAGTGCAGAAACATTTGTCTGTCCCTGAACACAATTGATCGCTTGGAACCTGATGTACCCTTCATTACATTAGAGCCAGTCTCAATACCAGAAACTTGGCTGTTCATGCTACATTTCCCTGAGAGTCCATCATTCCCTACATTTTCCAAAACAGCATACTTGTTGAGATGGGGATAGCCACAGGAGATTCCTGCACTATCTGCCTCCTCCTCCTACCTTTCCTGGAGTTAACCCATCTACTGACTGTGTCTGTAGATTTTCTCCTTTCTTATAATTGCCATCCATCACAACCCCAGTTCCTATAAATTCCTTTTTGCCTCTAACTACTGCTCCAATCAATCCAAGTGATCTGATAGGATTCACAACCAAAGACACTTCCTGCAGACATAATCATCAGTAACTCTCCCCAAGCTCCTACATCTGGCAGGAAGAGCATATCACACTACTAAAGGCCATCTTTGCACCTGAACAATGTACCGACCCAGAAAATAGCAGTCTTACTGCTCTAAAGATCACTGCTCCAGGCTAACTTAGTACCTATGTTTTATATTTAAAAAATTTAATCAAGAGACAGATCTCAATAAAACATGTAATCAAGAAAGAACCCATTACGTTACAGCAAGGTTACACTTAAAAACTATACACTTAGCTTCTCCCATGCTGTGAGCTCTCTCACTCCAAGGTCAGTTGTGAATTTCGCTGTTCGTTTATTTTTTTCTAGACGCACTCTGATGTCCACAGATACTTGAACTCAAACAGCAGAGGCAGTAGTTGTGCAGAATCACTGCTGTGTCAGACAGCAGTCTAAATATGTTTTCTCTGACCATGTGGTCTTTGCCTTTGTCTTCTTCCTTTTTAAAGCAAGTGTTGTTGTTTTGATCTTTTCGTCCCCCAGATTTCCATAACAATGCAACTGCATATAAAACAGTAATTGCTGCTTCTGGACTTCAAGGAAAACACCTCAAACACCTAAAACACCTCAAAAAAGGAACAGCCCTTACAGCGACAATTTTTCCCCCTCCTCCATCTTCGAATACCCAGAATCTTAAAATGCATAAAACCCCAGGACCTGATCAGGTGTGCCATAGAACTCTGTGGGAAGCGAGAGAAGTGATTGCTAGGCCCCTTGCTGAGATATTTATATCATCGATAGTGACGGGTGAGATGCCAGAAGACTTGTGGTTGCCTAACATGGTGTCACTATTTAAGAAAGGTGGTAAGGAAAAGTCAGGGAACGATAGACTGCTTGAGCCTGACATTGGTGCTGGGCAAGTTGTTGGAAGATATCCTGAGGGACAGGATTTACATGAAAGGATTGTTTAGGGATAGTCAACATGGCTTTGTGCATGGGAAATCATGTCTCACTAACCTGATTGAGCTTTCTGAAGAAGTAACAAGAGGGTTGATGAGGGCAGAGTGGTGGACGTGATCTATTATGGACTTCAGTAAGGCATTCGACAAGGTTCCTCATGGTAGATTGGCTAGCAAGATTAGATCACATGGAGAACTAGCCATTTGGATATGGAACTGGTTCAAAGGATGGTGGTGGGTTGCCTGTCAGACTGTGACCAGCGGTGTGCCACAAGGATAGACGCTAGGTCCACTGCTTTTCATCATTTATATAAATGATTTGGATATGAACATAGGAAGGATAGTTTGTAAGTTTACAGATGACATCAAAATTGGAGGTGTTGTTAACAGCGAAGAAGGTTACCTCAGAGTACAATAGGATCTTGATCAAATGGACCAATGGGCCAAGGAGTGGCAGATGGAGTTTTATTTAGGTAAATGTGAGGTACTGCATCTTGGAAAGGCAAATCAGGGCAGAACTTATACACTTAATGGTAAGGTTCTGGGGAGTTTTGCTGAACAAAGAGGCCTTGAAGTGCAGGCTCATAGTTCTTTGAAAGTACAGTTGCAGGTGGATAGGATAGTGAAGAAGGTGTTTGTTATGCTTTCCTTTATTGCTCAGAACATTGAGTATAGGCATTGGGAAGCGTCTTCCTCATAATGGAATGATGTTGTGAAACTTGAAATGGTTCGGAAAAGATTAACAAGGATGTTGTCAGGATGGAGGGTTTCAGCGACAGGGAGAGGCTGAATAGGTTGGGGCTGTTTTCCCTGGAGTGACAGAGGCTGAGGGGTGACCTTTACAGAGGTTTACAAAATCATGAGGGACATGGATAGGGTAAATAGACAAGGTCTTTTCCCTGGGGTGGGGGAGTACAGAAATAGAGGGCATAGGTTTAGGGTGAGAGGGGAAAGATATAAAAGGGACCTAAGGGACAACCTTTTCACACAGAGGATGGTGCGTGTATGGAATGAGCTGCCAGAGGAAGTGGTGGAGGCTGGTACAATTGTAACATTTAAGAGGCATTTGGATGGGTATATGAATATGAATGGTTTAAAAGGATATGGGGCAAGTGCTGGTAAATGAAACTAGATTAATTTAGGATATTTGGTAGGCATGGATGAGTTGGACTGAAAGGTCTGTTTCCGTGCTGTATATCTGTATCGACTCTTTGTCAATCTCCTTAAATCAGGGTCATCTGGTTATTGGAAACCACTTTGGCCATTGGAGACATTTTTTCCTCACCCACTCTTCCAAAGCAATTTCTCTGCCAAATCTGCTCGTAACTTTCTGTGCTCTGAGAAGAACTTTGACTTTCTGAAACCTTGCATAGACGTTTACAGCACATTGTTGTTCCTTAGAACCATATATCAAAAATTTAATGTGTATTTTTGTAACGAATCTTGGCTATCAGCAAAGAGAAACATTATGTACAGCGATTTTGCATAAATGATTACAAGAACTCATTGTATTACATTGAAGTGGTTTCATCAGAGTAGACAAACTCTTGAGCATTGGCTTCTGTATTCCATTGGTAGTGGTGTAGGAGGGGAGTGGTGGGGTGGGTTTGGTTGGTGCGGAATGGTGTGATCATTGATGTTAAGACCAGTGCCCATCCAAAACTCCCCTTGAGGGACTCAGTGAACGTTACTTTACATTTAAGAATTGGTTCCTCTCTACTCCTGAACTAAAATGCTGATTCAAGGAAAGTCACGTGAGAAATTTAACTTTTGCACACTAGTTGTGGTCAGTTCACAACACAGGGGGCAACAGAAGCTGTCCGTATAATGAGGATACAATCCTGATAACCCGCTGATATCACCAAGTACAAATCTTGGCCTTGAGATTCAAACCCCACCTGATTTTAACCTCATTGTTTGTGTCCTGACAGACATTCATTTCAGGCAGAGGTGGGTGCAGCAGATGCTGGAGATTAGAGTCAAGATTTGAGTGATGCTGGAAAAGCACAGCAGGTCAGGCAGCATCCGAGGAGCAGGAAAATCGACGTTTCGGGCAAAATCCTGATGAAGGGCTTTTGCCCGAAATGTCGACTTTCCTGCTCCTCAGATGCTGCTTGACCTGCTGTGCTTTTCCAGCACCACTCAAATCCAGACATTCATCTCAGGGAGAGCCCATTGGTCCACACTCAATCTAGTTTCCACCAAACGTGGCTCTTTAATGTTGGTTCGGTTCATTGACAAAGGAGTGACATGATACCGTGAAGGAAAATACGGAATGAGTATTTATTTTTAAATGAGGAAAATGTAGCAACAACTAACTAACAATTAACTAGAAAATCAAATGAAGGCAAAGAGAAAGAGGAAGTAAAGAAGGATGGAAGAATAAGGGACCGACGAAGTAAAGTAATATGTTTTAAATAACATCCTGTATCTTTATTGTTATTTGTAATATGACTACTGCAATAAACCTTGCATAGACATTTACAGCACATTGTTGTTTCCTTAGAACCATATATCAAAAATTTAATGTGTATTTTTGTAACGAATCTTGGCTATCAACAAAGAGAAACATTATGTACAGCGATTTTGCATAAATGATTACAAGAACTCATTGTATTACATTGAAGTGGTTTCATCAGAGTAGACAAACTCTTGAGAGTTGGCTTCTGTATTCCATTGGTAGTGGTGTAGGAGAGGAGTGGTGGGGTCTATGCAAAATGGCATGGGAATATTTCCTTTACCGTTAAATGTTAGACTTTGTTTCATTGACTTTGAAAAACTGAAGGGCATGTAAGCTTTCCCTGCATTATTCTGAGGATGCTTGTTACTTGTTGCAAAGCCGAATTGTGGGTAAGCTGATCATTCACTGAGATGTGTTGTGTATGACCACACGCGGGGCACGATAGGAAATGGAGAACAAATAGTAAACAACTTTCACTAAGCCAAAGCCTGTCCCTGTAAAATAATGTCCCAAAACAGATTGAGCCTAGTTTTTTTTTCTTCTGTCTTTGGATGCGTGAGGTTCAATAGGTTAGGTTGTCAAATACTGAGAGAAGAAGGTGAAATGATATTAACAGGGGACCATAGCAATCCAGTAACATGGGTTCAAATCCAATTAGGGCAGTTAGTGACATTTTAATACAACGAGGAAAATAAAGTCTGGAATGAAAAGCTTTTTGAATGATGGCCATGAGTTGATTGTTGCAAAAACCCATTTAATTCACTTCTCTCCTTTAGAGAAAGAAATCTGACACTTTCTCCTGGTCTGTCATAGATGTGACTACATTAATGGGGTTGACTCTTAACTGTTCTCTGGAGAGCCAGTCAGTTCAAGGGATGGGTAATAAATGCTGGCTTTGCCAACAATGCCCAAATCCAAACAAGTATCAAGATAATTCATTTCATTTTTTTTTGCTTGTCAATACAAATCGTTTAGAGAAAGGAAGTTGTTTGTGGGTGTGAATGGATGAAGCTGGGGCACATTGATGGTGGGAAAAGTCTTCGAAATGAAGCAGGAGAAAGGGGCTTTGGCCACCAGATAGCCCCCCAGATTGAATCAGTCCACTGCGTTTACAGTATACAGCTGGAAGATTGTCACTCCCCGGTCGGTGTTGTTCTCAGACTCCTTGGCCCATTCAGGAAACGTCGAGAACTTAAAGATGAGCCTGCCCCATGTGTTGATGGCAATGTTAACTAAGATGATCCCCATGACATTCATCAGCAATCCTGTTTTCATCTGACAAGACAAAACCAGATTAAGTTTCCCTCGCCTCTGCAGAGTTCAGGGCACAAAGATACCTGAAGCTCATGACTTCCCACAATAAGAAATGCACAGCCAATGAAGAGCTTTGCCTGCTGAATACCTGGATCTGTAAAATCGTCCCTGAAATGTTTCTTTCGCATTTGAAGATTATTTTTAATACTGAGTCCTTGATCCACCGCAACATTATAGCGGCAGCCGTGTGTCTGGAAGAGCCTCTGATGAAGCCCAGATTTTGTCACGTTGAAGTTACAATCCCCCATTTTCATGGGTGTGGAAGTGGTGTCAGGCTGCAGTACACGTTTGCATATTTCACCGACGCAGCAGAAAATTTAAATCTTCTGCTGCTTGAACAGAAGTGGGATTGTAACATCCCTGGATCACAGAGTGTGCATCAGAGCCAGTCTGGTCCTTGAGAATTTGCTCTGATAGCGGAGGCAAGTGCTTTGGGTCTCTGGGTCTTTTTGTTTTGGGAGAGTGGGTCAGGGTAGGCTTGGGAGTCAAATATCCTTGGGGTGGCAAGGGTAAGGGTGGAGGGACATGCAGACTGTTTGGGGGGGGGAGGGCGGGGAGAAGGGAGTAGAAAGGGTATGGATTTTAATTGAGCTTTCACACAGGGCTAATGCACTAAAGTTGGTCTTGATCCCAGACCATTTCTCCCTGACCCTCTGTCCAATCTGCCTACTATTCTGTAAGGAAAATCTGACCTCCTACATTAGTGTTTCCCAGGTCATGTTTGCTGAGGTGCCCCTTCTGTGTGCATCTGGCAGAGCATCAAAAATAGGAGCCAAGAAAACAGCCCTCTCCCCATAAGAGGAGCATTAAACCCAGAAACCAAGGCACTAAAAATAACTGATTGAGTCTCCCCAACCTTTGCCAAGTGACCATACAAATGTCTATTGTATTACATTCCACGAAACATTGTATTATCATCATGATGTCATTATGAATACCGAAACAAGGATTAAAATTAGACTGGAATGATTTTAATTTATGATTTTAGGATTCTATAACACATTATTAGTGGGCGGGATGGTGGCACAGTGGTTAGCACTGCTGCCTCACAGTGCCAGAGACCCGGGTTCAATTCCCGCCTCAGGCGACTGACTGTGTGGAGTTTGCACGTTCTCCCTGTGTCTGCGTGGGTTTCCTCCGGGTGCTCCGGTTTCCTCCCACAGTCCAAAGATGTGCAGGTCAGGTGAATTGGCCATGCTAAATTGCCCGTAGTGTTAGGTAAGGGGTAGATGTAGGGGTATGGGTGGGTTGCGCTTCGGCGGGGCGGTGTGGACTTGTTGGGCTGAAGGGCCTGTTTCGACACTGTAAGTAATCTAATCTAATCTAATCTAATTATTGTGGGCTATATTCTAGGGAAGGTGATGGCATAGCAATATTATCACTGGATGTTAATCCAGGTAATGTTCCAGGCAACCAGGTTCAAATCACCTCAAGGCAGATGGTGGAGTTTGAATTCAGTGAAAAAAATCTGGAATTAACAGTCTGATAGTGACTGCAAACTGATTGTTGGAAAAACCCATCTGGTTCAGTAATGCACTTGAGGGAAGGAAACTGCCATCCTTACCTAGTCTGGCCTACATGTGACTCCAGATCTACAGCAAAGTGGTTGACTCCTTAACTGGGCAATTAATTGCCCTCTGGGTAATTAGGGGTGGGCAATAAATGCTGGCATAGCCAGGATGCCCAGACCCCTTGATTGAATTTTTAAAAAATGATCAAAACACTGATACGTTATCGGCGATGCTCAATTGTTTAGTTCTGGAGTAGTGTTCAGCATTACAAATATTACAAATAACTATCAATATTTTAAGCAGCAATTTTCACATACCATATCCTTGACTTTTAACTGCCCTGTCGTGAAGGCAATGGCATTTGGTGGAGTTGCAACTGGCAGCATGAAGGCAAATGAACAGCTCACTGCCCCTGGAATCATCAGGTACAAAGGATGTTCTTTGGCCTCAGCAGCCTACAGGAAAGGATTACAGTTTAAACAGTGTCAATGATAAAACCTTTGACAGTGTCAAAATGGCAGTGTTAAAGTTGAGTGCACCTATCATTTCAAAATATCTTTTCTGTTCAACCTAAAATCCCCTCATACATTTTTCAACACAAGATGGCTACCTGATGGTCTGACTGTAAACAAGGCCAAAGAAATACAAGTACAAATGCAAGAACTCTCAGAAGTTGCCTTCAAAATGCTGACTGTGTTTGGACCTTGGTATTAGAACATAGAACAGTACAGCACAGTACAGGCCCTTCGGCCCACACTGTTGTGCCGAACATTTATCTTAATCTAAGATCAATGTAACCTACACAGTCCTCAATTTACTGCTGTCCATGTGATTGTTCAGCTGTCGCTTAAATGTCCCTAATGTCTCTGACTCTACTACCACCACTGGCAGTGCATTCCACGCCTCCAGCACTCTCTGTGTAAAGAAACAACCTGCTGACATAGCCCCATACCTTCCTCCAATCATCTTAAAATTATGGCCCCTCATGACAGCCATTTCTGCCCTGGGGTAAAGTCTCTGGCTCTCTACTCTATTTATGCATCTCTTTACCTTGTATACCACCGTCAAGTCACCTCTCTTCCTTCTTCTTTCCAGTGTGAAAAGCCCTAGCTCACTCAACCTCTCTTCATATGTCTAGCCCTCCAATCCTGGCAGCATCCTGGTAAATCTCATCTGCACCCTCTCTAAAGCATCCACATCCTTTCAATAATGAGGCGACCGGAACTGGACATAATATTCCAAATATGGTCTAACCAGGATTTTATAGAGCTGCAGCAAAACCTCGCGGCTCTTAAACTCAATCCCCCGTTAATGAAAGCCAAAACACCATATGCCTTCTTAATGATCCTATCAACTTGAGTGGCAACTTTGAGGGATCAATGAACATGGTCCCCAAGCTCCCTCGGTCCTGCACACTGCCAAGAATCCTGTCTTTAACCCTGTATTCAGCATTTAAATTCAACCTTCCAAAATGAATCACTTCACATTTATCAAGGTTGAACTCCATCTGCCACTTCTCAGCCCAACTCTGCATCCTGTCAATGTCATGTTGTAGCCTGCAACAGCCCTCGACACCATCTACAACACCATCGACCTTTGTGTCATCGGTAAACTTACTAACCCACCCTTCCACTTCTTCATCCAAGTCATTTATAAAAACTACAAAGAGCAGAGGCCCAAGAACAGATCCCTGTGGGACACCACTAATCACCGACTTCCATGTGAATACTTATCGTCTACTACCACTCGCTGTCTTCTTTTGGCCAGTCACTTCTGTATTCAGACAGCCACATTTCCCTGTATCCCATACCTCCTAACTTTCTGAATGAGCCTACTGTGGGGAACCTTATCAAACGCCTTACTAAAATCCGTATATAGCACACCAATTGCTTGACCTTCGTCAACGTGTCTCATCACATCCTCAAAGAATTCAATAAGGCTTGTGAGGTATGACCTGCCCCTCACAAAGCCATGCTGACTATCTTTAATCAAACTATGTTTTTCCAAATAGTCATAAATCCTATCTCTCAGAATTCTTTCCAGTACCTTGCTTACCACAGACCTAAGACTGACTGGTCTGTAATTCTCAGGGATTTCCCTATTCCCTTTCTTGAACAAAGGACAACAATCGCCTCCCTCCAATCATCCGGTACTACACCTGTGAGAGTGAAGATGCAAAGACCACGATACCACTCCTGTGAGAGCAAAGATGCAAAGACCATGATACTACTCCTGTGAGAGTGAAGATGCAAAGACCATGATACTACTCCTATGAGAGTGAAGATGCAAAGACCACGATACCACTCCTGGGAGAGCAAAGATGCAAAGACCATGATACTACTTCTGTGAGAGTGAAGATGCAAAGACCATGATACTACTCCTGTGAGAGTGAAGATACTAAGACCACGATACTACTCCTGTGAGAGTGAAGATGCAATGATCATCGCCAGAGGCGCAGCAATGTCATTCCTTGCTTCCCGTAGGAACCTCAGATATACCTGGTCCAGCCCTGGGGACTTATCTATCTTGATGCTTCTTAGAATTTTCAGCACATCCACTTTCTTAACAGCAATCTGTTCAACCCTATTAACCTGGTCCATGGTGTTCTCACTGTCAACAAGGTCCCTCTCTCTAGTGAACACTGAAGCAAAAAAAACCCGTTTAGGGCCTCCCCTAACTCTTCAGATTCTAGGCACAAGTTCCCTCCACTATCCCTGATCAGCTCTACCCTATCTCTGATCATTCTCTTATTCCTCACATAAGTGTAGAACACCTTTGGGTTTTCTCTATTCCTTACCGTCAAGACTTTTTCTTGCCCTATCCTAGCTCTCCTCAGTCCATTTTTGAGTTCTTTCTGAGCTACCCTGTTAATCTTTTTTTTAATAGAATCTCTGCACTGGGGAAGCAGGCCATTCGGCCCATCAAGTCCACACTGACTGTCTGAAGTGCATTCCACCCAAACCCTGCTCCCCACCCCACCCTCCCCCCAACCCCTGCCCCTATTCCTGCATTTCCCACAGCTAATCACCCTTGCCTGCACATCCCTGGACACCAAGGGAAAATCCACCTAATGTGCATATTTTTGGACTGTGGGATTAACCGGAGCATCCAGAGGAGATCCATGCAGATACAGGGAGAACATGCAAACTCCACGCAGTCGCCCAAGCGTGGAAATGAAACGGGGAGGGGGATGGTCGATGTAAGGCAGCAGTGTTAACTGTGGAGCCACCATACCACCCCTTTTAATCAAGCATCTGTACTTTACTGTCCTTTGCCCCAACTCTAATTCCCTTTCACCCAAATACAGCACTGTTTAGTTTTCTGGTACAAGTTTTTTTTTACAAATGTGATGTAACTAATCTGTCTGTAGACTGAATTATACTACCGCTGTGACAAATGTGACAACGATGCACTCAAGGATAGATCATGGTGACCAGATTTAATTGCATTGACCTTTCTCCTGAACAAGGTAAAAACAATGACTGCAGATGCTGAAAACCAAATTCTGGATTAGTGGTGCTGGAAGAGCACAGCAGTTCAGGCAGCATCCAATTTCGCTGCTCGTTGGATGCTGCCTGAACTTCTGTGCTCTTCCAGCACCACTAATCCAGTATTTCTCCTGAACACACCAGTGAATGAATGTCCTGTGCATTATCCTAAGCTGCAGCAGCAACAGTAACCTCAGGGGAAACATGAAAAATAAAAGCAAACATCAAAGTATTTCAAGAAGATAAGACGAGTAAAAGAAGTATGAGCATGGAGTACTACAATCTAGAGTCCAGGGACAGCAATCACTCAAATGCTATCAGCGAATAAAAGCCCAATGGAAAACTTGACCCGGACTTTCACTCAATCGGGTCAACTTGTGAGCCCTATTATACTCATGGGTGAGATCTGATTCTGGATTTCCTTCCCATTCCCAGTGTGGGATAAGGTTATGTTTAGTAAGTCTGCAAGCAGCCCTCCCTGATGAAGGGTTTTTGCCCGAAACGTTGATTTTCCTGCTCCTCGGATGCTGTCTGACCGGCTGTGCTTTTCCAGCACCACACTCTTGACTCTAATCTCCAGCATCTGCAGTTCTCACTTTCGCCAAGCAGTCCTCCCTGTTTTAGAGTTCCATTGTGGGGAAGGTAGACAGTTCCAAATCACTCCAGAGTTTTTATGGAGTCTCAGCCCTTCTTGAACTAAGCAGTACCCCAAAGGGTTTGTGAGCACCAAATATCCCCAATTCCAACAGAAAAAAAACATGCAATTTCAGTTGTTAATTTTTTATTTATAAGTTATGATGTATTCCATTAATTGATTATAGGGCCACCTATTTCAAAGTTGACTGTACATTGATCAGAGAAGGTGGTGAGGACTTCAGGTATTGTAGTGTCAGATTCGATAAAGTGTGGAGCTGGAAAAAGCACAGCATCATCCGAGGTCAGGCAGCATCTGAGGAGCAGGAGAGTTGGTGTATCAGGCATAACTCTTCATCAGGACTGTGGCGGGGGAAGGAGGCTGAGAAATAAATGAGGGGGGTGCCTTGGGCCAGGGGAAAGGTAGGTGAGGTGGCGATATGTGGATGCAGGTAGAAGGTGATTGTGAATGGGTCAACGGGAAGTGTGGAGCTGATAGGTGGGAAGAAAGATGGACGGGTTGGTCAGTTTTAAGAGGGCGGTGCTGAGTTGGAGGTTTGGATCTGCCAGGGGGTCGGGGGAGGTGGAAAGATTTGGAAAGATCAGTGTTAAAGCCGTGTGTTTGTAGGTTCCCAAGGTGGAAGACAAGGTGTTCCTCCTTCAGTTTGCAGGTGGCCTTGTTGAAGTGGTGGAGGAGGCCCAGAACGGAAATGTCATGGGGGGAGTGGATGTGTCAGCAGCATTCATGTGGGTGATATCAGCGGTGGTCACAGGAGCAGAAGAGTCCCCTGGTCCTCACATTCCACTTCAATAAAATCCAAATTCAGTGAATCATCCTCTGCCATTTTCGCCACCTAGTCAGACCCCGCCTCCAAAAATATATTTCCCTCCCCATGCCTATCTGCCTTCCATAGGGACCATTCCCTCTGTGATACCCTCGTTAGGTTCACGCTCCCCACCAAACACTTCTCCACACCTTGCACCTTTCCCTGCCCCGTAAGAGACGCAAAACCTGCGCCCACACACCCCTCCCCCTCACCTCCATCCCAGACCCCAAAGCATCATTCCAAACCTGGCAGACATTTACTTGCATATCCTTGAACCTCATCTACTGCATTGAGGTGCTCTCAATGTGGTCTCCTCTACATCGGAGAGACCAAGCACCCCACTCATGGAATGATCCAGGGAACATCTCTGGTCCGTACACACCAACCAACCCCACCTTCCTGTAGCCACCCATTTCAACTCTCCCTCCCACTGCCCCCATGACATGTCCAATCCATGCATACAAAACCCGCACCTTTACATTTGTAAGTGAAGACACATCAACAGCAGTCTGGGAATAACTAAAATAGTATTTGATGGGTCAAGGTCCTGGAACTCCATTCCAAATGGCATTCCGCACATGTACCTAAACCAAATAGACTGCAGCGGTTCAAGAAGGCAACTGAGCACCACCTTTTCAAGGATATTTAGGAACGGGCAATAAATACCAACGTAACCAGTGATGCACGTATCCTGTGAGTGAATACAAACAATGACTTTATCATGGCGTTTGTAACCAGAGGGAGGATACCAAACAACAAAGACAAGTTCAGATGTTGTAATCATCACTGTTTGTTCCGAAAGTTGACCAGTAATCGGGAAAAATAACCACGCAGCTTACCAGTTCAGCCAGAATAGGCAGAAAGATTATACTTGTGGCAGTGTTGCTGGCAAATTCAGTGAATGCGCTAATGACCAGGCTGACAATCAGAACAGTTGTACTGGCTGAAATATATTCCAGAGGTCGCAGCTTGCTTCCAATCCACCTAGAAAGCCCTGACTCCTAGTAACAAGGGAAAAAGCAAGGCCAAAACATACAATCACTCAAATTCATATTTTCATTTCATATTTAGAACAGAATATTCCCAAAAAGCAGAATAATAAATACCAACTGAGCAGGTGGTAGAGCCACGATGGACCAGATACTATAACGCAAAAATAAATTACAACTTTAGTATTCTGAACATACTGAGTTTGCTCTTAATCATTTTTCAAATCACCTTTCACAACCCCAGAACATCCAAAACTGCTTCACTAACTCCGATGAAATGCTCAGTCTAATTAATTACTGCTAAAATGTAGAAAATACAGCCACCAAACGGCACTCAACAGGCTCTCAGAAAGTACAATGTGATAATCTGACCTTTTTGGGTAGTGGCTGAGGAAAACTATAAACTATAACACTGGTGAGGAACCTCCGCCCCCCCCTTCTCTAAATTAACATTGTCAGATCTTTTATATCCACTAGAGGGAGCAGTTCTACCATCTCATCTGAAAAATGGAACTTTTTTTTAGATTAGATTACTTACAGAGTGGAAACAGGCCCTTCGGCCCAACAAGTCCACACAGCCCCGCCGAAGCGTAACCCACCCATACCCCTACATCTACCCCTTACCTAACACTACGGGCAATTTAGCATGGCCAATTCACCTGACCTACACATCTTTGGACTGTGGGAGGAAACCGGAGCACCCGGAGGAAACCCACGCAGACACGGGGAGAACGTGCAAACTCCACACAGTCAGTCGCCTGAGGCGGGAATTGAACCCGGGTCTCTGGCGCTGTGAGGCAGCAGCGCTAACCACTGTGCCACCGTGCCGCCCACAAACTAGCTTACAGCAGAGCACAAGATCGAATTGAAGTGTGGTTTACATTAGATGTTTATGAAAATTAAACCTATTTTTCTAATCACCCTGTTCAGAGATGTTATTACACACCTCTTGAGCAGGTGGGACCTAATCCTGGGCTCTTGGTCCAGTGTTAGGAATACTACCACTGCACCACAAGAGGATCAACATTACACACTTCAGTGCGTGCAGAGGGACACTTCAATGCATCCATTGAGTCACAATTGACACTGAAAGGACAAAAGAATTCTGTATGATTCAGTGCTGAATTAAGGGCAGGGGAAGCAATCCCAGGGAAAGATGGGTTATATGGGGAAGAGGCTGGGCTTAAAGGGATCACCAAACAGCTGTTTGTGCTTTAGAGCTGTCACAGATCCAGCAAATATCCTTTTAAAGGCAGTCATTTTTATTTGCGGTGTTACATCTGTTCTGAAGAAGCGTCATATTGGACTTAAAATCATAACTGTTTCCCTCTCTACAAATACCGTCAGACCTGCTGATTTTCTCTAGCACCTGCTGTTTTTCATAACAAATCAAATACATTTCTTTTCACCTGCACTCTTACTTTTAGAAGGAGCATGGGATTCTGGGCTCTAGTTATAGCCGTAAACAATACAGGAGCAAGTGTTTGGGTCAACTTTACTGTGCTTTTTTGGGCACCCTATTATAGAAACATTGTAAAGTGCAAGGGAGAAGAAGGTATTAGGCAAGAACTTTCGAAAGCCGATTGGAGGCAGATGTTCGCAGGTAAAGGGATGGCTGGAAAATGGGAAGCCTTCAGAAATGAGATAACGAGAATCCAGAGAAAGTATATTCCTGTCAGGGTGAAAGGGAAGGCTGGTAGGTATAGGGAATGCTGGATGACTAAAGAAATTGAGTGTTTGCTTAAGAAAAAGAAGAAAGTGTATGTCTGGTATAGACAGGATAGATCGAGTGAATCCTTAGAAGAGTATAAAAGAAGTAGGAGTATACTTAAGAGGGAAATCAGGAGGGTAAAATGGGAACATGAGATAGCTTTGGCAAATAGAGTTAAGGAGAATCCAAAGGGTTTTTACAAATACATTAAGGACAAAAGGGTAACTAGGGAGAGAATAGGGCCCCTCAAGGATCAGCAAGACAGCCTTTGTGTGGAGCCACAGAAAATGGGGGAGATACTAAATGAATATTTTGCATCAGTATTTACTGTGGAAAAGGATATGGAAGATATAGACTGTAGGGAAATAGATGGTGACATCTTGCAAAATGTCCAGATTACAAAGAAGGAAGTGCTGGATGTCTTGAAACAATTAAAGGTGGATAAATCCCCAGGACCTGATCAGGTGTACCTGAGAACTCTGTGGGAAGCTAAAGAAGTGATTGCTGGGCCTCTTGCTGAGATATTTGTATCATCGATGGTCACAGGTGAGGTGCAGGAATACTGGAGGTTGGCAAACGTGGTGCCACTGTTTCAGAAAGGTGGTAAAGACAAGCCAGGGAACTATAGACCGGTGAGCCTGACCTCAGTGGTGGGCAAGTTGTTGGAGGGAATCCTGAGGGACAGGATGTACATGTATTTGGAAAGGCAAGGACTGATTCGGGATAGTCAACATGGCTTTGTGCGTGGGAAATCATGTCTCACAAATTTGATTGAGTTTTTTGAAGAAGTAACAAAGAGGATTGATGAGGGCAGAGCAGTAGATGTGATCTATATGGACTTCAGTAAGGCGTTCGACAAGGTTCCCCATGGGAGACTGATTAGCAAGGTTAGATCTCATGGAATACAGGGAGAACTAGCCATTTGGATACAGAACTGGCTCAAAGGTAGAAGACAGAGGGTGGTGGTGGAGGGTTGTTTTTCAGACTGGAGGCCTGTTACCAGTGGAGTGCCACAAGGATCAGTGCTAGGTCCTCTACTTTTTGTCATTTACATAAATGATTGGGATGCGAGCATAAGAGGTACAGTTAGTAAATTTGCAGATGACACCAAAATTGGAGGTGTAGTGGACACCGAAGAGGGATACCTCAGATTACAACAGAATCTGGACCAGATGGGCCAATGGGCAGAGAGGTGGCAGATGGAGTTTAATTCATATAAATGCGAAGTGATGCATTTTGGGAAAGCAAATCTTAGCAGGACTTATACACTTAATGGTAAGGTCCTAGGGAGTGTTGCTGAACAAAGAGACCTTGGAGGGCAGGTTCATAGCTCCTTGAAAGTGGAGTCACAGGTAGACAGGATAGTGAAGAAGGTGTTTGGTATGCTTTCTTTTATTGGTCAGAATATTGAGTACAGGAGTTGGGAGGTCATGTTGTGGCTGTACAGGACATTGGTTAGGACGCTGTTGGAATATTGCGTGCAATTCTGGTCTCCTTCCTATCGGAAAGATGTTGTGAAACTTGAAAGGGTTCAGAAAAGATTTACAAGGATGTTGCCAGGGTTGGAGGATCTGAGCTACAGGGAGATGCTGAACAGGTTGGGGCTGTTTTCCCTGGAGCATTGGAGGCTGAGGGGTGACCTTCTAGAGGTTTACAAAATTATGAGGGGCATGGATAGGATAAATAGACAAAGTCTTTTCCCTGGGGTTGGGGAGTCCAGAACTAGAGGGCACTGGTTTAAGGTGAGAGGGGAAAGATATAAAGGAGACCTAAGGGGCAACGTTTTCACGCAGAGGGTGGTACGTGTATAGAGTGAGCTGCCAGAGGATGTAGTGGAGGCTGGTACAATTACAGCATTTAAGAGGCATTTGGCTGGGTATATGAATAGGAAGGGTTTGGAGGGATATGGGCCGGGTGCTGGCAGGTGGGACTAGATTAGGTTGGGATATCTGGTCGGCATGGACGGGTTGGACCAAAGGGTCTGTTTCCATGCTGTACATCTCTATCACTCTATGACTCTAAGGTGTAGATACAACAGAAACCTTGACATACTGGGACTGTGTTCTCTATGACAGAGAGGTTTTGTGGGAGAAACCTGATAATAATATTCAGAATTATAATGAAGAGTTTGAACCAAGAACAGTTACTTCCTGGTCAGTCGATGATTCTGATAACAAGGGTGTAATGTAATTCAGCAAATTATCAACAGAAAAGATGATTAGTATTGATTGACACGATCTACTTTGATAGAAGAAATGCACGGTATTTCTTAAATGGTAAGAGTCTGGATGTACAAAGAGACTAGCTGTCCTTGTTAGTCATTGAAAACTAACATACAGGTGCAACAAGTTAGTGAAATGTCAGCTTTTATTACAAGAGGATTTAAGTCCAGGAGCAGTGGGTCTTGCCTCAATTATATAGATTAGACCACACCTGGAATACTCTGTGGTGTTTTGGTCTCCAAACCTCAGGGGAAATATTATTGCGACAAAACTAAAGCAATGAAGGTTAACCAGACAGAGGGCAGGATTGTAATATCTTGAGGGATTGAGCAAGCCGAGCCTGCATTCTCTCGAGTTTTGAAGAATGAGGGGTGATCTCATTGAAACTTGCAAAATACTTAAACTGATAAATGGGGTAGATGCCAGTAAGGTGTTTCCCGAGTTGGTGAGTCGGGAGCACAACCAGGGGGCACAATTTAAAAATAAGGGGATATTCCAAGCTGAGGAGAAATCTTTTCAATGAGAGGGTTGTGAACCTTTGGAAGTCTCTACCACAGAAGGTTGTGACCACTCAATGTTTGATCAAGTTCAATGTAGCAATTAAAAAATTTCTGATTACCGGTGGCATGCAGTATTATGGGACTGGGATACGTAAAAGGCATGGCTCATACTGAATAGCAGGGAAGCTCAATGGGTAGAATGGTCTACTCCTGTTCCTAAATTCTTGTCATTGCAGTCAAGTCAATCACAATATATTAAAAGGTGGTCGAACATCTTTAGAAAATGATTGGGGTTGAGGGGGGAACGGGATGAACCTATTTACGAGGACCTGAGTGTAAGGCTTGCAACGAATAGCGGAAGCAACCTTGTGTTAAATTTCAATGACCTAACAACAGTTACCTCACACGCTTTTGCAATGGCGAATCCTCCCCCCAGCAGTATTATGACGTTCCAGGCTATGTTGTGCTGGACCTTCTTCCAAGTCAGCAATGGCTCGTTTGGAGTAACTGGCTCTGGTAATCAGAAGGAGAGGATGAAAATTTCCAAAATAGAGAGCTAGTTCTTTCAGGTGTGGATTAAGAGTTATTTATCACCTTTTCACTAAAAGAGAAAAAATAATACTATCACTGATATATCGTACTTTTCAGAAACAGGCAACAAAGTAAAACCACAGTTAGAATGTAGGAAACATAGGAGCCTTTTAAAAAACACACACAACATGTTCCCACAGACAGCAATGTGAAATGGATTGAAGGATAAATCTTAGCCAGGTTACCTGCTGTTCTTCAAAATACTGGGCATGGGATTGTACTTACCTAGTTAGGAGAGGCATAGTGACGCAGTGATTAGCACCGCTGCCTCACAGCGCCAGGGACCTGGGTTCGATTCCAGCCTCGGGTGACTGTCTGTGTGGAGTTTGCATGTTCTCCCCACCGGGTGTTCCAGCTTCCTCCCACAATCCAGGTTAGTTGAATTGGCCATGCTAAATTGCCCGTAGTGTTCAGGGATGTGTAGGTTGGGTGCATTAGCATGGGGAATGCAGGGATAGGCTGGGATGATGTTCCTCTTCGGAAGAGACTGTCTGTGTGGAGTTTGCACATTCTCCCCATGTCTGTGTGGGTTCCCTCTGGGGTGCTCTGGTTTCCTCCCACAATCCAAAGATGTGCAGGTTAGGTGAATTAGCTATGCTGAATTGCCCATAGTGTTCAGGGATGTGTAGGTTGGGGACATCAGTCAGGGGTAAATGTAGAGTAATGGGTTTGGGTGGGATAGTCTGCGGAGGGTCAGTGTGGACTTGTTGGGCAGAAGGGTCAGTTCCCACACTTAGGGATTCTAAGAAGTAGGTAAGCTCTTGGTTTAACATCTCATCTGAAAGACGGCAATTAAAATCATGATCCTTATTAACTATAGGGGTAAGCGAGGCAGGCACATGAGAACATCAACTCCTGAATGTTTGCCTCCAAGTTATATGACATTGTGATTTGTGTGTATGTATAATTGCTGCTGAGTCAGCATCCTGGAATTCCTTGTCAAACAGCACAGAGGAAGTAGTTCTAACATAGGGACAGTAGCTGTTCAAGAAGATGACTCACATCATATTCTCACTGATAATTGGTGATGGATAAAAGTTTAACAACAGGGCTAGCAACTTGTATGGATATAGCATCGTTAGCTTGCAAGGTGAAGGACTATTCCACATGCTTTTTGCTTACTTACAGAGTTGCACATTACAAATATACACCTCCTAACTCAACAACCACAGCTTTAATGAAAGCAAAATATCATGGATGCTGGAGATCTGAAATAAAAACAAATTAAATTATTGAGTCCAATATGATGCTTCTTCAGAACTGAGAAGAAGAGTCATTGTGCTCAAAACATAATGAATTTCTGTTTTTAACCTCATTCTAGTCTGTGCCTATAAAACATTGATTCAAATTAATGCCCAGCTAATGCCCACCACCTGTACAATTAAACACAATTAACATAGAGGGAAATGGTCTTTAAGTTGGATCTTTAAGGCAGTGAGGAAATCTCCTGCCTGATCAGGAATCTCTCTCACTCTCTCTGCCTGCCATTTGCAATTGTTGGTGGTGGGTCAACTGTTTGATAATCAATCTGTTTGACTCTGTTACAAACTCTGTCCTGGAGTAGGCCCTGAATGTAGAGCTTCTGGTTCAGAGGCATGGACGGTACTCAACATGTCACTTGATCTCCTTCTGAATGGTTTATAATTTTATTATCTACTGCCAAAATCTGCCAATACTTGAAAAAAATAGAAACTGATAGAAAAGTGAGACAAAAATTGTATCTTTTTTCTTCTGTCAATTTACGTTTTCTTTCAATATGTGAGCTGTTCAGTCAGAGGGAATTCCCTGTATGTGCACATGACATTATTCATTCAACAATCATGTACAGATTCGTTTAGTAGAAGTCAGAAGAATCTCTCTGTGAGGAAGGTACAATCAATACAAGCCACACATCATCAAGAACTAGACAAACAAACCTTCGGGATTTGTTTTCCACTTAAATGAGGGTTTCCGTGAGGGAAAGATGAACATCAGAATAACGATGCCCATTGCAACCACAGCATCTGTGACATATCTAAGAAAAAGAACACACCACAAAAATAAAAAAAACTTGCTTTAAAATTTCCCGTGCCTTTGATTTTTCCAAAAGTCATTTACAAGGTTTTAATAGACTTTCCACGATTTAAAAAAAAAATTCACTCATGGGATGCATGCATTGATAGCTGGACTAGCGTTCATTGGGCACCCCACATTACCCTTGAACTAAGTGACTTGCCAGGTCATTTCAGAGGGTAGTTAACGAGCAACCACGTTGCTGTGGACCCAGAGACACGTGTAGGCTCAGACTAGGTAAGGACGGCAGTTTCTTTCCCTAAAGGACATTATTGAACCAGATGGGTGTTTTTCTCCAAAAATTGACAATGGACAATGGACTTGTGGTCATCATTAGACTCTGATTCCGCATAACCTCAACTTTACATTCCTGCACTATCAACTTTATATTCCCCAGTCATTTTTCATTCCCTTGGTAATGAAGAATCTATTCACTTCTACCTTAAAAATATTTAAATGTTCTGCATCCACTGCCTTTTGACTCTCAACCTTCAGAGAAATAACATTTCCCCATAGTGTCATAGAGTTGTACAGCACGGAAACTGATCCGGTGGTCCAACCAGTCCATGCCGAATATAATCCCAAATTAAACTAGTCCCACCTGCCTGCTCCAGCCCCATATACCTCCCAACCTTTCCTATTTCAGACCTATATCCACTACTTCCTCAGAAGGTTTGTTTCCACATGTAAACCACCCTCTGTGTAAAGAATTTGCCCCTCATATATCTCCTCTCACCTTAAAAATGTTTCTCTAGTCTTGAATTGCCCCAATGCAAGGGGAAAAGACAACCTCCATTCAACCTATATATTGCCCTCATTACTTTGTAAATTTCTAAAAAAGGTCGTCCCTCAACCTCCTACACTCCAGTGAATAAGATCCCAGCCTATCCAGCCTTTCTTTGTAACTCAGACATTCCATTCCCAGGAACATCCTGGTAAATCTCCTCTGGTCCCTCTTCATCCTTTCTATAAGTGGGCGATCAGAACTGGACAGAATAGGCCTCACCAATGTCCTGTACAACCTCAACATGATTTTCCAACTTCTATATTCAAAGGACTGAGCAATGAGACAAGCATGCCAAATGCCTTTTTAATCACCCTGTCTATATGTTATGCAAACTTCAAAGAATTACTTACCCTGAACCCTTAGAACCCTCTGTTCTACAACACCACCCGAGGCCCTACCACTAATTGTACAAATCTTTGTCTTAAATGGGCAGCCCCTTATTTTGAAGCAACGACTTCTAATTCTGGATATTCTCACCAGATGAAACATCCTTTCATCATGCACATGGTCAAAATCCCACAAGATCTTATTGGTTTCAATAAAGTCACCTCTGATTTTTCTAAACTCCAGAGAATACAGACCTAGGACCTCTCACTCTCCTCCTTATAAGGCAATCCACTCATTGCAGGTTTTAGTCTCTGGTTAAGCTTTTCCGACCTGCTTCAAACACATTAATTGCTATGCATAAGTAAAACCATCATTAACTGTACATAGCACTCCATGTGCTGTCGACTGGAAAGACTGGCCTGCAGTCATCATTGTCCAGGGGAGTTAGTGAGTGGGAACCCTCAGCCTTCCCACCTCCATCCACATTAGGTAGGGACACCCATGGGTGGCCTACTCGCCTGCCACCAATTAAGACCCTTCAGTGAGCAGCTAATGCCCACCAAAAGGTGTCATCTCACCGCCAATGGTAGGCTCCTGGGGAGGAACCCTCAATCAAAGGACGGAGGAGTGGGTGTGCCATGCCAACACCCTTCCCCTGTGATCTCCTCCATCCTGTAATCCACTCCCCAAAGCCCCACTGTCGTCACTCACCAGAGGTTTTGGGATCCAGTGACAATTCTAGTCCTTGGTTCAGTGTTGTGTCATGAGCAGACACTGTCTCATCCCTGGCCTCTGATTAACTGAACAATTTGAGCAGGCCCACATCCAACCCTTGGGCCTAGATCACTGGGAAGGTCTGTTATTGCTCCTTTAAGTGCTTGAGTAACACTTAATTTGGCGGGGTGACCCCTGTACATACCAGCCACAATGACCTATCTAACCAATCGTTATTATCTCATTATCTTACCCCATGACCTATCTTACCCCATGACCTATCTTACCCCATGACCTATCTTACCCCATTATTTCTTGAATGACATGCTCCTGTATCTTAAAAATAATTGGATTCGTCTGATCCCGGAAATCCTACTGTACAGGAAGAGGCCATTCGGCCCATTGAGTCAAGCATGCCAAATGCCTTTTTAATCACCCTATCTATATTGAGATCCCCAGCCCACTGACTGCACTAACCATCTGAAGAGTATCCCGCCCTATCCCTGTAACCCCACATTTCCCATGGCTAATCTGCCTTAAGCTGTACATCCCTGGGCACTATGGGGAAATTTAGCATGGCCAATCCACCTTAACCTGCATATATTTGAACTGTGGGAGGAAACCAGAGCACCCGGAGGAAACACACACAGACACGGGGAGAATGTACAAATTCCACTCAAAGTCGCCTGAGGCTGAAATCGAACATGCTTCCTTGGTGCTGCGTACTGTGCCACTCGAAAGGCCTTGTGAAATACCATGTATATAAGATCTGCAGCTCTGTAACCTTCAAACCTCTGCTGCTTCATCAAGGAGCTGAGGTAAGTCAGTCACAGACCACCTTTACCAACTGAATGCCAGTTGTTGTTGGTTAACTGATGCTCCCCAACAAATCACAATTCATTGTTTTAACTTGGTTTCCTGTGGTTACATTGTCATGGACTATTACAATATACAGGTCAAAACATTTCTCATCAAACAATATCATCAAAGTAGAGGCTGGAGGGATAATGGGAGAGGTCTGAATGGTTGTTGGATAATCACTTAAGGAAAGCACTTTAGAGGAACATCAAGAATATTCAGATAAAAAGGCTCTGGGAACAGGGGGTGGTACGTTTGCCTTTCAGAACAACAACAACAACTTATATTTATGTAGCTCCTTTAACTAAGGGAGCACATTGCTTACTTGGGTTTAAAGATTTTCGCCCATCCTGGGATGAATTTGGGATTTCTTGTTAAGAGGAGAATCACAAATACGATGAAGAAACCACTCACAGCCCCCTCAGCGAAGCTGTGAAGATAATTGGAAGCAGTAAGTGGTGTATCAAGGAAGGTACCACGGTCCAGCAGAAAACACAAAAAGACAACAAATGGTTTAACAAGAGGATCCAGCAACAATTCCAGGTAACAGACCGCTGGAGAACCTCAGCAGGTCTGACAGAATCCAAGAAGAGAGATCAGAGTTAACATTTCGAATCCAGGGACCCTAGTTCCAAACAGTTCTGAGGACCCATAATATTAACTCTGCTTTCTCTGCCCAGATGCTGCCAGACTTGCCAACTCTCTCCAGCAATTTTGCTTTTTTGTTTGTTTCGGGCCTGCAATATCAGAGAATCCCTACAATGCAGAAAAAGGCCATTTGGCCCATTGAGTCTGCACTGACCCTACGAAATGCTTCCCGGCCAGAACCTATTCCTGTAACTGTGCATTTACCATGGCTAACTAACCTAACCTGCACATTACAGGGCAATTTAGCACGGCCCATCCATCAAACCAGCACATCTGTGGACTATGGGAGGAAACTGGAGCACCCAGAGGAAACCCAGACAGACCCAGGGAGAATGTGCAAATTCCACACAGACAGTCACTCAGGGCTGGAATTGAACCTGAGGCTCTAGCACTATGAAGCAGCAGTGCTAACCACTGAGCCACCATGTTACCCACTTGAGTGTGCTGCCTCTCACGAGAGAGGAGTGATTTGACCTGGTCTCCTGCTCGTGAGTCAACCAATGAGGGTTGACTTTATAGAGGTTTGTAAAATCATGAGGGGCATGGATAGGATAAATAGACAAGGTCTTTTTCCTAGGGCGGGGGAGTCCAAACAAGAGGGCATAGGTTTAAGGTGAGAGGGGCAAGGTTTAAAAGGGACCTAAGGGGCAATATTTTCATGTAGAGGGTGGAGCATGTATGGATCAAGTTGCCTGATGAGGTGCTGGAGGCTAGTACAATTACAACATTTAAAAGCCATCAAAGTAGAGGCTGGAGGGATAATGGGAGAGGTCTGAATGGTTGTTGGATAATATGTGATAGATATGTGAATAGGAAGCTTTAGTTCAGATTAGAATATTTGGTCTTAGAATCATAAGATCCCTTGTGTGGAGAAAGGCCATTCAGCCCATCAAGTCTACACCAATACTTTGAAGGGCACCCCACCTCCCATATCCCTGCAATCCAGCGTTCCCCATAGCTATTCTACCTGGCCTGCACATCTCTGGTTACTACAGGACAATTTAGCATGGTCAATCCATCCAGCCTGCACATCTTTCTTTGGACTGTGGAAGGAGACCAATGCAGACGCGGGAAGAATGTGCAAACTCCAGACAGACACAGGCTGGAAATGAAGCTAGGTCCCTAGCACTGTGAGTTGGCAGTGCTAACCACTGAGCCACTGTCAGCACAGACAGGTTGGACCGAAAGGTCTGTCTCTGCGCTGCTTGTAGGAAGTTCAATGGGATATGGCTATTGGGGGAAGCAGACTAAATCTTGGTTTGCCTGTTGGTGAACAGCTTGTCAGCAGTCACCCGCCTGGCTAACCACACCGATGACCACTTTTTGAAAATGAGAAGTGCCCAGACAACTGCTCCTTGATGGCGTCAGCAGCAGGAGTGATATTTGTGGGAAAAGTGGAGGCAGGGTGGGGAAAAATTCTGCTTGCTTCAGAACTAGAGGTCCTGTCAGTAAGTCACTTGAGGCTCACCTACAGATGAAGGATTAGACAGAGTGAACTCATCTGACGTGTGTGCCTTAGACGAAATGGATAGGGCAGACCTGTTTCTCCGAACAAAGAGATCAATTAGAGACTTAGCTTTCAAGTGAATGCTAGAATGATTAGATGGGGGCATGAGGAAATTTCTTACAGCCAGAGGGTGGTTGATGGGATCTGGGATCTCACTGCCCAGTTGGTGTGTGAGGACAAAGACCTCACCTCACTTAGAAGGAACCTGGATTGCCCCCTGTGAGGCTACAGACTTGCTGGAAAGTGGGATTAGAATGGGTGACCAGTTTCTTCAGCCAGCACACACAGTTGGGCTGAATGGTTGCTTTCTGCACTGTAACCTTTCTATTAGTCTGTGAAATATTTATCTGAGCACAATCAGACTTTGACTTGACATGAAGGTAGAGCCACAACATCTAGAGGATTTTTCTGGTTATCTTTGTTTGTTGAGCTTTCAGTGTTTCCTGCTTTACAACGATGGCTAAAACCTTAATTATACTTAACTGACCGTAAAGCAGAATGGAACTTTGTGAGTAGCTTTATCCATGCATCTCCCATTCTTTAATCTTACTGTTTACAAAAGGCATGATCAGAATCAAGGAACCAAGGTACCCCTCTCCAAATCCAGGACACAGTAGCTCATTGTAACACCTTTTCGGTTCCCTGGCTAGGATTAACCAAGCGACTGCAAACCATTCAGAAGGATCTTGGTATGTGTGTTTTAGCACTTGTCATGCAAGTCATATAGTCATAGAATTGTGCAGCACAGAAACAGATTTTGCCAATTAATCTACTTCCAATTCATTTTCAGAGGGTTTAAGGATCAGGAAAATGTGAACAGTCTATGTATATCAGTTCATTATCCCAGTCTTTCAAAGACTGCTCCTCAGAAGTTGCCAGACCTGCTGTGCTACTCCAGCACCACACTTTTTGACTCTGACTATGCAGCATCTGCAGTCCTTACTTTCTCCCAATCTTTTAAAAAGACTGAAGTCTTAAGCTTGACCAGTGTGGTGATCATAATCAGATCAGCCATGATCTTGTGGAATAGTGGGGCGGTTTTGAGGGGCAGAGTAGTCTGATCCTGCTCCTAATTTGTATGCTCATCCACTTCCAAGGAAGTAGAAGCTAAATGCTCCTAATTTGGCACTAGTTTAGCAATCCCACGCAGCCAGATGACCAGGTTGCCTGATGTTGGAAAATGAACAAGGCGTGCTGCAACAAAAACAGAAATTGCTAGAAAATCTCAGCAGGTCTGGCAGCATCTGTGGAGAAAAAACAGAGTTAACATTCTGCAGAAGGGTCACTGGACCTGAAACGTTAACTCTGCTTTGGAGTATGCAAATGGTCACGAGAAGTATGAAACAAACGGACAAAGTTTGTTTCTCTAATTTTTGGAATTTGTGGCTCAAAGTACACTGATTAAGTCCCAAGTTGCGCTGTCCACCACCACAATACAGGCCAACTGATTGATGAAAGGTTCTTTTGGTGCGGTGGTAGAGTCCCTACCTCAGAGCCAGAAGATCTGGGTTTGATGTCTACCCTCTCCAGAGGTGTATGATGACATCTCTGAACAGGTCGATTAGAAAATACCTACACAGCTCCAGACCTAAATAGGGGCAGCCAAATTTAATACTCGTGAGCTGACTTTAATGCCTTTATTACCACACAGAACTGCAGCTAATGCTGAAGCACATTCACTGCAGTATATACACACGTCATTGGACCGAGCTGTGCAAATTCTGAATGGATTACAGCTTTTGCCTTGATTTCTGATTCCGTACTTTTCCTCTTTATCAGTGACCTAAAGGATGCAAAATTAAAAATGAGATTACAAACAAAACAAAACAAAATCAAGTAACCCCAACCTACTAACCATCTATGATTCTAATCTCAGTCTGAAGAAAGTGCTGATAGGGCATTAATAGTTCCACCATTAAAAAAAAATGAAGAAAAGGAATCCTTAATCCATAGCTTGGTTGGTAGTTTTTTTTCCCCTAATCAACCTGTACTGGAGATGTTATCACACAGCTCTGGAGCAGATTGGGCTCCTGGCTCTGAGGTATGGGCACCACCACCGTGCCCACGAGAGGCTTGGTTGGGACCACGTTTGTCTCTCAGCAGGTTGTGGGTTCGTGTCCACTTTAAGATATGCTCAAAATTCCAGACTCGTTATAGATTACTTTACAGTGTGGAAACAGGCCCTTCGGCCCAACAAGTCCACACCGACCCGCCGAAGCGCAACCCACCCATACCCCTACATCTACATCTACATCTACCCCTTACCTAACACTACGGGCAATTCAGCATGGCCAATTCACCTGACCTGCACATCTTTGGAGTGTGGGAGGAAACCGGAGCACCCGGAGGAAACCCACGCAGACACGGGGAGAACGTGCAAACTCCACACAGAGAGTCACCTGAGGCGGGAATTGAACCCGGATCTCTGGCGCTGTGAGGCAGCAGTGCTAACCACTGTGCCACCGTGCCGCCCACGGGGAGGTGCTACACTGTCATTAGTGATGTTGAATTAAGGCTCTGTTTCCCTCTCAGGTGAGAAAAGGGAAGACCTCAAGGTGATACCTGATAGAAATATCAAGGACGTTATCTCAACTGTCCTGGACTATTTTGACTACTCAATTATTTCTGTTCCTGGGAGCTTCCCGTATACAAATTGATAATGACTGCACCTTAAAAGCACCTAATTGGCTGTACCTCAATGTGCTTTCAGACGTCCTGAAAGTTCTAGCAAGTTCCTTTTTTATCCCTAATGTTCAGTCAGTGCTCTTCAGCAACTGCTGCCTTCACTCAAAACAAGTATTTTGATTAATTTTACTTTATTTTTCCATAGAATGAATGCATTGGTGGCTAACCCATGACTTATTGCCCAACACTATTTGCCCAGATGGCAGTTAAGGGTCAATCACATTGTTGTGAGTCTGTAGGTCAAGCCAGGTAAGGATGATAGATTTTCTTCCTTGAAGAACATTAGTTAACCAGTTGGGCTTTTATGGTAGTTTCATGGCTACCATTACTGAGATCAGCTTTCAATTCCACATTTAATTCATTGATCTTATATTCTACCTGCTTCAATGGATTCTGTTTAGATTCCTTACAGTGTGGAAACAGGCCCTTCAGCCCAACAAGTCCACGCTGACCCGCCAAAGCGCAACCCACCCAGCCCCATTCCCCTACATTTACCCCTTCACCTAACACTACGAGCAATTTAGCATGACCAGTTCACCTAACCTGCTCACTTTTGGACTGTGGGAGGAAACCGAAGCACCCGGAGAAAACCCATGCAGATACAGGGAGAATGTGCAAACTCCACACAGGCAGTCGCCTGAGGTGGGAGTTGAACCCGGGTCTCTGGCACTGTGAGGCAGTAGTGCTAACCACTGTGCCACCGTGCTGCCCTGTTACAACACAGGGTAAACCCTTCTGCTAATTTAACCCAGGCACAGAGAAAAGCTCACCTTGTCTCATAATCCGTAAAGGTATGAGTGACAAGGAACTATCAAATCCCACTATTTAAAGAAAATTTTAACAATTTATTCTTTAACTCCAAAAAAAAGAACATTAAACACCAACTAACTACACTATAATCCTCCTTTGTCTGATTGATCTATCTACCTCCCACTCTACAACAATATACGATCTGATTAAAAAACCCCCAATTAAGTTTAACTAAAAACTCAAATTTCAAAACCAGTCAGCTTTCAGTCTTCCATTTGTAGTTTACTCTGTAGATTTTCCTTGGTCTTTTCTTTGGTCTTCTGCTTCACGGATTTCACATGGACAGGTAGCTTTCAGAGAGTGATTCTGCAGGCTATCTGTATTTTGTTGGTGCTCTTTGCCACTCTGATTAACTGTTAAAAATGCCTGATTTTTGTCCCCCAAAACATCAGATCGTCTCACCCATTTGATATCATCAAAACATTAAAATTCAAATTCGATTGGATTTTGGTATCTTGGGGCATAATTTAAACTGATTGACCAACTTCGACTTTGTTGTGTAATATAGCAATCCAGCTCTAGCTATTTGTTTCACAGCCAAATGTTACATTTTTAAATTATTCAGGACAATCTGTGCTTGTTAAATCCTTGCCAGCTTTCACTCTCTCTTAAAGGTACAATACACACCTACAACTTCATAACAATTCACGTCCATTCCCTGAAAGTATTAGCCTGGGCCTCTGTATTGCTGGTTAAGTGACATTATCATTATGTCAATGACTCCCCCCAAATTACTTGTTTAGCAATATAAAGCTTAATCAGTACACTTTACACAAGCTTCAATGGTGTTCAGCTAATTTAACTTTTCTGCACTCATAGAGTCTCTATAGTATGGAAGCTCTTCAGCCCACACTGACCCTCCAGGTGGAGCAACCCACCCAGACCCATCCATATAACACTGCATTTTCCATGGCTAATCCACCTAGCCTGTACACCATAGCAATTTAACATGGCCAATTCACCTAACCTGCATATCTTTGGACTGTGGGAGGGAACCCACACAGAGAATGTGCAAACTCCACACAGACAGTCACCTGAGGCTGGAATTGAACCCAGGTCCCTGGAACCGTGAGGTAGCAGTGCTAACCATTGAACCACCCATGCTCTGACTGAGCACAGCAATCTCTATAAAATCTCATCCTCTTCTATCAAAACTGCCCACTGCTGCAGGATCATCCTGAAGATTAAAGGCAACACCCTGATTTTCTCCGTAACCAACCATCTTCTTAAACTCCTCTCCCCTATCCCTTCCACCTCTGGTCATGAGAGGACCATGTGGAGCACATGATGTCTCAGACCATTTGTTTCACTGCCTCTACTATTATTCCCCCCTTTTCCCACTCACCAGAATTTGCCTTCAGTTTCCCCTATCTCTGAGCCTTGAACCTGCAATCTTTTTCAATTTCTCTTCGTCCACACAATGCTCTCAATTCACTTATTGTTGTCCAGTTTTCCTCCATTCCTAAGGTGTGCTAAACACCCAGTTTCTCATCCAATACCCTGTGCTAGTTAAATGTTTCTGTCTACCCAGATATTTCTCCATTCAAAACTAGCATCATCATCCCTTCAAAAAAAAACTTTGGATGCAACTATAAACTATAATTGAAATGCCAAACTAACTTTCATCTCCGAATTCCACGGAGATTCCAAAACAGGTCTATTGTCAACTTAACTGAGGCTGTAAAGATAGCTGTCATGGAGAATTTCAGTTAAAAGGTGCCATATAAACACAGCTTTGTTTTGTTGCTTTTGTCATGAGCTCTATCTTGGACTTGTATTGTTGATAACGTGAAATAGATTAGTCTAACATGATTGATTGTCACATTACATTGCCTTGAATACAAATGAATATACAGACACATCTAAGTGATTACTGATAATGTCTGAAAGAGAGTGTATTTAAATATGAGAATCTTCTGTATGGTAGAATTTAGTCTTTTGGGAGAGGGGAACACTTCCTTTATTTGAACATGGGTCAATGGATGGTTTGCAATGCAGAGTGGCAATAACAGCATGAGTATAAATCCCTCACCAGCTGAGTTAACCATGAAGGTTCTACCTTCTCAAACTCTCCTCCTGTCTGAGGCGTAGTGACCCTCAGGTTAAACTCACCAACAGTCACCTCTCTCTCATGAGAGAGCAGCCCTGTCGTTGTCTGTAACAATGGTAACTTTGCTTTATAAAGGGAGGTGAGAAATTTCCTGTGACTGCCATATTTAAGATTTTGTTATACACAGCAGGTATAAAACATTGCAGCATCTTATGTTTTATATCCACGATCCCAGCTTGTACCTTAGTTTGAGGCCTCCGTACAGGAATGTGATCCAGAGCCACGCCACTATGAGGAATATCAAAGAGAGGGGTAGGGCAAACACGAACCAGGAACCAAAATTCAACTCGTCCGATTGAGGAAAAATGCTGACGAGACAAACAAACTCAAATTATAAATGCACCAACAAGTAGATCGATATTGTTAGTCAGAATTAATTACATGGATGACAAAGCATTTGCAGCATAGAAGCAAATGCTGTTAAACTACTCTCACAAAATTATCACCCAATCCTCATAGCTTGTCCTTCTTAATTTTATCCTGTAGACAGGGTCGACCGGTTAAAGCATGGATCAGGGAAAATCCACTGGGTGTTTTCCTGCACAGGTTCAAATCTGACCTACTGCAGAGGTATGAGCTGAAATTGTGTTGCTGGAAAAGCGCAGCAGGTCAAGCAGCATCCAAGGAGCAGGAGAATCGACGTTTCGGGCATGAGCCCTTCTTCAGGTCGATTCTCCTGCTCCTTGGATGCGGCCTGACCTGCTGTGCTTTTCCAGCAACACATTTTCAGCTCTGATCTCCAGCATCTGCAGTCCTCACTTTCTCCTACTGCAGAGGTATGCAAGGCCTTTTCTAAACAGGATAATATCTGCGTTCTAGTATTAAGGGTCTCTTGGTGCCGCAGTAGTATCCCGACCTTTGGTCCTGAAGGCCTGGTTCGAGCCCCACCTACTTCAGAGGTGTGTTATAACAAAACTGGAGTTGCTGGGAAAACTCAACAGGTCTGGCAGCATCTGTGGAGAGAGTGCAGAGTTAATGTTTCAGGTTCAGTGATCCTTCTTCAGAAACTGATGATAGCTGGGAAGAGGTTGGCATTAATGCAGAAGTAGTGGTTGGGGGAGGAGGGTGGAGGAGTAAATGACAGATAGAGATAGAGTCCAAAGAGAGAGAAAACCAGTTGAATAAAGGACTGGGTAAAGATCAGTCTGGGGGAATGAATAGCAGCTAAAGGGAACCATTAGTGGCTGACAATGGGTTGTCTGTGGTAGTAGCCCATGTGATGACAAGGCCCGGTGTGTGGGGATTGGGGTAAGGACACGGGAGAAGGTGCCTCAAGCCCTGAAATAGTTGAACTTGATATTGAGTCCAGAAGGCTGTAGAGTACCCAAATGGAAAATGAGGTGCTGTACTTCCAGCTTGCGCTGAGTTTCCCTGGAGCATTGTAGCAAGCCCAAGATGTTGGTAAGGGAACATGATGGTGTGTTGTGGTGGCAAGTATCTTCTGTGTAAATACCAACCTTTTCCTGGCTACCATCAGTTCTGAAGAAGGGTTATTGGACCCAAAACATTAACTCTGCTTTTTTTCTATAAATGCTGCCAGAGCTGCTGAGTTTTTCCAGCAATTTATGTTTTTTTTGTTCCTGAAGTGGAACACATTTGAACAGGTTGATTCAAAATAGCTATCCTTCTTATTTCTTCTCATTTGTACATTTAGCCAGCCTTCTTTCCAAAGCATCCATGAGATTTTCTCAACCATGTCTTGTGGAAGTAAGTTTCATATTCAAATCACTCTCTGTTTAAAGAAACTTCATCTGAATTCCTTGTTGGATGTATTAGTGACTGTCTTATCATCCTGTCCACTTGCTTCTACCCCTCACAAGTGGAAATGAGGGTGTACATTCTGAAATGCAATTTCTCGCATTCTCCTGGGGCTGCCACCTCTCTTCTTCCAACCACTCTCAGCTCATTTGTGCAGAGACAACCTGATCTCATACCTTTCGGATTGTCATACTAGAGTTGCAAACATAAATAAAATGAAATGCAGAAAAATACTAAACCCTTTGGCAACAGTGTGTGTGTGTGTGCAGTTTGCATGATCTCCCCGTGTCTGTGTGGGCTTCTGTTGGGTGTTCCAGTTTCCTCTCACATTCCAAAAATGTGCAGTTTAGATGCATTGGCTAAGGAAAATGTGGGATTAGGAGGCTAGGGGATGCTGGGTGAGATGTTCTTCGGAGAGTCAGTGTGGATCTGAAGGGCCAAATGGCCTCTTTCCACATTGCAGGGATTTGATTCACTGACCCGAAACATTAAATCTCTTTTACTCTGTGCAGATGCCTGACATCACCCCGGCACCCCCTTTAGCATTTTCTACTTTTAGTTTGGGTTTCCAGCATCTGCTATATTTTTTCTGTTTGCTGGATAAGGAGGCTGGATATTACTTAACTTATTTAACAGTAAGTGTCAAGGCATTGTAACATCAGTTCCTTTTCCACACTGGCAATCTATTCTCACATCCATCCTGAAAGCAGATGCTTACTGCTTTTTACTAACTGACAGCCTACCCCACAACTAGCAAAGTCAGACTTATGTCAAATATTAAATTGACATGTTGTAGAATCCCTACAGCGTGGAAGCAGGCCATTTGGCCCATCGAGTCCACACTGACTCTCCAAACAACATCCCACCCAAAACCACCCTGCTACCCGATCCCTGTAACCCTGCATTTCTTGTGGCTAATCCACCTAGTCTGCACCTCCTTGAACACTATAGGCAAATTAGCAGGCCAATCCACTTAACCTGCACATCTTTGGACTATGGGAGGAAACCAGAGCACCTTGGGGAAATCCACGCAGACACGGGGGGTTGCGCATGTGCAAAACCTCAAACAGACAGTCGCTTGAGGGTGGAATCAAACCCAGGTCCCTGTTGCTGTGAGGCAGCAGCGCTAACCAATGAGCCACTTTCGCATCACGGTGCTCACCCATGTTTCATATCTGAAACTTATAAAAAGAGTTTTTAATGAAACAGGGACATTGACTGCAAGTAAACTACCAATTTGCATTATTGTAATCCCACTTCACCAGGATCTACAAAGACCTCACCAGTGACAAATAACCCATGGAAATGTATGAAGAGCTATTATCCTGCATTATCAAATGTATATTCAGATATTAGACTTTGGAAGAATGAACCAATCTAATGTTATTGCTTGGAGAAAAGTCCTTGAGTTTGAGTATTGCTGTAAAAAGGCACATAACCTGTAAAAAGATGTTGTGAAACTTGAAAGGGTTCAGAAAAGAATTACAAGCATGTTGCCAGGGTTGGAGGATCTGAGCTACAGGGAGAGGCTGAACAGGTTGGGGCTGTTTTCCCTGGAGCATCGGAGGCTGAGGGGTGACCTTCTAGAGGGTTACAAAATTATGAGGGGCATGGATAGGATAAATAGACAAAGTCTTTTCCCTGGGGTCGGGGAGTCCAGAACTAGAGGGCACAGGTTTAGGGTGAGAGGGGAAAGATAGAAAAGGGACCTAAGGGGCAACTTTTTCACGCAGAGGATGGTATGTGTATAGAGTGAGCTGCCAGAGGATGTAGTGGAGGCTGGTACAATTGCAACATTTAAGAGGCATTTGGCTGGGTATATGAATAGGAAGGGTTTGGAGGGATATGGGCCGGGTGCTGGCAGGTGGGACTAGATTAGGTTGGGATATCTGGTCGGCATGGAAGGGTTGGACCAAAGGGTCTGTTTCCATGCTGTGCATCTCTATGACTCTAAAGGCTCATATAAAAAGGGAGAACTAGCCATTTAGATACAAAACTGACTCAAAGGTGAAGACAGGAGGGTGGTGATGGAAGGTTGCTTTCAGACTGGAGGCCTGTGACCAGTGGTGTGCCACAAGGATCAGTGCTGGGTCCACTACTTTTCGTCATTTATATAAATGATTTGGATGTGAAATTAGGTATAGTTAGTAAGTGTACACATGACACCAAAATTGGAGGTATAGTGGACAGCAAAGGAGGTTACCTCAGAGTACTATGGGATCTTGATCAGATGGGTCAATGGGCTGAGAAATGGCAGATGGAGTTTAATTCAGATAAATGTGAGGTGCTGCATTTTGGGAAAGTAAACCAGAGCAGGTCCTAGGGAGTGTTGCTCAACAAAGAGACCTTGGAGTGCAGGTCCATAGCACCTTGAAAGTAGAGTCACAGGTGGCAATATATTGAAGAAGGCCTTTGGTATGCTTTTCTTTATTGGTCAGGGCAGTGAGTATAGGAGTTGGGAAGTCATGTTGCTGCTGTTCAGGACATAAGTTAAGCCACTTTTGGAATATTGTGTACAATTCTGGTCTCCTTCCTATCGGATGGGTGTTGTGAAACTTGAAAGGGTTTATGAGGAGGGTCTGAGCTATAGGGAGAGGCTGAATAGGCTGGGGCTGCTTTCCCTGGAGTGTCGGACGCTGAGGGGTGACCTTTATAGAGGTTTATAAAATCATGAGGGTATGGATAGTGTAAATAGACAAAGACTTTTCCTGTGGGTGGGGGAGTCCAGAACTAGAGGGTATAGGTTTAGGGTGAGAGGGGAAAGACATAAAAGGGACTTAAGGGACAAAGTTTTCACACAGAGGGTGGTATGTGTATGGAATGAGCTGCCAGAGGAAGTGATGGAGGCTGGTACAATTACAACATTTAAAAGACATCTGGATGGGTAAAGGAATAGGAAGGGTTTAGAGGGATATGAGTCAAGTGTTGGCAAATAGAACTACATTAATTTAGGATATCTGGTTGACATGGGCCAGTTGCATCGAAGGGTCTGTTTCCATGCTGTACATCTCTATGACTCTATAACTTGGAAGATTTACATCTTGCACTCATCAGGACAATTTGCAAGAATTGAAATTCAAAGAAGTCAAATGAGCTCACTTTCCTTGATGACTTGATTGAGAGATCAGACAAGGGATTCGCCTTACTGTCTGCTATAACCTACCTTCACTGGTCAGTATACACACTCCAGTTCCATGTTTTACAAGATTGGATTTCTCAGCAACCTCGATTGCCCAAAGGACAAAGGCGGGGTGTATTTCATTCGGTTAATCAAATGCCAGATAATCGAATGCCGGATAACATAGTTAGCCAAGCATCAGGACCTTGTGATCCTGTTCGATAATCTGAAATTTGGTTAATTGAATGCTGGATAATTGAGGTTCCTCTGTAAATAGGGCCCGGCATTCACTGTGCAAACTCAATGCAGAAATCGAGCCCAACAAAGCCACCCTGTGTGACAATCACTATCCTGATCACAATGTGGAGGAACTGGTGTTGGACTGGGGTGGGCAAAGTTAAAAATCACACAACACCAGGTTACAGTCCAACAGGTTTATTTGGAAGCACTAGCTTTTGGAGCGCTGCTCCTTCATCAGGTGGTTGTCCAAAAGCTAGTGCTTCCAAGTAAACCTGTTAGACTATAACCTGGTGTTGTGTGATTTTTAACTTTACCCTGATCACATTATTTCTCATGGTATATCATGCAAATTCAAGGAAATTCCTCATACATTCTTGGACCTGAGAAGTGGCCAGGTGACCTCTCAATACGTTTAAACAAAGACTGTTAACTGTCAATCACGTTAACAGGTGCATTCTATATTGCCATGCATCGACCAATCAAAGCTCACTTGTGCAGCAAGCAGTAATTTTCTCTTGTGCAATATAAATATTGGTTTTCATCTATTTTTGCGCATGTCCTCCAAGATAAAAAGTGTCTTCTTTTCAGGCATTCTCAAGATCTATACTACCAAATAACTATCTTAGACCTTAACTTTCTTAAGATGACTTTGCACTCATCAGGAAATCAATGCTTTCTTTTACAACATCTAATGGCGTTTTAAGATTCTAATGGCAGTTAGAGAGAAGTCATGTATCCAAACTAGTTTTGTGTGCGACATGTCTCAGCAGAAAACCACCAGCCGTTGTGAGAGAAAATTGCTACTCCCTCTGTCTCTCTCCATATAAGACAGCACCCTGTTTACTGAGTTTGATTACCTCACCATTAACATAAGCCCTTCCTTGTTCAACTCAAGAAAACCCATCCGGTTCATTCATTATCACAGCATGTAAACAGTTAAGTACACAGTCAGAATTGGTAAATACATGCTTGTCAAGTTCAATATCCTGTTGCAAACAAACAATGAGTGAGAAAAAAAGGGGGAGCCATTTCAACCCCTTCTCACCTGGTCCTAATATAAATGGGAATAGGTCGTTCAGTCTCTCAAGCTTATTTCACCATTCGATTAGATTTGGGCTGATCTGACTGCAACTCAATTTCTTCACCTATGACTCTTATCCCTGAATATCTTGAAGGCCCAAACTGATTCAGCAACTACAGGCTTATCAGGGATGGGGGTGGGGAGGATAAGAATTCCATACTTTATCCATTTTATGCTAAAAATGCTTCCTAATAACACTCTCACATGATCTAACTATGTGATTGTAACAGGGCATGTTGCACTAATTATAGAAGGATGTTGCAGTAAGACTCAATCCTGGCCTCTTCATACATGTACTTTTCAGCAGTCTTTCTTTAACAACTATTTCACAGGATCACCGACTGGTCCAGCACTTATTGCCCAAAGGGCAGTTAAGGGTCAAACCACATTGCTGTGGGTCTGAATTCATATTTTACTCTGACCATATGACGGCAGCAGATTTCCTTCCCTAAAGCATATTAGCGAACCAGACAGGTTTTTTTTAAAACAACAATGGTGACAAGTTCACCGTTAGCTTTTAACCCCAGTTTTTCATTTTATTGAATTCAAACATCTCCATCTGCACAGTGGGATTTGAACCCATTACCTCAGAGTATTAGCTTGGGATTTGGGAATTACATTTCTTCCACTCACCTCCACTCGACACAAAGCAGGAATCAAACGCACAATATTCTTGATCCCAGCCATGCACCTGTTTTTGTGACTAATTCCTTTCTGAAGAATCTTTCTTTTAAACGCTAGCATGAGAGATTGATTATTTACCTCTTCAGTTGACCGTCAAGGATAAGGTTTGGTGGTGTTCCTGTTAAAGTGCTTATCCCTCCGATAGTTGCAGCATATGGGATGGAAATGAGTATACCCTTCGCCAAATTCTTGCTAGGCTTTTCCAGTTGGCTCTGTTCAGTTGGCTGAGGTGAGTCCGCAGTTTTGAGTTCCTGTACTTCACTCTTCCTGAAAAAGAATACAGAAAATATTGTTAACTATACTGGCAGAGGTCAACAGCTTCCTTGGAGCTGTTGACAGATTCTCAGACACACGACCACTATAGTGCATCGTTCTGCAAGACTCGGTCAGATATGAAGTGTTATAGTCCATTCTCAGTGTTTTATTCTACTCCAGTGTTAGGCTGTCAGTTATCACATTATTACAGTTATCCATCACATCAGTAACAAACATAGAACATAGAAAAATACAGCACAGAACAGATCCTTTGACCTACGATGTTGTGCCGAGATTTAATCCTAATGTAAAATAGTCACTTAACCTACGCACCCCTCAACTCACTGCTATCCATGTGCATGTCCAGCAGTCGCTTAAATGCCCCCAATGACTCTGCTTCCACCACCACAGCTGGCAACACATTCCATGCATTCACAACTCTCTACGTAAAGAACCTACCTCTGACGTCTCCTTTATACCTTCCTACTAATATCTTCAAACTATGACCCCTCGTACCAGTCAATCCTGCCCTGGGGAAAAATCTCTGGCTATTGACTCTATCTATTCCCCTCATTATCTTGTACACCTCGATCAGGTCACCTCTCTTCCTTCTTCTCTCCAGGGAGAAAAGTCTGAGCTTATTCAACCTTTCTTCATAAGGCAAGCCCTCCAGTCCAGGCAGCATCCTGGTAAATCTTCTTTGCGCCCTCTCCAAAGCCTCTGTATCTTTCCTATAGTAGGGCGACCAGAACGGGATACAGTATTCCAAGTGTGGTCTCACCAGAGACTGGTAGAGCTGTAGCAAAACCTCGCGGCTCTTAAACCCGATCCCCCTGTTAATAAAAGCCAAAACACCATATACTTTCTTAACAACCCCATCCACTTGGGTGGCAACTTTGAGGGATCTATGGACTTGCACACCCAGATCCCTCTGTTCCTCTACACTGCCAAGAATCCTGTCTTTAATCCTATAATCAGCATTTGAGTTCGACCTTCGAAAATGCATCACTTCACATTTATCCAGGTTGAGCTCCATCTACCATTTCTCAGCCCAGCTCTGTATCCTGTCTATGTCACACTGCAGCCTGCAATAGCCCTCTATACTATTGATGACACCTCCAACCTTTATATCATCTGCCAATTTACTAACCCACCCCTCAACCTCCTCATCCAAGTCATTTTAAACTACAAAGAGTATAGAGGCTCAAGAGGCCCTGCGGGACCCCATTCAACGCTGTCCTCCAGGCAGAATACTTTCCAGCTACATCCACTCTCTGCCTTCTGTCAGCCAGCCAATTCTAAATCCAGATAGCCAAATCTCCCTGTATCCCATACTTCCTGACTTTATGAATGGGGAACCTTTTCAAGTGCCTTGCTGAAGTCCATATGCACCACATCCACTGCTCGACATTCGTCGACCTGTCTTGACACCTCCTCAAAGAACTCAATAAGATTTGTGAGGCATGACCTGCCCCTCACAAAGCCATGCTGACTGCCTTTAATTGCACTACTCTTTCACTTAGAAAAATGTTCTTCTTAAATAAGGAGGGAAAAATTACACAGTATTCCAGATGTGGTGTCGCCAATCCCTCTGCAAATGCAGAAGAACATTCCTTTTTTTTTAATTCAACTCCTTTTGCAAAAAAGGTAATCTTTCATGTCTCTTCTTAAGCCCTTACTGTACTGCATACAAACAACTTGTGATTCATGGACCAGGATATCCAGATCTTTCTGCACAGTCCTGCAATCTCTTTGTTTAAATAATATGCTGCTTTTCTAATCTTCCCACCAAAGTGGACAGATGCACATTTTCCCACCTTATGCTCCATCTACCAACTTTCTGACAACTTGTTTGACTTATCCAAATCCCTTCATAGATTCTGCTAGCTTCTTCACACGTTACTGTCCTACCTATCTTGTGACATCAGCAAGTACCTTTATCCAAGTCACTGAAATCAATTGTAAATAGCTGATGTCCTAACACTGACCCCATTGCACTCACAAGACTGTAAGACTTACGAGCAGAAATTAGGCCATTCAGCCCATCAAGTATGCTCTGCTATTCAATCATGGCCGATATGTTTCTTAACCACATTTTGCCGCTTTCTCCCTGTAACCCTTGATCCCCTTGATACTCAAGAATCTATCCACCTTGAATATACCCAAAAGGCTGGCCTCCACAGCCTTCTGTGGCAATGAATTCCATAGATCCACAACTCTCTGGCTGAAGAAATTTCTCCTCACCTTCGTTCTAAAAGGTGTTCCCTTTACTCTAAGGCTATGCCTTGGGTCCTAGTCTCTCCTACCAATTGAGTCTTTTCCAGACATGCTTTGATTTATTGTTGTCGCATGTTGTCACTTTGGAAGGTTGTCCTTGAATGCAGAATACAGGGTTAAAGGCAGGATTCTTAGCAGTGTGGAGGAACAGATGGATCTTGGGGTCCATGTCTATAGATCCCTCAAAAGTTGCCACCCAAGTTGACAGGATTGTCAAGGAGGAGTATGGTCTGTTGGCTTTCATCAGCAGGGGAATTGAGTTTAAGAGCCACAAGGTTATGCTGCAGCTCGACCACACCTGGTATATTGTGTTCAGTTCTGTTCGCCTCATTATTGGAAAAAGGTGGAAGCTTTACAGAGGGTGCAGAGGAGATTTAATAGGAAACTGCCTGGACTGGAGGGCATGTCTTATGAAAAAAGGTTGAGGGAGGTAGGGCTTCTCTCATTGGAGCAAAGAAGGATGAGAGGCGACTTGATAGAGATGTACAAGATGATGAGAGGCATAGATAGAGTGGATAGCCAGGGATTCTTTTCCAGGGCTATCACAAGAGGGCATAATTTTAAGGTGATTGGAAGAAGGTTTCAGGGAGATGTCAGAGGTAGATTTTTTTCCACAGAGAGTGGTGGGTGTATGGAATGCACCGCCAGCAGTGGTAGTAGACTCAGATACATTAGGGACATTTAAGCGACTCTTGGATAGGCACATGGAAGATAGTACAATGAAGGGTGTGTAGGTTAGTATAATCTTTGAGTAGGATGAAAGGCTGGCACAACATCAAGGGCTGTAGAGCCTGCACTGTGCTGAACTGTACTATGTTCTGAAACATCTTCCCAACAACTGCTCTATCCAGGCCATTCAGTATTCAGTATGTTTCAATTAGACCCCCCTCATCCTTCTAAACTCCATCGAGTATAAACTCAGAGTCCTCAAACGCTCCACCTGCTGCATCTTTCCAACTCAAAAAACAACCTATTCCTGCCTATTCCCTGCTTCCTGTTAGCCAACCAATTCTCTCTCTATACCAATATGTTACTGCCATTATCAAAGTAAATCGGATTTTGGTTCAAAAGAGAAAAGGGAAAAGATTTTTGCAGTCATTGTATTGAGGTCAACCAGGTGGACCTCATAGAATATGAGTTCCCTAATTGGGGCTGTTAACCTGGTCCAATCAGGGAGCTCTGGCTGACAGATATAAACAGGAGTGTTAGAGATTGTATTCACTCTGAGAGCTGGCTCTGAGGCATCTGGATCACTATTAAGTACAATGCGTGTATAACAAAGGATGACTTGGAGACTGGATACTGGCCTTTGTGGAGTTATTTCATTTTTCTCTTAGCAGGGTTTTTATTTTTGAGTTCAATTCAGTTCAGAGGACCCAATCACTGCAGTAGCAGTGTTTTTTAGTCCGTGAAGCTTTCAGGCCCAGAGAGTTTGCCATCTTCAAGTTGTTAGAACTGAGAACGTTTAGGCCCTCAGAATAGTGAAAGGTTTATACCTGCAGATTTGGAAAGGAATCTTGTCACCAAAGACCTCAGAAAATAAGCTGAAAGAGTCAATTAGTAGAAACCTAAAAGTATTGTAATAGGAATGTGATTTCTCTTTAAATCTCTGTAATGGATATTGTTAGGAAACAGGATCAAAATTTGTTTAGCTTTTTAAGTTAAGATTTTTCGAACCTGTCTTCTTTATCCCTATCGTTTCTTTCGTTTTTGGGTAACAACTTAGGTTCTGTTGTTGAAGAGTAACTGCAGCCTCGTGTAAATCCATTTCAGTAACTAACCACCATGTTAACTATTTTCTTAAAAATGCATGTAATCTAACAAGCCAGGTTTTATTTTAAGATACGGCTTGTTCAGAATCATCATCAGCTTTTTTTTAGAATTCATTCACGGAATATGGGCATCACAAACTAGGCCAGCATTTATTGCCCATCCCTACTTGCCCAGGGAGCAGTTAAGAGTCAGCTATGGGTCTGGAGTCACCTGTAAGCCAGACCACAGTTTCCTTCCATAAAGAACATTAGTGAGCCAGATGGGTTTTTCTCCAACAGTCAACAATGATTTTCATGATCATTGATCAACGAGGGGAGAGGCGATGGCCTAGTGGTATTATCACTAGACTATTAGAATTAGAATTAAAATTCTAATAATCCAGAAACTCAGCTAATGTTCTGGGAACATGGGTTAGAATCCCGCCACAGCAGATGGTGGAATTTGAATTCAATTTTAAAAAAATCTGAAATTAAGAATCAACTGATGATCATGAAACCGCTGCTGATTGTTGGTAAAATCTATCTGGTTCATTCACGTCCTTTAGGGAAGGAAACTGTCATCCTTACCTGGTCTGGCCTACATGTGACTCCAGACCCACAGCAACGTGGTCGACTCTTAAATGAGCCACTCAGTTTTAATCAATCGACTGCAAGAAAGTAGCTCACCACCACCTACTCTAGGGCAATAGAGGGTGGGAAATAAATACTAGCCTAGCCAGCGATGCTCACGCCCCAAGACTGAATTCTTAAAAATTATTAAACTCTTAATTTCAGATTGTTTTTAAATTTAGTTCAAATTCTACGTTCTGTCATGGTGGGATTTCAACACAGGTCCCCAGAACATTGCCTGGGTCCTGGATTAATAATCTAGTGATCATGCCATGAGGCCATCACCTCTCCCTAACAGGGGGATCATAACACCGTGAAGAGATGCAGTGTGGGAGAAATAGCAGGGCTAGCGAATGGGCAGATGGGGGTTATACGGGTTCTGCCAAATGTTCAATCGCATTCATTGTCAGTGTTTTTAATCTTCTCAAATAACTATAAGTGTTCCTTCTTGCAGCATTTTGTCCATTTGTATTTGAGTCTGGTGTCCTTTCTCAAGTTTTCTGAAAACCTGTTCTAGCAGATTGGTATCTTGATATTCATGATTCTTCACAATGCTGGCCTCTTTTCTCACTGGTCTGGGGTGTCTGAAGATATTGTTTTCCATTTAATTATTCAGCTAAGCATACACCTTCTTGCGTTACCCCCACCCAATCACAAAGCTGTGATCGCTAACTTGGGTCAGCCATCAAGGTTCTGAACTGCTACAGAGATCGAAGCCCATATTGTCACCAATCGGAGCTGCACTGGGCAGGCGGCTGAGATACCTGGCTCAGATGAGGGGCACTACCCACTACATCATGGCACCTCCCACAAATATACAATTAACAAACAACCAATAGGAAATCTCATAAATACATGATACTGCAACACAATGTGACTAAAGGAATTTTAAGCCCATTTATAAACTCCACTTCATTCTTACCCTTCCTCTTCTGCTTCTTGATTATCAGGATTCTCTTCAGTAGGCAATTCGTGCTTCTGCAGTTCTTTAGCGAAAGAAGGAACCTTCATCATTATTTATTTCCTTATTTTAAAGATCTTACATTTTAGATAAGTTAATAAAGAAGAAAAAGATTTTCATGAAAAGGCCTATTCACAAGACATCCCAAAGTGCTCTATGCCAATTAAGTACTTTTGAAAGTGTTGCCAATGTTCTTGCAGTATAGGGACAGATGTTAACTTCGGCACCAAATAAGCTGCACTGAAATAACTGACTAATACTATCCCAACGAATGGGATTCCTGGATAACTCTAATTCCAGAATGAAAGCTGGCTTCAGAGACCAAATGTTTGATTTCTGCAATTGGTTACCGTGGTAGTTAATGACTGAAATGTTAGGCTGCAGATGTTCTTTAACAACAGAACATGAATTGATTACACAAAAGAAAAATCAAATTAACAAAGCTTTGACAAGCAAAACAGAATTTCAATCTGTTTCCTTCCTCTAACATGTAATCTGTCTGAGAGACATTAGACAATAGACAATAGACAATAGGTGCAGGAGTAGGCCATTCTGCCCTTCGAGCCAGCACCACCATTCATTATGATCATGGCTGATCATCCTCAATCAGTATCCTGTTCCTGCCTTATCCCCATAACCCTTGATTCCACTATCCTTGAGAGCTCTATCCAACTCTTTCTTGAAAGTATCCAGAGACTTGGCCTCCATAGCCTTCTGGGACAGAGCATTCCACACACCCACCACTCTCTGGGTGAAGAAGTTTCTCCTCAACTCTGTTCTAAGTGACCTACCCCTTATTTTTAAACTGTGTCCTCTGATTTGGGACTCACCCATCAGCAGAAACATGCTTCCTGACTCCAGAGTGTCCAATCCTTTAATAATCTTATACTGTCTCAATCAGATCCCCTCATAGCCTTCTGAACTCAAACATATACAAGCCCAGTCGCTCCAATCTTTCAGCGTAAGATAGTCCCGCCATTCCGGGAATTGACCTTGTGAACGTACGCTGCACTCCCTCAATAGCCAGAATGTCTTTCCTCAAATTTGGAGACCAAAACTGCGCACAATATTCCAGGTGCAGTCTCACCAGGGCCCTGTATAGCTGCAGAAGGACCTCTTTGCTTCTATACTCAATTCCTCTTGTTATGAAGACCAGCATGCTATTACCTTTCTTCACTACCTGCTGTACCTGCATGCTTGCTTTCATTGACTGGTGCACAAGAACACCTAGGTTTCGTTGTACTGCCCCTTTACCTAGCTTGACTCCATTTAGGTAGTAATCTGCCTTCCTGTTCTTGCCACCAAAGTGGATAACCACACATTTATCCATATTAAACTGCATCTGCCATGCACCTGTCCACTCACCTAGCCTGTCCAGGTCACCCTGTATTCTCCTAACATCCTCCTCAAATTTCACCCTGCCACCCAACTTTGTGTCATAGCAATATGACATATCAATCCTATCTCAAATCTGTGATGTTATACTTCACTTATTCTTCCCAGTTCTTTTCCTTGCACTGCTGAGACAGCTTTACAATTTCGTTTTGAGTCTGTTAGCACCACCACTTTTCATTTGTGCTGGGATAACTTCCTTTCTGCTTGGATTCTGGAATACATCTTTACACTCTCACAACATGAGTGTGTCATAGACCAAAACCATGTCAGCCTTGAAATGTACTGGAAATGTACTGAAAAACCTGATTCTCCTGCCAGAAATAAAAACTGAACCAACCTGAATTCCCTGATTGTTCTGAGCCAAACTGAAGTCCACAGCTAAACTAATGGTCTCTTGTCTGTTTGTAGGTTTAGCAATATAAGCATTCCACCCATTAACACAATATGTCTCCTGTCAGACACTTCACTGGAGTCACATGCCTTCTCAGAAAGTAAGTGTTTAAGTCACTGTTTCAAATGACTTTCTGATCCTTTTTAAGATGGAACTAACCAAAATCAATCTGCCTGTTTTAAAATCCAGATTAGATGATAATAATATAGCTTATACAATTTTTATCACCCTAATTCATCTGTTTCAGTATGGGTTGTTGACAAAGACATCAGGAGCACTCCTGTGTTCTTCTTGAAATAGTAGCTGTGAGATCTTCAACCTCCAGCTTCGACAGCATGTGGGGCACAGGTTTAACAAATTGGCTGAAAATTGGCAGCATAACCTTCCTCCTTTGCAAACAGTCCTTTTCGAAGAAAAGCCTATAGATTTGCTTTTTCATAACCTTGCTAATTTGGTGTTCAGCTTTAGTGACTGATGCACTGGGGCTTGGAAATCCCTTTGTCAGGTCCAGAGGCTGAGTCACTTCTCCTCTGGATCCTTCTCTAACAGCACCATGAGTGTTCCAACCTGCCATAGACTACAGCGGCTCAAAAAGGCAACTCATCACCACCTTGTCAATGGGAACTAAGGATGGGTAATTAATGCTGGCCCAGCGACGACTGCATACTGCAAATTAATTTTTTTTTAAAATCATGAAATAGCAGCCCTTTGTTTAAGCCACGCCTCATTTGTTAACTTGAATCTCCTTCATCATAGGATCCCTAAAGTGTGGGAGCATGCTATTCAGCCCATCATGTGTGCATCAATCCTCTAAAGGGTATCCCACCCTCATCGCTGTAACCCTCCATTTCCCATGGCTAATTCAACTATCCTACACCTCCTTGAAGACAATGGGCAATTTGGCATGGCCAATCCACCTAACCTACGTATGCTTGGACTCTAGGAGGAAACTGGAGCACCTGGATGAAACCCACGCAGATGCTCGCCCGAGGCTGGAATTGAACCTGGGTCTCTAACACTGTGCTGGAACTGTGTTGCTGGAAAAGCGCAGCAGGTCAGGCAGCATCCAAGGAGCAGGAGAATCGACGTTTCGGGCATGAGCCCTTCTTCAGGAATGAGGGAAGTGTGTCCAGCAGGCTAAAATAAAAGGTAGGGAAGAGGAATTTGGGGGAAGGGCATTGGAAATGCTTTCAGGAATGAGGAAAGTGTGTCCAGCATCTGCAGTCCTCAATTTCTCCTCTCTAACACTGTAGGCCACCTTGCCAACCTTGACTCCATCCAGTCATAGAGTCATTGAGATTTACAGCACACTGAAAGGCCCTTTAGCCTACTGCATCCACCATTGGTCAAAACAGTCACCTAACTATTCTAATCCCGTTTTCCAGTACTTGGCCCATAGCCTTTTATGCCTTGGCATCTCAAGTGCACATTGAAATACATCTTCCTCCACCACTCCTACAGGCAGCGAATTCCAGATTCCCAACACCCTCTGGGTGAAAAGGGTTTTCCTTGCATCTCCTCAAAACTTCCTGTTCCTGACCTTAAATCCTCGCCCACCCCCAGTCATTGATCCCTCCATCAAGGGGAAAAGTTCCTTCATGTCTACCCAGTCTATACCTCTCATAACTTTACACATCTTATACATCCCCTCTCAATATCCTCTGTTCCAAGGAAACCAACCATAATCTGTCCAATCTGTCTGCAGAACTAAAACTCTCCAACCCAGGCAACATCCTGACAAATCTCCTCTGCACTCTGTCCAGTGCAATCACATCCCTCCTCTAATGAGGATCCAGAACTGCACACAATATATTATTATTCATGCAGCTCTCAGTGCACAGGTTGCTGCCATGTATCCTGAATCACAAGTGACCACATTCCCAAAATATTTAATTGGTTGGTTAAAAAGAACACTGCAGGGAACAGTACTTCATCTTTATAGAGTCATACAGATGTACAGCATGGAAACAGACCCTTCGGTCCAACTCATCCATGCCGACCAGGTATTCCAATCCAATCTAGTCCTACTTTCCAGCACCTGGCTCTTATCCCTCCAAACCCTTCCTATTCATATACCCCTCCAGATGCTTTTTAAATGTTGCAATTGTACCAGCCTCCACCACTTCCTCTGGCAGCTCATTCCATACACGTACCACCCTCTGAGTGAAAAAGTTGCCCCTTAGGTCTCTTTTATATCTTTGCCCTCTCACCCAAACCTGTGCCCTCTAGTTCTGGACTCCCCCACCCCAGGGAAAAGACTTTGTCCATTTACCCTATCCATACCTCTCATGATTTTGTAAACCTCTATAAGGTCACCCCTCAGCCTCCGACACTCCAGGGAAAACAGCCCCACCCTGTTCAACCTCTCCCTATAGCTCAAATTCTCCAACCCTGACGACATCCTAGTGAATCTTTTCTGAACCCTTTCAAGTTCAGGCATTTTCCAGATCAAACCAACTTAATAATTTCAGGCCATAATTATTGTCCCCATGTTTTTCAGACAGCAGTTGCTGTTAGTTCTCATTTATGCTTATTGAATCTCTCCAGCCTCCTGCTCAATCATGGATCTTCCCTATTGTACTTTTCCCACATTCTCTGTCCCTGAGCTCCCTGAAAATCTGTGACATCTGCTATGTCTAACAAAAGGTTGCTGAGCTGAAACGTTTGGCTGAATTTTCCCAGCCCCTGAACAATGCAGTCAATAGCGAGTCATTAGGAAGGACGTACAAGATGAAGAAATGCCATTTTTGACATGAGGAAAAGAAGCCCAATAAGAATTTAATGGGTTTTAATATGAATGTCCCTGTTCAGGGGTGAGGGGCCAATTCACCGGCATTAACATTTTGTTAATACCTAATTTCACCTCATTTATATGCAGCTTGCTATGTTTGCCAGCAGTGGAGAAAAACTGACAATGTGGTGGCAATTTATGACATGATAGTTTGTGTGGTTATATGGCATCTTGAACCTTACTTCTCTGGACCTCCATTTTGACCAGCGACTGTCTGCATGTACCCTCTGTCATAGAACCCTCGAATCCCTACAGTGCAGGTGGAGGCTGTTTGGTCCACAGCCATTTGAATACAGAACTGACTCAAAGGTAGTGGAAGGTTGTTTTTCAGACTAGAGGCCTGTGACCAGTGGAGTGCCACAAGGATTGGAGCTGGGTCCACTACTTTTGTCACTTACATAAATGATTTGGATGTTAGCATAAGAGGTATGGTTAGTAAGTTTGCAGATGATACCAAAATTGAAGGTGTAGTGGACAGCAAAGAAGGTTACTTCTTCCTGATGAAGGGCTTATGCCCAAAACATTGATTCACCTGCTTCTCGGATGCTGCCTGTCCTGCTGTGCTTTTCCAGCAACACATTCTCGACTCTAATCTCCAGCATCTGCAGTCCTCACTTTTTCCAAAGAGACCTTGGAGTGCAGGTTCATAACTCCTTGAAAGTGGAATCGCATGTAGATAGGATAGTGATGAAGGCGTTTGGTATGCTTTCCTTTATTGGTCAGAGTAATGAGTACAGGACTTGGGAGGTCATGTTGCGGCTGTACGGGACATTGGTTAGGCCACTTCTGGAATACTGTGTGTGATTCTGGTCTCTTTCCAATCGGAAGGATGTTGTGAAACTTGAAAGGGTCCAGAAAACATTTACTAGGACGTTGCCGGGATTGGAGGATTTGAACTATCAGGAGAGGTTGAACAGGCTGGGGCTGTTTTCCCTGGAGCGTTGGAGGCTGAGGGGTGACCTTATAGAGGTTTATAAAGTCATTAGAGACATGGATAGGATAAATAGACAAAGTCTTTTACCTGGGGTGGGGGAGTCCAGGACTAGAGGGCATTGGTTTAGGGAAAGAGGGCAAAGATATAAAAGAGACCTAAGGGGCAACTTTTCACGCAGAGGGTGGTACATGTATGGAATGAGCTGCCAGAGGAAGTGGTGGAGGCTGGTGCAATTGCAACATTTAAAAAGCATCTGGATGGGTATATGAATAGGAAGGGTTTGGAGGGATATGGGCCAAGTGCTGGCAGGTGGTACTAGATTGGGTTGGGATATCTGATTGGGATAGATGAGTTGGTCTGTTTCTGTGCTGTACATCTCTATGACTCTGCACCAATCCTCCCCAGAACACCCCACCCAAACCTTCACCCTATCCCTGTAACCCCACATTTCCCATGGCTAACCCACCTAGTCTGTACACAATGGAGCAATTTAGCATAGCCGATCCACCTAACCTGCACATCTTTGGACTGTGGGAGGAAACTGGAGCTCCTGAAGAAAACCTGTACAGACATGGGGAGAAAGTGCAAACTCCACACTGACAATTTCCTGAGGCTGGAATTGAACCTGGATCCCTGGCACCAGCCTTGCCATTTCATCATTGCACATTCAGCAATCACATAATACGACACCTTTTTTCACAATGCTGCTGTGAGGCTGCTTTACTGCAGGGACAGGTATTCATTCTATGCATTGGGACAGGAAAGGATCTCAGGCCTCTTAGCTGTGTCTCTTAAGAGTGCACTCACTCTGCACCCACTTGGATACCCACAGCATTCTTGGCCTTGCCTTTTAGTGCAGACAGATAGCCAGGCAGCTTATCATGTTTGGCAGCAATGAACAGTCAAGGGGGACTTGTGGTCAGTTAGGAGGCTGAAGGTGAGTAAGTAGGAAGCACAGAGTGCAGGAACTGTTCGTAGTTTGGGGCGGATGGGGTGAATGAGAGTCATTAAGGGAAGATGCTGCATGCAATTTTGCGAGTGGTGAACCATGAGAACTGAGATGGATGCAATGGCAGAGTTAAGAGTGACTGTGAGGTTGCAGAGAGAATACTGTGGCAAAGTGCAGAAGGTCATCAACCTGACTGCAGCATGGCCGTGCGCTCCTGCAGACATTGGGCACATACTGACCCGGACAGTGACTTCAAATCTGGGCGGCAGAATTTGGCCGAGTTTGCAGCTTGGGTTTCAATGTGGCCTCAGCAGGGTGAGTGCATGAAGGTGCCAACACTTCCCAACTGAGCATAGTGGTACCTGGAGCATACATAATCGGGCAAAGAGGGGAGAATCGCATGAGATAACTTGCTAGAGTTCACTGAGAGAAGCCTTTTGCGAAGGTCTGTTGAATTAAGAGCCAAGTTTTGGGAAACTTCGGCCCATTAATTCTGTTTTTGTCCACATAGATACAGTGTAATAATTTTCAAATTCTTTTTCACTTTTATTTCCAATGACAGGCCTAATCCACTCAACCTCTCCATGCAAGACAGTGTCGCTATACCTGGTCTCAGCCTTGTGAATATTCTTTGGAATGCCTCCGTGCTAGTATACCTTTCTAAGGCTAAGGGGCCCAAAACTATGTCAGTATTCTACCCATGGTCTGACCAATACCTTGCATTGTTTTAGCAAAATCTCCCTACTTTTGCACTCTAATCCCTCTGAAATAAAAACCAATCTTCTCGTTGCCTTCCCCGTTTACTTGTTAGTTTTTTGTGATTCAAGGACTCCCAAATCCCTTTGTTCTATAGCTTTTGGTATGCCTTTCTCCTTTTAAACAATATTCAGCCCATCTATTCATCCTGCCAAATCTCACATTTCCCACATTACATGCCGTCTGCCAAGTTCCTGCTCACTTGCCGAATTTCTCTATGTATGTCTGCAGATTCTATTGCCCACCTTCTTCCTAAACCCGGTATGTTCTCTCTTTCTCAGATAATAATCCAACTCCAGAGGGAGTTGGACCTGCCTCTGTTTACAGCATACTGGATTAGTGGTGCTGGAAGAGCACAGCAGTTCAGGTAGCATCCAACGAGCAGTGAAATCGACGTTTCGGGCAAAAGCCCTTCATCAGGATTCACTGCTCGTTGGATGCTGCCTGAACTGCTGTGCTCTTCCAGCACCACTAATCCAGTATTTGGTTTTCAGCATCTGCAGTCATTGTTTTTACTCTGTTTACAGCGTCCTGTCAGTTACTGTGAGAGGTTTATAGTTCCAAGTCGGGAAGTAACCATCCCATTCACAAACTGAGCAAGTAGGATTGAAATTAAGGAGCAAATTACTGCAGATGCCGAAATTTGCACTGAAAACAAAAAAATATTGGAGCTCTGATGAAGAGTAATTTACATTTGAAACGTTAGCTTGCTTTCTCTCCATGGATGCTGCCTGACCCAGTGTGATCTCCAGCAGTTTTTATTTTCAGGATTGAAATTAAGCTCAGGTTAGTAGACTGTCTGTCAGGAGTCAGCCTGGTTGGTCAAATATTGTGTGCAGACTTTCTATTATTGAGTATTGCAGCCCTTTTTGTCTTCTTAGCATAAAGAACAGGAATTAACATTTCGGTTTAAGATCAGATTTTACTTAAGGCTACCTGTGTCGCTGGTCTTGCTCTGTGGCACAGCCTCCAATTCTCCATACAGCCTGTTAAGGATAGCAGTGGCTATCGGCATCATCATGGCTGTGGTGGCTGTGTTACTCAGCCACATGGACAGAAGGGCAGTGGTCAGCATCATTCCCAGTGTGAGCCTAAAGAACACAGCCAATACAGGGTTACAATTCCAGTATGATATGGCACAAGAGATAGCTATTTGTCTGTCTTTGTGTGCTGACAATTTCTATCCAGCGTCACCCACATATTTGCAAACATTTTCCCCTTCAAGTATTAATCCAATTGCCTTTTGAAAGTAACCATTGAATTGCTTTCTCCTCCTTTTGTGCCATGCCACCCAAGTCATCCTTACTCACTGTACAATTCCCTCATTTTGCCTCCTGCTGGTTTGACCATTCCCTTGAATCTGTGCTTACCAGCTCTTTTTGAAACACTTTCTTCTTATTTACTGTCACTAAATATTTCATAGCTTCTCACCGTCTGCCCAGCTCACCGCCAAACCATGCCCCCTCCACTTCTTTCTCTGATATAAGGAAAACAAGTTCACTTCTCTGGTCTCTCCAGGAATCCCTTAAGTACATTTTTAAAGAAACTCATTAAGGGTCCTTAGACAGTACTGTCCAAATCTATGAGCTCTACCATCTAGAAGGACAAGGACAGCTAAAGCATGCGAACACCACCTACATACAAAATCAGTGAGTGGGCAAATGCATGGCAGATGAAGTAAAATGGAGATAACTGTGAGGATATCCACTTTGGTAGCGCAAAAACAGGAATGCAGATTATTATTTGAATGGTGACAAGACTGGGAAAAGGGGAAATGAAACTAAACCACTCACCATCCCAACATGGAAATATACCGCCATTCGTTCATTGGGTCAAAATCCTGGAATTCCCTCCCTACCAGCATTGTGGGTCAACCCATAGCATGTGGGCTGCAGCGATTCAAGAAGACAATTCACCACCACCTTCTCAAGGACAAATAGGGATGGGCTATCAATGTTGGCCAGGCAGTGACACCCAAGCCCCACAAATTAAGTTTTATAAATGATTGATAAAAAATCCTGAGCATTCTTGTCTTGGTGGTGAAGAAGGTAAATGTCAAAGTGAGTGGATTGGAGTACAGACCAGGGATGTCATGCTGCAGGACAGTACAGGACTTTTATGAGACCACATCTGGAGTACTCTGTGCAGTTTAAGTCTCCTTATCTGAGTAAGGATGTTCTGGCTATGGGTGGGATGCAGCAAAGGGTTCCTAGACTGGTTCCTGGGATGGCAGGACTGACGTATGAAGACCGATTGGATTAGTCAAGATTATAGTCACTGGAGTTTAGCAGAATGAGAGGAGACCTCATAGAAACCTATGATATTCTAACATGACTGGCAGGATAAACACAGAAAAGATGCTCCCGATGACTGAGGAGTCCAGAACCAGAGGGGTAACAATCTAAGCACAGGGGTATGCCATTTGAGATGAGGAAACGTTTCTTCACCCAGAGCGGTGAGTCTTGGAATTTTAAGCCACAGAAAGCAGTTGAGGCCAAAACATTGAATGTTTTGAAGATGGAGTTAGATGCAGTTCTTAGGGCCAGGGGGATCAAAGGGAATAGGGACAAAGCAGGAACAGGACACTAAGCTGGAGCATCAGCCACGAATGGTGGAGCAGGCTCAAAGGGCTGAATAGCCTGCTCACATTCTTATTTTCTATTGGTGGGGCAGTGTGAGTATCGGATGTTTCTCCCCCCGGTTGGTGAAAGTGCGGGATAAAGGAAGGCCGGGTGGGGTTATATCTTTTACATGGGTACCGTCTGCACACAGGAAAGATGATGCCTCACCTTCTGCCTTCCAGCCGAGTCTCCAAAACTTGTTCCCCCAAACCTCTTCCCCTCCCCCACCTCATTGCCCTCAGGTGTCTGATCACTGTTTGCCCAGTAAGCACAGGATTCCTGGCCCCCACTATAGAATTAAGACCACAGGAACAGAATGAGTTCATTGAGGGCACTGAGTCTGTTGAACTAGAATCCTGATAACCTTCAATTTCACTTTCCTCCCTTTCTTCCCCCAGTAAGCCTTGATTTTCTTAATGATTAAAACTCTGTCTGTCTCAGCCTTGAATATACTCATAAGAAAGGAGCAGAAGTGAGCCATTCTGCTCATCGAGCCTGCTCCTCTAATTCTGTTCCTGCTGGGACTGGAAGAGCAGCCGATCACTTAAGGTGTCACTCCTATCATAATATCACTGCTGCACAGGCTTTTTGAACAAAAGTAATCAATTGTTCTCATGAGGCGGGGGGCTGTGGGGATGGAGGTGGAATTAGCCATGTATCTTGTTAAAATTCAGGTCAATGAATCTCCATAGTTGTGTTGTTCAAATCTCTGATTACTCTGTTCTCTCCCTTAGATTTCTGAATTGAATTTTGTGACAGTTCTACAGGCAGCAAAGACTATGAAGCCCTGAGTGTTCCAATGACCACAGAGCATGTTTCAGAATGAACTAGATTTCACTCTTACCATTTCGGTCCATGCTGCAAAGTTCTGTGCTATCAGTTCTTGCTATAGAACCCATCTGCCTTTCTGATCGAAAACATGAACGAAACCTTCCTCAAATATTTCACTGAGCATCACTGTACTCCCTAATCTGCTCAATATCCAACTCTCAGTCTGCTTTGCCTCAAGATACATTGGATGCCAAGACATTCATAAATTTGATTGAATGACTAATAATACTCATAAACAATCACCCCTTGCAGAACAACAAGGGCCTATTTCAAGTGCTGAATGAAAGTTGCTTCTTATGAACTAGAATCCTTACAATGTGAAAGTAGGTCATTCAGCCCATTGAATCCACACCATCCCTCCAAAGAGCATGCCATCCAGACCCAACCCCCTACAATATCCTTGTAACTCTGCATTCCCATGGTTAACCCACCTAGCCTACACACTATAGGCAATTCAGCACAGCCAATCCACCTAACCTGCAAATCTTTGGTCTGTGGGAGGAAACCAGAACACCCAGAGGAAACCCATGCAGACACAGGGAGAATGTGCAAACTACACACAGACAGTCGCCTAAGGCTGGAATCGAACCCAGGTCCCTGAAGCTCTGAGGCAGCAGTGCTAACCACTGAGCCACCCTGCTGCCCCACCCCGATTTCCAATGAAGTTGCAAATTGGCTGCATCATTGCTGTGCTTACATTAAAGGGTTAATCCCCAAACACCTGAGGATTACGAGTGCTACTCTGCGGTGCAGATTACAGTCTTCAATCGCCACGGCCATGACCAAGCCACCAAAGAAGAGAACATTCGTGTCAAGGAAGTACAAGGGGCAGGTCTTTGATGAAGGTAGGATTCCAAACAGCGGTAAGAGGCTGAGAGGGAGCAGTGCGGTTACTGCTAGAGGCAACACTTCCATGCACCAGTACATAGCCATAATCAGAACTATATAGAGACATTTCCCTTCCTGGTGGAATAAAAAAAATCTAATTAAAACCACACAATAAGAAAGTAGGTCAATTATAGCGACTGTAAAGATCAATTCCAGTATTACTTTTATTAAAATAAATAAGATCCTGAAGGGAATTGTTAGGCTGGATGCTAAGGGAATTTTGAAAACATTAGAACAAGGGAACACAGTTTAAAAATAAGGGATCTTCCATTTAAGATGGTGATGAGGACATTTTTTTACTCTCAGAGAAATTCTCTTATCCAGAGTGTGGTGGAGGCAGGATTATTGAATATTATTATGCAAACATAGCTGACTGACAAAGAGTCAAAGGGTTTGTTTAAATTCACTCATGGGATGTGGGCTCCGTTGGCTGGGCCATCAAGTAATACCCATCCCTAGCTGCTCTTGTGAAGATGGTGTTGAGCTATATTCATGAACTGCTGCAGACTATGTGCAGTAGGCAGGTCTACAATACTAGGCAAAAGTGCGGACTGCAGATGCTGGAAACCAGAGTTTAGATAGAGGCCTCTATTCCTGATGAAGGGCTTTTGCCCGAAACGTCGATTTTCCTGCTCCTCGGATGCTGCCTGACCTGCTGTGCTTTTCCAGCACCACTCAGGTCCACAATAGTGTTAGGGAGGGAATGTCAGAATTTTGGCCCAACAAAACAAAGGAATGGGGATATATTTCCAAGTCAGCATGGTGAATGACTTGGAGGCGAACTTACAGGTGATGGTGTTTCCATATATCTGCTGCCCTTGTCCTTCTAGATAACAGTAGTTGTGGATTTGGTAGATGCTTTTTAAGGACCCTTATATAACATTTTAAGTTTGCTACTGGAATAAGTGTTACTGTATTATCAGCTTATGTATCATGGTTGAAGAAATACTATCTACAACTGACAATATGCAACCACATGAACAAGGAGGTATAGCACTGAAGATTAAAGATATGGTACATGTAACTATCCAACAAAAAGAATATCAACCTGTACAGAACACATTTCATAATCAAACATTCTGACTCTTGAATATGCATGCATGTCTGAATCTCAACCTAGTTAAATGGTAACAGGATTCAAACTGGTTAGAATCAGAGCCCCTTACAGTGTAAAAATAGGCCATTTGGTCCAACAGGTCCACACCAACTCTCTGAAGAGCATCCCACCCAGACTCACCTCCCTACCCTACAAGTCAAGGCTGTATGACACTATGACGCTAAGGAACAACTGATCCAGGGACGCCCAGTAATGGAACAAGGTTGGTGAATGGTTGGTTAAATAACAGCCAATTGTAGAGCAGATGGCAAAAGGACGCAGGGAGAAGATTTCACAGGTCTCACTAGACTCATGGCAAAACTGCAACAGAAGATTGAATCCATTGGGATTAGTTATGTTTGCCCAAGAAATTTCTTTCACACTGTGGATGATACTGGATTAGCAGAAATACTTTTCCTTGCAATCAACACTGTAGAGAATTCAAAGTGCAAGAGTCAACAATGTTTACGACAAAATGCAAGCATCCAGGCAGCCAGCGAGCAGCAAACCTCATTTGAGCTTATTGATTATTTTTAACTGGCATAATTCAGAGTCAGATGCTGAAATGATTCAGAAGACATGTTTTAAATAGTTTCTTTATTCTCCCAGGAAGAATCCTCAGTGGTAGAGATCATGTCAAGCACAAAGCAATTCTAAAAGAGTCGAGGAAGTGGACATGTTGGTTTTCCCAATACTACAATCACTAAGGGTGTTGGATACAGAACTGGCTCAAAGGTAGAAGACAGAGGGTGGTGGTGGAGGTTTGTTTGTTAGACTGGAGGCCTGTGACCAGTGGAGTGCCGCAAGGATCAGTGCTGGGTCCACTACTTTTCATTAGTTATATAAATGATTTGGATGTGAGCATAAGAGGTATAGTTAGTACGTTTGCAGATGACACCTAAATTGGAGGTGTAGTGGACACCGAAGAGGGATACCTCAGATTACAACAGAATCTGGACCAGATGGGCCAATGGGCTGAGAGGTGGCAGATGGAGTTTAATTCAGATAAATGCGAAGTGTTGCATTTTGGGAAAGCAAATCTAGGGAGTGCTGCTGAACAAAGAGACCTTGGATTGTAGGTTCATAGCTCCTTGAAAGTGGAGTTGCAGGCAGATAAGATAGTGAAGAAGGCGTTTGGTATGCTTTCCTTTATTGGTCAGAGTATTGAGTACAGGAGTTGGGAGGTCATGTTGCGGCTGTACAGGACATTGGTTAGGCCACTTTTGGAATATTGCATGCAATTCTGATCTCCTTCCTATCGGAAAGATGTTGTGAAACTTGAAAGGGTTAAGAAAATCTTTACAAGAATGTTGCCAGGGTTGGAGGATTGGAGCTATAGGGAGAGGTTGAATAGACTGGGGCTGTTTTCCCTAGAGCATTGGAGGCTGAAGGGTGACCTGATAGAGGTTTAGAAAATCATGAGGGGTATGGATAGGATAAATAGACAAAGTCTTTTACCTGGGGCGGGGGAGTCCAGAACTAAATTAGATTACATTACATTACAGTGTGGAAACAGGCCCTTTGGCCCAACAAGTCCACACCGACCCACAACCCACCCATACCCCTATATATTACCCCTTACCTAACATACAGGCAATTTAGCATGGCCAATTCATCTGACCTGTACAACTTTGGACTGTGGGAGGAAACCAGAGCACCCGGAGGAAACCCACGCAGACACGGGGAGAACGTGCAAACTCCACACAGTCAGTCGCCTGAGGTGGGAATTGAACCCGGGTCTCCGGCGTTGTGAGGCAGCAGTGCTAACCACTGTGCCACCATGCCGCCCACTGCTACCATGCTGCCCACGGTATAGAGGGTATAGGTTTAGGGTGAGAGGGGGAAAGATGTAAAAGAGACCTAAGGGGCAACCTTTTCACACAGAGAGTGGTACGTGTATGGCATGAGCTGCCAGAGGAAGTGGTGGAGGCTGGTACAATTACAGCATTTTAAAAGACATCTGAATAGGAAGGGTTTGGAGGGATATGGGCTGGGTGTTGGCAGGTGGGACTAGATTTCAGTTGGGATATCTGGTCGGCATGGACAAGTTGGACCGAAGGGTCTGTACATCTCTATGACTCAGAATGAAAGAATTCCATCTAATCAGCATAGATTTGCAAGCTGTTGGAGAGAACAAAAATCCCCTGTCATAAATTGAAGGTGTGGTGCATTCAAGAACTGTGCCTTTTAATTTTCATCTGTGTATGAATGGTAGGTTGCAAGGCGAAAGAACTGTAGCTTAAAAACAGGGGTGGTGTATACCAGAATGGCTGCATCGGTTCACATGAAATACAACCCCTCGTGTAAACAATGTTCCCTCTGAACTGCACATTCTCGCAGTTCCCCCGCCATTGTGCACACTGTGATCAGCAAGCTGATACATATCACAACATGAACTTCAGTTCAAGAAGTCAGTGCCACACATCGACCTTGAATGTTCATGAAGCAGAAAAGAAAATGTCAGGGAGTCCTGATTATGAAAATTTGTTTTTTTTTGTGGCTGTGAATTCTTGGAATGTGCAGACAACCAGGAGGCATGAAGTTGTTTTCAACTAAAACATATTAGTTCTCAGCTAACTTGAGAAGTTTGGAACTGGAAACAAGTTACAGAGAGAGAAAGACATGGAAGTGGTGCAATTTGTTCTCCCCAGGAGAAGCTGCCTGTTCTGTGCAGAGAAAGAAAATACAGTTTAAGCTTGCAGAAAACCAGTTATCTCTCCTGCAGCAGATGCTGTGAGCTGTGACATTTCCAAATGAATTAGTTGCTCTGTACTTCTTACAAACCAGTGGAAGTTTCTAGAAGAAGACAATTAAACTGCAAGGGCCTGGATAGCCAATGTAGGACCATATCAACATTGGAATTGGGAAGCAAAGACCATTGGATTCACTTTCCAGCTTTTCTTTACCTCCACTGCTACCTTCCCAAGGGCAATTAGGGATGAGCAATAAATGCTGCCCTAGCTAGCGAAGCCCACATCCCATAGAAAAAAAAAGATTTGGACTGAGTACAGGGGACTGATAAACACTGCAGTGAGCAACACATGGATTTCTGAATGACAGTATTTGTAAGACAGATATCCAACTCTCGTGAGGACTCAGGAAATCTACCTTATCATTGCTAGTGCAAGCAATATAGGAACACAGTTGGGTTTAGCACCAATCCAAATTCTAAAAGCTCTGAATTGCCCAATCTCTCAAATGTAAGAATAACGACCATGCGTCAATAAATTCCACCATTTCTGACTGTACATTCAGTGACCTTGACATTTACTTGTTTATGCAGCCTTTGAACTGTACCTACCATCCAGTTGACATTGATCCTGATTTCATGACAGAGTTTAAGAACCCTTTCCTTCTTTCCAAAGTCCTGCAGTTTACATGCTAGTTATAGCCAGGAGTCCAAACTGGTGAATCTCACTCTTTAACTTCCTTTGAAGCACAGAAAATCTGAGACACTATTTAAACAGCGATGCTATGATCTCTACCTCTCTCTTTGACCCAAGGTCCCAATCACTTTCTTCCTGTACTGAGGAAACTGGCACGAGCAATTTGTGAATGTGAATTAGTGCCTCATTGTTCTGGTTATAAAATGCTGGCTTAGGGTTCTTACCTCTGGATCTACCTCTGGATCAGGCAATATGGGTTCACATAGCATTCCTAATCAGGTCATTTAGGAAGTGTTTACAACCTCCTACTCCCAAAATCAAAGCTTTGCTCAGCTTCTCTCCCATTTTAACTCTGCTGTCATCTTTGGAAGGGGTTGATCTTAATACTGTGGCATGGTTTGCTGATTGAGTTGCCTGTCTGGTAATCTGGCCCAGTGACCATTATTTGAGTATGCAACATCAATATGAAAAGACGCTATCTGGCCATGGGATGCTTCAATAGGGTCACATCCAATGCTTCCAGCTACATAAAGGTCCTTGTATTGCTATAAATCAGAGGGAACCTGAGAGTCTGCAATATTACTTCAGGTTGTTTATGCTGTTTCAGTGAGTTATTTGCAGAATCAAAACTCTTCCTACTTCTGGTCTCCCTAACCACACTCCGTCACTCCCTGTAACTCATTCCCCTCACCTTTGGTTTTCCCATTTCCTTGCTTCTCAGTTTCCCTTCTCTCCCCGCACATGGCTGACTTGTCAGAACCTGAAACCTCAAGCAAAGATGTCCAACTCGAGAGGATCTAAGGGGAATGCCACCTTTCTGTGCATGTGCACAAAGAGGAATATCCAGGTCAGGCCAGGAAGCTTTGCCACGTTTGCTTTTTTGTAGTTTGGGTTAATGTTGGGGCAAAGTAGGCAGAAGATCACCAGGACAATTTGGACAGATGGTGCAATTTATCAGTCTCTCTCATCTCAAGAGTTAAAAGTAATAAGATGCTATGTTCTAAACTCCTTATAGTCACTGTAGACAAAGAATGATTGTTCATGTTACCTGAAGCCTTTTCTCATTCTGATTTCTATGACTAAAATTTGGACTTAGTATTGTAAAAAAGTATCGTATTTACACAGAATGGTGGATGGCTGGAACGTATTACCAGCAGAGGTGGTAGAGGCAGGCACAGTAGATTCATTTAAGATGCGTCTGGACAGATGCATGATTGGATGGGGAGCAGAGGGATACAAATGCTTAGGAATTGAGCGACAGGTTTAGACAGTAGATTTGGATCAGCTCAGGCTTGGAGGGCCGAAGGGCCTGTTCCTGAGCTGTGAATTTTCTTTGTTCTTTGTTCTTATTTTTGCTCAATGAGCTGTAGGCAGAGGCTGGAAAGACTGAGCGTTTTCCCTGGAGCGTCAGAGGCTGAGGGGTGACCTGATAGAGGTTTAGAAAATCATGAGGGGCATAGATAGGGGAAATAGATAGGCCTGTTCCCTGGGGTGGAGAATCCAAAATTAGAGGGCATAGGTTTAAGGTGAGAGGGGAAAGATTTAAAAGGCACCTAATGGGCAACTGTTTCACACAGAGAGTGGTGTGTAAGGAACGAGCTACCAGAGGAAGTAGTGGAGGTTGGTACAATTACAACATTTAAAAGGCATCTGGATGGGTATGTGAATAGAAAGGGTTTAGAGAGATATGGGTCAAATGCTGGTAAATGGGACTAGATTAATTTAGGATACCTGGTTGGCATGGACGAGTTAGACGCAAGGGTCTGTTTCCATGCTGTACAACTCTATGACTATGAACTTGTTTTATTTTACTTCCCTACCCCTCACATTAATCTCACTTTGTCCACATTTGTTCCATGAGTGTGGGCAATGCTGGCTGGGACAATGTTTACCGCCTGTTCCTAATTGCCTTTGAGATGGTGGTGGTGAGCAATCTCCTTGAGTAATGGATTTATGATGGGGAAATCATGCTTGACAAACCTGTTGGAATTCTATGAAGACGTAACTAGTAGAGTTGACAAAGGGGAGCTAGTCGATGTAGTATATTTGGACCTTACATTCTTTTGGCAAAGTTCTGCATAAGAGTTTATTGCGCATGATTAAAGCACATGGAATTGGGGGAAGTGCATCGTGATGGATGGAAAACTGGTTTTCAGAGAGAAAACAACAAGTAGGAATTGATGGGTGCTTTTCAAGTTGGCAGGCAGTAACTGGCGGGGTGCCAAAGGGATTGGTGCTGGGACCTTAGCTATTCACAATATACAATAGTGATTTGGATGAGGGAACAAAATGTAAAATCTCAAAGTTGGCAGATGATGCCAAGTTGGGTGGGAGAGTGAACTGTGACGAGGTTGCAGGGATCCTTCAGCATGATCTGGATGAGTTGGACGAGTGGGCAAATCAATGGCAGCTGCAGTATAATTTGGATTAATGTGAGGTTATTCACTTTGGAAGCAAAAACAAGAATTAGATTCCCTACAGTGTAGAAACTGGCCATTTGGCCCAACAAGCCCACACCGACCTTGTGAAGAGTAACTGACCCAGACCCATTTCCCTCTGATTAATGCACCTAACACTATGGGCATTTTAGCACGGCCAATTCACCTGACTCGCACACCTTTTGGACTGTGGGAGGAAACTGGAGCACCCAGAGGAAACCCAACGAAGAAGGCAGATTACAACTTAACTGGTTGTAAATTGGGAGAAGGGAGCGTGTAGTGGGACCTGGGTGTCCTTATGGGCCAATCGCTGAAGGTAGGCATGCAGGTGCAACAGGCGGTAAAGATGGTAAGTGGTAAGTTGGCCTTCATCGCAAGAGGTTTCGTGTACAGGAGCAGGAATGTGTTGTTGCAGTTATACAGAGCCTTAGTGAGGCCACACCTAGAATATTGTGTGCAGGTTTGGTCTTCTTTTCTGAGGAAGGATGCTCCTGCTCTTGAGGGAGTGCACTGAAGGTTTACCAGACTGATTCTGGGGATGACGGGACTGACGTATGAGGAGAGATTGACCGGATTGGGATTGTGTGGGGTCGAGGGTGGGGGACGATTTCATAGACACTTATAAAAGACTAACAGGACTAGACAGGGTAGATGCAGGAAGGATATTCCCGATGGTGGGTGTGTCCAGAGAACCAGGGATCACAGTTGGAGGATTCAGGACAGACCATTTAGGACGGAGATGAGGAAACATTTCTTCGCCCAAAGAGTGGCAAGCCCATGGAATTCATTCCCACAGGGAGTAGTTGATACCAAAATATTGAACGTATTCAAGAGGTGGCTAGACATAGCATTTGGGGCAAATGGGACTAAAGGTTATGGGAAGAAATCAGGATGAGGCTATTGAGTTGGACAATCAGCCATGATAATGATGAATAGTGGAACAGGCTCGAAGGGCCGAATGGCCTCTTCCTGCTCCTATCTGCTATGTTTCTACGAACCACTGTAATCCTCGGGATGCAGGATGCGTACACACTTATTACAGACTAGCAAACATTCCTGAAGCTATGACACCTGAACCTACCTGAGGAGGCATTACAAATACAACTGGTAAAAACACAAGCGGTGCCAAGATTAAGACGAGTTGTTGCCGATAGCTCCATATCAACCGCAAGACGTCCTTCATAGCTTTCTTGGTTACAAGTGATGGGAGATCCAGTCAAAAATTAACAAGACAATTGGCTCAATGAGTGACCAAGGCTCCCTTTTATTGATAACGGGAGATGAGTTGCTCTTGATCCTTCAGGTTATAACTTCTACTTAGCTGGTGCAGTGCAAACAGTTTGGTTGATTGCAAAGATGAAAAAAAAACCCCACAGAAAATGCTGGAAATGCTCAACTTAACAGGTTATGGCAGTGTCAGGAGACAGTGTGTGAGAGACAAACATTGTTAAAGTTTCAGGGCTGAAACCTTCCTTCAGAATTGTGAAGAATCAGAAATGATTTTGAATTTGAACAAGAGGTGGGTGGGACAAGGTCAATAGGAGTGTCCGTGATTGGTTGGAAGGCAGGAGAGATTGAATGACAGAGGATTAGTCCTCCAGGGTCAGAGGGTTATGGTGATGGAGAATGGAAAGAAACAAAGAAACAAAAGATGTACCTTACAGCAGGTGCACCACAAACTGCAAGCAAGATTACAAAAAAAAACAGATAAAAATTCAAAGCATGCAAAGGAAGCAAAATCAGGCAGAGACGATGATCAGAAATTGTTGAACTCAATGTTGAAATAGCACGAGAGCCAGTTGGAAAGGTTTGGGGACAGTAAGGAGGTGCTCCATAAAACAATGTTGGTCTCGCCACGCGGAAAGGAGAGACAATATTTACAAGCAACGAGTACAATAAGCCAAAGTGAAAAAGTGCACCTAAATAAATTGCTGTTTCATTTGGAAGAAGGGTTTGGAACTTCGGTCAGTGAAAAGGGAGTAGGTAAAAAGTCAGGGGTTGCAGAGTGAGATGCTGTAGAAGGTGGTAGGATGGGGATTGCTGAGAAGTGAGCTAGGGTTTCATGAAGAGAATGGTCCCTTCAGAAATGCTGACAAGGGAGGGGGTGGTGGGTTAGGAGTACCATTGATGGGTTTTCTGTTTACACCTTCTAACGTTTGCTTTCAGAGAATGAAGGGCTCATTCAGGACAGCCAGTCTTGGTGGTATTAGCTGCCTGTATTTTTTTCATGTCCGCCACTGACAATCACACTCTGCTTGGGCAATCCTCCGTTCAAGGATATTGTTAACTTATAGTTAAATGTCCAAACTTCTCAAATGACTAAGGTGCTGGCACTCTGTGTGTGTCCTGAATTCATCATTTATTAAACCCACAGAATATGGTATAGTATCTAAAACGTAGCTCTTACAACCGTGCCTGAGCAGAGATAAGTTTCACTGAATTACACAGAAATTACAGAAATTGAACAGGCCATTGAGCAAGATGGTCTGTGCTGGTGTTTATATTCCACACAAATCTCTTCCAACTACATATTATTTATCCCTGTCCCCCTATTTTTATTCACTCACAGGATGTGCCACCAGTGATTGGGCCAACATTTATTGCCCATCCCTAATTGCACAGAGTCAAGCACATTGCTGTGGGTCTGGATCCACGTGTAGGCCAGACCAGGTAAGGATGGCAGATTTCCTTCTCTAAAGGACATTAGCATCCCAGATAGGCTTCTACAACAATCAACAGTGGTTACATGGTCGCCATTATGGAACTAAAGCTTTATCATCTGCTTTGGCAGGAGTTGAACCCATATCACTAGAACATTAGACTCAGCCTTTCTAGTACAAGCCCATTCAGAATACCACTTGGCCACCAAATCTCTTGTTACTCCCTTGTCCTTTATTAACTTATCTAGATTTTCCTGAACTACATCAACGCTATTCATCTCAAAATCTCCACATGACAATAAATTCCACCTGGTGACCACTCCCTGGGTATTCTTGGTCAGGAATGCAAATGTTTCACAGTTCCATGCTTGGTACAAAGGCTAATATATCATCAAATTATAGAATTCCCACAGTGTCCAAACAGGCCAATCAGCCCATTGAGTCCACACTGACCCGCTGAAGAGCATCATATCCAGATCCAGCCCCTGCCATATCCCTATAACCCTGTATTTCCCATGGATAATCCACCTAGCCTGCACATCCCTGGACACTATGGGCAATTTTCTTGCACATTTCTGCACCAATAGTAAGGTCACCTATTTCTTCCTCCATCTAACTCCTGCCTCATTTTACTTGATGCTGGCACTTGACTACAGCACTCTTGGCTATTTTCCCATTTTCTTATAATTTAAAAACTCTCTCAGTCTCTCTATTGCAGGGCACCATGACAAGCCCATCCTCTTCAAAGGGGCAGTCAAGAGGTAAATAAGAGAAATGTATGAAATACAGAGCTTTGTACCGAGATCTTGGAACTGAGAATGTCAGATGGAGTTGTATTTATAGATAAATGCATCTACGCACATGTACATATATCTTACTTCAAGGTGTAAGTGTGAGCTCATTTAAAGTCCTGGCTTCCTGCGAAGCAACTGCTATCTTTTAAAACTTACTTTGCTTGTTTTCAAATCCCAACATGACCATGCCCATTATAGTATGTCTGGCGGTCAGTATGCTTCTAAGAGATATGCACTGGAAAATGGGGTTAGAATAGTTAGCTGGTTGCTTTTGACTGGCGTGCATGCGATTGGCCAAAGGGTCTTTTTCTGAGCTGTAGACCTCCATGGCTCTACAGCATGCTCATAATATCTTCACTGTATTGTAGCATGGGATCTGAAGGTATAATGTTCTCAGACTCCATCTTACCCTGGGATCACTTGAATCAGGATGAGCTGATGAAAGCGTGCTGCTCCTTGTGACAAATAGCCTAACAGTGGCCCAGACACTTATGTGCCTGTGAGTGTAATAATTGTGTATACTAACCAGATCTTTCAATACCATATTATCCACACCTAGTTTCTTATGTTACAACTGATAAGTATGCCACATCAAGTAAAGATACTCTGCTGGATTTGCAAAGTGTAAATCATTTCCCCGTCCCGAACATAATAATCTCTTTTGAGACATCAAATTCCTCTGATTCTGGAATTTCATCACAGCTAATTTTATTTGATTTCCCATTGCTGGTCGTGTCTTTAGCTGTTTGGGTTTGGAACTCTGGGAATTTCCTTCCTCAAACTGTCCACCTCTCTTTCCTCCTTTAAGATTCCCCTTAAAAACGTGCCTCTTAGATCTATCGTTTGGTCACCTTGCCTCATATTTCCTTAAATGACTTGCTGTTCCTGTGAGTCACCTTGAAGTAAGATATATGTACATGTGCGTAGATGCGTTTATCTATAAATACAAGTCCATCTGACATTCTCAGTTCCAAGATCTCGGTACAAAGCTCTGTATTTCATACATTTCTCTTATTTATCTCTTGACTGCCCCTTTGAAGAGGATGGGCTTGTCGTGGTGCCCTGCAATAGAGAGACTGAGAGAGATTTTTTAAAAATGATAGGGGAGAGGTAGAGATAGAGGTTGGAAGAGACTGGGGTAAAGTCGGTGAAAAGTAGAAGAGGGAGAATGTGAAAAGAACAAGGTTAAGGGAGGAACTGTATCAACGGGAGGACAAACCTTCAGTCAGTCCATTTGGTGGTTGCATGCCTTCTTGAGTTTTCTTCCTTCTCTAGTGTCTTTAGCCTTTGTCGTCCATCTTCCGTCAAAGCCAAGTAGAGTAAGATAATGGCGAAGCAGCATTCATCATCATGGGCATTCCACTTCACTCTCTTCCAGTTATTGAGCTCAAATCCAACCGTTTTCAAGTAGACTTTTGAGGTATCTGTATTCATCAATAAACAAAATACAACTGTGTGAATGGAGAGTTTTATTAAATAAGTTGATAAACTTGCTTCATTACTTAACAAACTCTTTTTCCACTGGGTGAATGAGATCAGTGTAACTCTCTTGTTTTGTTATCTCGTCAATAGTTTTTTCTGATGCGAAAGGAAGTATTTATTCAACCAAGTGAAGCCTCTAATTGTCAAGGTAACTTTGACTCTGTATCACACTGTGTCAGTTGTAGAGACAACGGACTGAATCCACCATTTTTTACGAGTTACATTATGTTTATTTTGGAGGGATTCCTCCAGTGAGGCTTAGCGAGATTCCTTCTGTATCTTGTCAACATGCCTCATTAACTACTTACCCTGCCTCCATGGCATCTCTCACATCTGATTCCAACCCCACTTACCATGTGTCATCTCAGAACAGCTCACAGTCAGCAGGTATCATTGAAAGTCTGGCAGCATGTGTAACTTTGCTTGTGCCAGGGCTGATCGGCACAATATTTTGTGTCAGTGTCATCTCCATGGTGTGGGCGAACAGCCAGCTACATCATAACACGATCAATAACCTCTTCCACTGTGCCAGGGTAAATGCAAGTCCCTCTCTCTGATACCTCACACTCACTTTATCTCTATGAACACACCCACCTTCCATCTCAAGACTACCTTCCTACATACCACTCTGCCTTCAACATCTGCCCTCTCTCACTATCACTCAACAACCAGCCTCCCATGCTACATGACCTCTGTGCAGCCTACTCAGTTACTTGGGTCACCTCAACACCTTTTGCCCACTGGCATCAGCACTAACAGTCGTGCCATCCACATGTGCCTCACTCAGTCCCTCCCTTTCCCGCAACACAGGAGAAACTACTCATTATAGGGAAAAGGGAGCCTGTATGGATTGAGGGCTGCTGGATATTACCCTCCCCACCCACCAGGAGGCCCTTGAAGGAATTGACTGAGGGCGCTCTTGTGGGGATGTTGTCCATGTCCCACCAGTCGAGTAGTTACATCTCTTCATTAGACTGCAATTATCACAGTAACCATGCTGTCAGTGTTATCCATTTCACACCATGTCTAAGCACTGACCAAGATACTCTGACTCCCTTGTGTGTTGCAGGTACTGCCAGCATCACCACTACCTCCTGCAGTGAAATGGCCACATACCCCAGAAGACCTCAATCTTTGAAGGTGAGAGTACAAAAGTCTCAGAGGAAGCATCAGTGAGGCTGCTTCCTACCTCCTGCACCCTCCACCAGCTCAGATACTGACACCTTGGTGAGGACTTGGCGAAAGTGAGGACTGCAGATGCTGGAGATCAGCATCGAGAGTGTGGCACTGGAAAAGCACAGCCAGTCAGGCAGCATCCGAGGAGCAGGAGAATCGATGTTTTGAGCATAAACCCTTCATCGGGTCCTGATGAAGGGCTTTTGCCCGAAACGTTGATTTTCCCACTCCTCAGATGCTACCTGACCTGCTTTGCTTTCCAGCACCACACTGTCGACCTTGGTGGGGACATCAGGTTTAGAAAGTGTGGTTAGCACCTCACTGTGACAGTTTCACAGCCTGGCAGAGAAGAAACACTCTGGGCCATTGGCACGTGGAGGACTGGGTGGTGGTATGGTGGCTCAAGTGATTAGCGCTGCTGCCTCACAGCGCCAGAGACTCAGGTTTGATTCCAGCCTCGGGTGACTGTCTTTGGGGAGTGTGCAAGTTCTCCCTGTCGGTTTCCTCTGGGTGGTCCAGTTTCCTCCCACAGTCCAAGTTTGAGTGGATTGGCCATGCTAAAATTACCCCATAGTGTCCAAGGATGTGCAGGCTCGGTGGATTAGCTATGGGAAATGCAGGGTTACAGGGACAGGGTAGGACTGGGTGAGATACTCTTTGGAGAGTCAGTGCGGACTCAATGGGCTGAATGGCCTGCTTCTGCACTGTAGGGATTTTCTGATTGCCCGAGACCAGGCACCTGCTCACCCCAGGCAGGAGAAGACCCTGTGGGGTCGATAATCAGGGACTTGGTCCACATGCACAGGGAGGATCGGGAGCAGCAGGCAGGAATATGGGAGGCGTGGCCCTCACTGTCCTGAAGCTGGAGCAGTGCAGTGAGTCAATGTGAGTGTCCGTCAGCCTCCATGGAGAGGTTGGCACTGCCATGGAGTGCCAGGGCAAGCTCCCTCAGGGTCTGCTGATTGAGGTGGTCATACCTACACTGCATTGTCACAGCTGTTGCCCTCAGGACTGAAAACATCACGATAAAGGGACAAGGAACCTGATCAGCACTCCCCGTGCTCCTTCCTCACAATGAGACAGGGTGGCTGCCAGCTAGAGGAAGAACCACACGCACGGAGAAGTCTCCTCTCAGGACACTGTGATGGTACCTGGACTCTCAACCTCCATCCTGATGCCTTCCTTTGCCCACCTTGGAAGTTGAAACTGAGGAGGATTAACTTGCCTTCAGAAATAAGACACAAATACCATGGGACACCTGACCAAACATGCAGGCCCAACAAACTCGGCTGACACAACGAAAGCAAAACTTGCTGAAGAAACTCAACAGGTCTGATGGCATCTGTGGAGAGAGAGCAAGGTTAATGTTTCTGGTCCAGTGGCCCTCCTTCAGAACCTCATTGGCTGATCAGGCTCCCTCCACCTCAGTTACAGAAACAGTGAGTGCACTGAGACCTAGTCAGAGGGAGAGAAAGAATTAAACGTATTGATGGTGTTTGTAAAGTGCCGAGGGTGGGGGGAAGCATTGTGTGGTCCCTTTAAAAGAAGGAAGTAAGAGTATACTTAAGAGGGAAATCAGGAGGGCAAAACAGGGACATGAGATAGCTTTTGCAAATAGAATTAAGGAGAATCCAAAGAGTTTTTACAAATACATAAAGGGCAAAAGGGTAACTAGGGAGAGAATAGGGCCCCCCTCAAAGATCAGCAAGGCAGACTTTGTGTGGAGCAGCAGAAAATGGGGGAGATACTAAATGAGAATTTTGCATCAGTATTTACTGTGGAAAGGATATGGAAGATATAGACTGTAGGGAAATAGATGGTGACATCTTGCAAAATGTCCATATTACAGAGGAGGAAGTGCTGGATGTCTTGAAGCGGGTAAAGGTGGATAAACCCCCAGGACCTGATCAGGTGTACCCGAGAACTCTGTGGGAAGCGAGAGAAGTGATAGCTGGGGCTCTTGCAGAGATATTTGTATCAGTGATAGTCACAGGTGAGGTGCCAGAAGACTGGAGATTGGCTAACTTGGTGCCACTGTTTAAGAAAGGTGATAAGGACAAGCCAGGGAACTATAGACCAGTGAGCATGATGTCGGTGGTGTGCAAGCTGTTGGAAGTAATCCTGAGGGACAGGATGTACATGTATTTGGAAAGGCAAGGACTGATTAGGGATAGTCAACATAGCTTTGTGTGTGAGAAATCATGTCTCACAAACTTGATTGCATTTTCCGAAGAAGTAACAAAGAGGATTGATGAGGGCAGAGCAGTAGTTATGATCTATATTGACTTCATAAGGCATTCGACAAGGTTCCCCATGGGAGACTGGTTAGCAAGGTTAGATCTCACAGAATACAGGGAGAACTAGCCATATGGATACAGAACTGGCTCAAAGGTAGAAGACAGAGGGTGGTGGTGGAGGGTTGTTTTTCAGACTGGAGGCCTGTGACCAGTGGAGTGCCACAAGGATCGGTGCTGGGTCCTCTACTTTTTGTCATTTACATAAATGATTTGGATGCGAACATAAGAGGTACAGTTGCTAAGTTTGCAGATGACACCAAAATTGGAGGTGTAGTGGACAGCAAAGAGGGTTACCTCAGATTACAACAGGATCTTGACCAGATGGGCCAATGGGCTGAGAGGCGGCAGATGGAGTTTAATTCAGATAAATGTGAGGTGCTGCATTTTGTGAAAGCAAATCTTAGCAAGTCTTTTTTTTCTGTTTTTCAGCGGCTGCAGCAACTTGAAGGGTGGGAGCTTGCACCAAGGGCCTGCTGGGAGCGGTGAGTCACTGATTTGAGTTTTTAAATTTGAAGCCAGAAAGCAGAGGTTTCTGGGAAAGGAGGGACTTCTTATTTTTATTTCCATCCAGCTATATAAGTCAGTGTTTTCTCAACCCGAGACCCTACCTTTGCAAGGCCTCCCACCCAACCAACTCCTCTAACCTTAAAGACCAGAAACATATTAAGTAAGCGTCTTCTCGTTTTTACTTTCTGATAAGGGGACTAACAGGGATGGCAGTGCAGGGAGAGCAATGTTCCTCCTGCATGATGTTTGTAGTGAGGGATGCCATTAGTGTCCCATACAAGTCCACCTGCAGGAAGTGCACCCAACTCTCACTCCTCCAAGACCGCTTTAGGGAACTGGAGTGGGAGCTGGATGAACTTCGGATCATTCGGGAGGCAGAGGCTGTAATAGATAAGGGTTACAGGGAAGCAGTTACTCCTAGGCACAAAGAAAGCTGTGTGACTGTTCGAAGGAGGAAAAAACAGTCAGTGAAGGGATCTCCGGTGGTTGTTCCCCTGAAAACATGTATACCGTTTTGGATACTGTTGGGGGGGACGACTTACCAGGGGCAAGCAGTGGGGCCCAGGTCTCTGGCACAGAGCCTGTCCCTGTTGCACAGAAGGGAAGGAGGGAAAGGAGGAGAGTATTAGTCATTGGGGACTCAATAGTTAGAGGCTCAGGTAGAAGGTTTGTAGGGAACGAACAAGACTCGCGGTTGGTGTGTTGCCTCCCAGGTACCAGGGTCCATGATGTCTCAGATCGTATCTTTGGGGTCCTGAAGGGAGCCTCAAGTTGTTGTCTATGTAGGTACCAATGACACAGGTGGAAAGAGGGATAGGGATGTAAGGCAGGATTTCAGGGTGACAGGAATGTGCTGGCAGACAGCGAAGTGGTTTGAAGTGTGTTTACTTCAACGCCAGAAGTATCCGAAATAAGTTCGGTGAGTTTGCAGCATGGATAGGTACCTGGGACTTCGATGTTGTGGCCATTTCGGAAACATGGATAGAGCAGGGTGAGGAATGGATGTTGCAGGTTCCAGGGTTTAGATCTTTCATTAAGAACAGGCAAGGCAGTAAAAGAGGGGGAGGCATGGCCCTGTAGGTCAAGGATAGTATAATGGTGGCTGAGAGAACTTTTGATGAGGACTCGTCTACTGGGGTAGTGTGGGCTGAGGTTAGAAACAGGAGAGGAGAGGTCATACTGCTTGGAGTTTTTTATAGGCCTCCATAGAGTTCCAGGGAGGTGGAGGAGAGGATTAGCAAAATTTTTCTGGTTGAAAGGAACAGAGTAGTCATTATGGGGGACTTTAACTTCTCCAACATTGACTGGAAATGCTATAACTCTAGTATGTCGGATGGATCCGTTTTTGTCCAATGTGTGCAGGAGGGTTTCCTGACACAGTATGTCGAAGGGCCGACAAGAGGGGAGGCCACACCGGATCTGGTGCTTGGTAATGAACCAGGCCAGGTGTTTGATTTAGTTGTAGGTGAGCACTTTGGAGAGAGTGGCCATAATTCAGTTACATTTAGTTTAATGATGGAAAGGGATGGGTACATGCCACAGGTCAAGAGTTATTGATGGGACAAGGGCAATTATAATGCAATTAGGCAGGAATTAGGATGCATAGAATCGGGTAGCAAAACGCAGGGGATGCAGACAATGGAAATGGAACAGATGGTTTATGGAACAGATATTGCGTGTCCTTGATAGGTATGTCCCTGTCAGGCAGGGAGGAAGTGATAAGGTAAGGGAACCGTGGTTTACAACAGAAATTGCATCTCTTGTTACGAAGAAGAAGGAGGCTTATGTGTTGATGAGGCAAGATGGTTCAGATGAGGCGGTGGAGAGTTACAGATTATCTAGGAAGGATTTAAAGAGAAAGTTAAGAAGAGCAAAGAGAGGACACGAGCAGTCTTTAGCAAATAGAATAAAGGAGAACCCTAAAGCTTTCGATAGGCATATGAGGAATAAAAGGATGACTAGGGTAGGAAGAGGGCCAGTCAAAGACAGAAGTGTGAAGTTGAGTGTGGATCCTTTGGAGATCGTGGAGGTGTTAAATGAACATTTCACATCAGTTTTCACTCAGGAAAAGGAGAATATTGTAGAGGAGAAGAATGAGGTACGAGATATTAGACTAGAAAGGATCGAGATTAGTTACAAACAAGTGTTATCAATTCTAGAAGGAGTGAAAGTAGACAAGTCCCCTAGGCTGGATGGGATTTATCCGAGGATTCTCTGGGAGCTAGGGAGGAGATAGTGGAGCCTTTGGCTTTGATATTTGCGTCGTTGTTGTCTACAGGTTTAGTACCAGAGGACTGGAGGACTGCAAGTGTTGTGCCTTTGTTCAAGAAGGGCAATAGAGATGACCCAGGTAATTATAGACCAGTGAGCCTTACTTCTGTTGTAGGAAAGGTTTTGGAAAGGATTATAAGAGATAGGATTTATAATCATCTAGCAAGCAACAATTTGTTTTCAGATAGTCAACATGGTTTCGTCAAGGGCAGGTCGTGTCTCACAAACCTCATTGAGTTTTTTGAGAAGGTGACCAAGCATGTAGATGAGGGTAGGGCAGTTGACGTGGTGTACATGGACTTCAATAAAGCCTTTGATAATGTTCCACATGGTAGGCTGTTGGAAAAATGCAGAGGCATGGGATTGAGGGTGATTTCGCAGTTTGGATTAGAAATTGGCTTTCTGAAAGAAGGCAGCGAGTGGTGGTTGATGGAAAATATTCAGCCTGGAGTCCAGTTACTAGTGGTGTGCCACAAGGATCTGTTTTGGGACCACTGCTGTTTGCCATTTTTATAAATGACTTAGACGCAGGCATAGGTAGATGGGTTAGTAAATTTGTAGATGACACTAAAGTCGGTGGAGTAGCGGACAGTGTGGAAGAATGTTACAGGTTGCAGGGGGAATTGGATAAACTACAGAATTGGGCTGAGAGGTGGCAAATGGAGTTCAATGCAGCTAAATGTGAGGAAGAATAACAGGATAACTTTGGGAAGAATAACAGGAAGGCAGAGTACTGGGTCAATGGAAAAATTCTTGGTAGTATGGATATGCAGAGGGATGTTGGAGTCCATGTACATAGATCCCTGAAAGTTGCCACCCAGGTGGATAGTGCTGTTAAGAAGGCATACAGTGTGTTAGTTTCATTTGTAAATGGATTGAGTTCTGGAGCTGCAATATCATGCTGCAACTATACAAAATGCTGGTGCGGCCACACTTGGAATATTGTGTACAGTTCTGGTCCCCATATTTCGGGAAGGATGTGGAGGCATTGGAAACAGTGCAGAGGAGATTTACCAGGATGTTGCCTGGTCTGGAGGGAAGTTGTTATGGGGAAAGGCTGAGAGACTTGGGTCTGTTCTCATTGGCAAGAAGAAGGCTAAGAGGGGATTTGATAGAGACATACAAGATGATCAGAGGATTAGATAGGGTAGACAGTGAAAGTCTTTTTCCTAGAATGATTACTTCAGCGTGTACGAGGGGGCATAACTACAAATTGAGGGGTGATAGATTTAAGACAGATGTCAGAGGCAGGTTCTTTATACAGAGAGTGGTAGGAGTGTGAAATGCACTACCTACTAATGTAGTCAACTCAACCACATTAGGGAGATTTAAACAATCCTTAGATGAGCACATGGATGATTTTGGGATAGTGTAGGGGGACGAGCTGAGACTACTTCACATGTCGGCGCAACATCAAGGGCCGAAGGGCCTGTTCTGCACTGTATTGTTCTATGTTCTATGTTCTACGTTCTTAGCAGGACTTATACACTTAATGGTAAGGTCCTAGGGAGTATTACTGAATAAAGAGACCTTGGAGTGCAGGTTCATAGCTCCTTGAAAGTGGAGTCGCAGGTAGATAGGATAGTGAAGAAGGCGTTTGGTATACTTTCCTTTATTGGTCAGAGTACTGAGTGCAGGAGTTGGGAGGTCATGTTGCAGCTGTTCAGGACATTGATTAGGTCACTGTTGGAATATTGCGTGCAATTCTGGTCTCCTTCCTATCGGAAAGATGTTGTAAAACTTGAAAGGATTCAGAAAAGATTTCCAAGGATGTTGCTAGGGTTGGAGGATTTGAGCTATAGGGAGAGGCTGAACAGGCTGGGGCTGTTTTCCCTGAAGTGTTGGAGGCTGAGAGGTGACATTATAGAGGTTTACAAAATTATGAGGGGCATGGATGGGGTAGACATATGGGGCAACTTTTTCACACAGAGGGTAGTACGTGTGTGGAATGAGCTGCAAGAGGAAGTGGTGGAGGCTGGTACAATTGCAGCATTTAAGAGGCATTTGGATGGGTATATGAATAGGAAGGGTTTGGAGGGATATGGGCTGGGTGCTGGCCGGTGGGACTAGATTGGGTTGCAATATCTGGTCAGCATGGATGGGTTGGACCGAAGGGTCTGATTCCATGCTGTACATCTCGATGACTCTATGACTCTATGTTGTTTTTCAGTGCTTAGTGATGTAAAACTGTATATCTATGAGCAGCAGCCTGGATGTTTGCAGGGGCACAGGGAGCATCTGAACAGAAACATTTATATCGAAGGGTCATATGGTTAGCAGGGCAAGCAGCAGTTTTTTACCAAGACAACAGGCTTTTAAATTTAGCTAATTAATTTAAACTAGGCACTTAGATACCAAAAACCAATTCAATTTAAATCTGATGGTCTTGACAACATTGGACCAATCCTATTATAAGAAATTGTCATGTGATCATGGGTATAAAAGAAGGGGACAGTTGTACAGAGCTAACAGCCCTCAGATCAGGAGATAATTGCTGGGTCTCACAGTCATTTATGTATTATAAAAAGCACCATCTAAGTTCCTGACAGAAGAATTGACAGAGAAAGCACAGAACATTCTGGAAGACTTGTAAACTGGCTATAAATTTGAGAGATGAGATGTTCTTGATGAAGAGCTACGTAAAACGTCAATTTTCCTGCTTCTCGGATGCTGACTGACCTGCTGTGCTTTTCCAGTGTCACTCTAATCTTGACTAAAATTTTGAGAGACTAACTTCCTTTTTTTATATATGAGTGGGATTTATATTTATTGGAACAGCATATCATTAGAATCTTGTTATATTTGGGAATAGTTAGTAGTTAGAAGGGATTTATTCGGTTTGTTAATAGTTTAGTTATTTTTTTCACTATTAGAGTTAAATAAATAAATTGTGAGTTGTTGATTTTAAAGTGAGTGTCAGGGGATTTATTTTAGTTGACCACTGGAAGTTGTTGCAAGACAGGTTACACCACGTTTCGCAGTCTTTTTACAGATTATAAGGCAAGGTGCTCACCTTTGGGTGTTTCAGTTTTATTTCTTGGAGTGGGGGGGGGTCAACCCCCGCTTTTTAACAGATTGAGTTGAGGAGGAACTTCTTCAACCAAAGGGGTGTGAATCTAAGGAATTCACTGCCCGGTGAAGCAGTTGAGGCTACTTCGTTGAATGTTTTTGAGGTAAAGATCGATAAATTTTTGAACAGTAAAGGAATTAAGGGGTATTGTGAGCAGGCGGGTAAGTGGAGCTGAGGCCACAAACAGATCAGCCATGATCTTATTGAATGGTGGAGCAGGCTTGAAGGGGTCAGATGGCCTACTCCTGCTTCAGTTTCTTATGTGAATGAGGTGGTCAGCGATTTTGGGGCATGGAGGTGTACATCAAACAGGGGGTTGATACATTAGGCTGGCCAGGGATAAAGACGCACAGGTCTGTGCCCTGTTCAGTGCATAGGTCTGTATGTAATGTGGTTTCCCTTTAAACTGCCTCATATTGGTGGATCTATCCCTCAGAGAGCTTCTCCGAGTGTGGGCTCAGTCTTCTTGTTCCCTGACCAAGAATACCCTGCCTGGCCATGGTCAATCCCCTGGAATGATATTGGGGCTGCACTTCACTTACTGTGCCAGGACCCCTGACTGATAGATACCTCTGTGGACTCAGTGAGGAATACTCCCCTAAGGCTTTGAGACATGGCTTCCTGCTTGCTGCCCATGCTGCTGGCACACAGTGAAGGTGTGAGATTGACGTAGTACAGTGTCATACAGTAAGATGTGCTCCCCCTTCCAGATTGAGCACTGATGACCAGTAAAGCAGGCTGCCTGATGGTGTGACTGCATTAATTAGCAATAGCAATACAAGGCAAGGCATGGATACTTGGCACTAAGTAAGCGAACACCAAGAGAGCAAGTGAGCTGCGCTGCGATGTAAACTGGAAGAATAGCATCTCCTTTTCTGTTTGGGAACTCTACAACGTTCTGGATTCAATATCGAGTCCAACTTGAAGCACCTCCTCCCACCTTCTTACCCCAACCCCCAACCCCTGTTAACTCATGGTCTGCTATCGGTAGTTGCTAATTGTCCCCATTAGTAGCTATTCATTCTCCCAGGCTGAGCACTATCCACTCCTTTGTCTGTCCAACTGATGTTTACACACACACACACACACACACAGACACACACACACACACACACACACACACACACACAGACACACACACACACACACACACACACACAGACACACACACACACACACACACACACAGACACACAGACACACACACACACACACACACAGACACACACACACCCCCACACACACATACACACACACTCTCACACACACACACACACACACTCACACACACACACACACACACACACACACCCACACACACACACACACACATACACACACACACAGACACACACACAGACACACACACACACACACACACACACACACAGACACACACACATTATGCTGACCTTTTCCAGCAATTTCTGTTTCTTTTCCTGAGATGGAGCCTATTCCAGTCCATGAGTTGTCTCCCTATCCATTCACACAAAATGTTCTTCCAGCATTTAGTTGCTGGTGTGCCTTCCTCTGGAATAGTCTGGAATTCCTCATTCTGTTTAAACCTTTCCTGTTCCCACCTGACTCTCATCTTTCAAGACCATCCTCACCGACATCTGAATAAAGGTCTTAGATACCCAACCTAATATATCCTTCTTCGTCTTATCAAATCTTATCTGATTCCATCCTGTGAACTATTTAAGACATTTTCCCATGTTAAAAGTATTACCTGATGTTCTTTGATCTGGAATCATGGAACCTGTTTTGGGCACCCGTAATTTCGATAATTACATGAGGGAACTGGGAGTGGACTTCACAATCTGATAGGTGGGCAACGTCCTCAAACCATCACAGTCATCAAAGTAAATGGCAATAATATTATTCTGCAAACCAAGAGCACCTACATAAACACAGAATTTATCTTACACCTTCATCTTCAATGAACTTACTGTTGACAATAGAGATTGTAAGACAGTTGTATCATTGGAAGGTGATAAATTGATTCAAGTTCAGAAATGGGATGGAAAACAAACAACACTCACCTGCGAAATCAGGAATGAGCAGCTCACATTGACTCTTACTCTAAATGACGTGGTTTCTGTTTGCACATATGAGAGGGAATTTGTGAGAGAAAACTCCTTTCTTCATATTACTATGCTGTTTGAAGAACCTCCTTATGCAATAACTTTACATAAAAATAAATTACCATCCTTGTCCCAATTCTAAAAAAAAAGTGTTACCTAAGTACATAGGCAGCACAGTGGCCCAGTGGTTAGCACTGCTGCCTCACAGCTCCAGGACTCAGGTTCGATTCTCACCTTGGGTGACTGTCTGTGTAGAGTTTGCACATTCTCCCTGTGTCTGTGTGGGTTTCCTCCCACAATCCAAAGATGTGCAGGTCAGGTAAATTAGCCATGCTAAATTGCCCATAGTGTTAGGTGCATTAGTCAGGTGTAAATGTTGGGGCATGGGTCTGGGTGGGTTACTCTTCGGAGGGTCAGTGTGGACTTGGTGGGCCAAGGGGCCTGCTTCCATGCTGTAGGGAATCTAATCCAAATGCGAGCTGTTGTTGTTATGATAATGAGATTTCTGTATATTTGATCACAGACCAAAAAGTATTGATACAATGCACTCCATGTTCTATTAGATATTGCCAACTTTTATCTTTTGACTTACAATTAGGGGGTGGATCAGCTGAACTGAACAAGACATGTTATTCAGTAGACTTTTATGCATCTGCTCTCCTTTACTCAGTAAGGTTATGAAACCTCATGACATGGATGTTCATATCTTCCTTTCTCTTTTTTTATGGGATGGTTGGAAAGTCAGTGTTTGTTACCCATCCCTAATTGCCCTTGAACTGAGCTTACTGAATAGACAACGTCATTGCCATGGGTTCAGAGTCACATTTTGGCCAGGCATGATAAGAATGACAGACGTCATTTCCCTAAGAGGAAAGGAAGACTTTTGCAACAAAAGAAAAATGATAGTTTCACAATCGCTGTTATTGAAACTATCATTTCAAACAATAATGTTGGCTGGAGGGACAACAGTAGACTCACGAGGTTGAGAGTTAGATGGATAAAATAGTTTTTAAACATGGTCACATGCAGTCAGTGAGGAATGTGTGGCCACTGGTCAGAAGACAGACAACAGGCAGATAGCAAAGCCCCAGGCTGCATCTCACTCAGTAACAGATTTTCTGTGTTAATAAAGGTGGGAGTGATGGTTTCTCTGGAGACTGGCGGCATGGTGGCATAGCAGTTAGCACTGCTGCCTCACAGCGCCAGAGACACGGGTTCAATTCCTGCCTCAGGCAATCTCTGTGTGGAGTTTGCACATTCTCCCCGTGCTTGCGTGGGTTTCCTCCAAAAATGTGCAGGTTAGGTGAATTGGCCATGCTAAATTGCCCATAGTGTTAGGTGTAGGTGTTTGGGTCTGGGTGGGTTGCGCTTCAGCGGGTCGGTGTGGACTTGTATGGCTGAAGGGCCTGTTTCCACACTGTAAGTAATCTAAACATCACTGTACGGTTAGGCCCCTCTGCAGCCTGGGGCTAGGGTGAACACATCACTGAATAACTGAAGGCAGAAGATGAATGGTCAAAGATTGTGGAAGCAAAGGGATGAGGTTTCACAACAAGAATTTAGGAAGCTGTGTGGCAGATTAAAAAGCAGGACCTTAAAGTTGTAATCTCTGGATTACTCCTGGTGAGTACAGGAATAGGTGGATGGAGCAGATTAATCTATGGCTGCAGTGTTGTTGGGGGTGGCTTTAGATTCCTGGATCTTTGGTTCAATTTCTGGAAATGATAGGACCTTCTCCAAGTCAGTTTGTTGGTATGATTTTTAGGGATTTAAACTCTCTTGAGAGGGGGATGGAACACAGAGTGGGGTTACTGTAAGGGATGATGCACTGACAAGTATAGAAGAAAAACCAAGTCAGTCTGGAAGGCAGAGAATACATAGTCAAATTAAGGCACAAGGGAGCATGTTGACACTAGAAGTTATTGATTTTAATATAGGGAATCTTACGAATCATTGAGACATTTGGAAATATGGTATTATTGCCATCACAGTGACATGGGTGAGGGAAGAGCAGATCTGGAAGTTCCAGATTATGCTATCTGGGGCAAAGTGGGTGTAAAATAGAAGCATTGAGAGTAGGAGCAGGAGTAGGCCATTTGGCCCTTCGAACTTGGTTTGTCATTCATTATCAACAACAAAAACAGAAATTGCTGGAAAAGCTTGGCAGGTCTGGTGGCAAGTGTGAAGAGGAATCAGAGTTAATGTCTCGGATCTGGTGACTCTTCCTCAGAATGGTTTTTGCCATTTATTATGATCATTCTATTCACTATCCTGTTCCGCATCTCCCCTAATCCCCTAGTGCTAGCTCCAATGTCTTCTTGAAATCATGCAATGTTTTAGCCTTGACTGCTTTCTAAGGTAGTGAATTGCACGGGCTCACCGGTCTCTTTGTGAAAAATAATTGTCTTCATCTCAGTCGAAATGTTAAAAATCACACAACACCAGGTTATTGTCCAAAAGGTTTATTTGGAAATCTAAGCTTTCGGAGCACTGCTTCTTTGTTAGATAGCGAGTGATACAGAATCATAGGACACACTTCATCATACTTGCACGCACACACACACTCTCACACGCACGCTCACAAACTCTGTCCCTCTCTCCCACGCACACACACACTCTCACTCTCCCTCACACATGCACACACATGCAGGTACACCTATAAGTCTATGGGGTGAATTTGCATTTGCAGATTTGTATTTGCAGATAAGTTCGATTTTGTTCAAAAAACACATAATCTGTAGGCAGTCAGTTCAAGTAACATTTTATAAATTCCTACTTTGTAAATAGAATCAGTCTGACTCAAGGTTGGAATACAGTCAAAATCTAACTTCACACCTTTAATACATTGCCTGAGCTATGATGTCACCTTTATTTTATAAAACCTTCAGTTATCTTGGGAATGTAACTTGAAAGATGTTCTGGGATTTATATATTAATGAATCCAAACCTGCAAACCATTCAAAGTGATTAAAGACTTAACAGCACTCTAGGTTTGTTTAATATATCGCATCAGTTGCATGATACTTTGACCTTTTAATATAAATTCTGTGTCTTATAATCCTGCCCCACTAGCTATCTGATGAAGGAGCAGCACTCTGAAAGTTTTAGCTTCCAAATAAACCTGCTGGACTATAACCTGATGTTGTGTGATTCCACATCAGTCTAAGTGATACACCTCCTATCCTTAGAGTGTGACCCATGGTTCTGGACTCACCCCCTCATCAGGAACATTCTTCCTACAAGAGATTTAAGGAGATTTAAACAATTCTTGGATAAGTACTTTGATGATGATGGAATAGTGTAGGGGGACGAGCTGAGAATAGTTCACAGTTCGGCACAACATTGAGGGCCAAAGGGCCTGTTCTGTGCTGTATTGTTCTATGTTCTATGTTCTAAGAGGGGGTGGGTATTGCGATATTGATCAAGGAATCAATAATTGTAATAAGGAAGGATGATAATTGGAAAATTCCCTGAATGAGGTCATTAAGCTAGCAAGGGTTCAGAGGAATTTGACCAGGATGTTGCTAGGAATAGAGGGTTTGAGTTATAAGGAGAGGCTGGGAGTTTTTTTGGAATACAGCCAAAATCTAACTTCACACCTCGAATTTAAAAGCAAAAAGGGGACAATCACTTTGCAGTGAGTGTCCTATAGATTCCAAACAGCCAGTGAGAGATTGTCAGACAAATATGTTGGCAAATTCCAGAGAATTATAAAAATAACAGTAGGAGATTTTAAGTTATAGAGTCATACAGCACGGAAATAGACTATAGTCCGAAATTAAACAAGTCCCACCTGTCTGTGCTTGGCCCATTTCCCTCCAATCATTTCTTAATCATGTTCTTAACCAAATGCCTTTTAAACATTATAACTGTACCCACATCCACCACTTCCTCTGGCAGTTCATTCAACACATGAACCACTCTATGTAAAAAAAGCTTCCCCTCATGTCTTTTTAAAATCTTTTTCCTTTCACCTTAAAAATATGCTCCCGAATCTTGAAATCCCCCACCCTAGCCAAAAGACACCTGTCATTCACCTTAACTGTGCCCCTGTATGATTTTATAAATCTCTATAAGGTCACCCCTCAACCTCCTAAGCTCCATTGACAAAAACTCCCAGCCTCTCCTTATAACTCAAACCCTCTATTCCTGGCAACATCCTGGTAAAATTCCTCTGAACCCTTGCTCGCTTAATAATACCCTTGCTATAATGGAGTGACCAGAACTGGACACAGTATTCCAGGAGCGGATTTCCTGAATATTAACTGGGAGAGAAAATGTGTGAAAGGGGATAAAATGAATCGAGGAGAGCTTTTTAAGCCAGCATGTAGAAAACTGGGGTGATGCTGGACTTATGTTTAAGGAACAAAGTCAGGCAAGCAGTAGAAGTGTCAATAGGGGAGCATTTTCAGATAGCAATCATAACTCAGTAAGTCATGAAATAAAACAAAGATGGACTGGAAGTAAAGTATCTAAGTTGTGGAAGGCCTATTCTAAAAGGTAAGACCAGATCCAGCTAAAATGGATTGGGAGCAAATCTACTTGTAGGAAATTTTACATTAGAACAGTGGGAGTCATTGAAAACAACCTATTGTGAGAGCACAAGGCAATATGTTCCTGTAAAGGTGAAGGGTTGGACCAACAAATCCTGAGAGCCTTGGACATCAAGAGATTTCCAGGATTGGATAACAGATAACAAAACAGTGAATGCTCTAAAGTTGTACAGAATATAAGGGCAGGGGGTAATTTAAATGAAATTGGGAGAGTGAAAAAGGGAGCATGAAAAGTCAGTGGTGGGTAAAATAAAGGAAAATACAAAGGCTTTTTTTTAAGTTTGTTATAGACAAAGTGGCAAGCTGTGAGTGGAGATGGACAATGTAGGTGAGTTTTCAAAGGAGTACCTTGCATTTGTATTCACTGTAGAGAAGAACAGTGTAAGTACAGGAATCAGGGCAGAGAACTGTGACATACTGGAGCACATTGGCAGTGAAGGTGAGGGGGTATTATTGGTTTTAGTGGGCTTTAAAGTGTATAAATCCCCAGAACCTGATTAGTTGCTGCTGAGTGAGGCAAGGGAGGAGATTGCAGAGGCTCTGAAATTAATTTTCAAATCCTCCCCGGACGTAGAAGGGGTACCAGAGGAGTGGAGGACAGCAGTGTGATATCATTATTCAAGATAGGTGGTAATAATAAACCAGGATACTGCAGGCTAGTGAGCCGATCATCGGGGAAGGGGAAAATATTAGAAAAACATTTGAAGGACAGAATTAATCTGCACTTGGAGAGACAATGATTAATCAAGGATAGCCAGCATGGCTTTGCCAGCAGAGATCAGGTCTCAGAAATTTAGAACATAGAACATAGAACAATACAGTGCAGTACAGGCCCTTCGGCCCTCGATGTTGCGCCGATCAAAGCCCACCTAACCTACACTAACCCACTATCCTCCATATACCTATCCAATGCCCGCTTAAATACCCATAAAGAGGGAGAGTCCACTACTGCTACTGGCAGGGCATTCCATGAACAAATATTTTTGAGTGAATATTTTTGACAAAGTGACTAGGTGTGAAGATGGGGTCAGTGCAGTTGATGTAGTCTACATGGACGTCCACGAGGCTTTTGAAAATGCCTCACATGGAAGACTGTTCAAGAAGGTAAGAAGACATGGAATCTAGGGCAATTTGGCAAATTGGATCCAACATTGGCTTAGTGACAGGAAGCAGAGGGTTATGTTGAAATGTGTTTTTGTAATGGGAGGTCTATGTCCACTGGCATACCACAGGATCTGGTGCTGGGCCCTTGCTGTTTGGTGAATACGTTAATGATCTAGACATGAAGGTAGGAAGTATGATGAGTAAGTTTGCAGATGACTTGAAAATTGGTGGCGTTGTAACTAACAAGGAAGAAAGCCTCAGAGTACAGAACAATATAGACAGGCTGATCAAATGGGCTGAACAGTGGCAAATGGAATTTAATCCTGAGAAGTATGAGCTGATACATTTTTGGAGGACTAACAGGCAAGGAAGTACATGATGAATAGTAGGACCAGAGAGGACTTTGGTGTGCATGCCCATAACTCCTTGAAAGCAGTGAGACAGGTAGGTAAGGAATTAAGGAGGCATATGGGATGCACAACTTTATTAGTCAAGGCATTGAACACAAGAACAGTGAGGTTGTGTTGGAGCTGTACAAAATGTAATTTAGATTAATTGATCTTATCAGGTAGACATTGCACGTCTAACGGCTGTTTTTTGGTTCTGACAGTTTTACTGTATAGCTGTGACTCAGTTAGCAATATTCCTGCCTCTAACTTGAAAAGTTATTTGTTCACATTCCACCTCTGAACAATGAAAACATAATCCAGACCGATACTCCGGTGCAGTACGAAGTCAGTGTGGCACAGTCATAGGTCTGTTTTTTTAAATGCTGTGTTAAGTCAAGGATCTCTCCACCCACTTGGATGAGTGCAAATGAGCCCACGTCATTATACAGAGAAGGGCAAGGATGTTTTCTGGGCCTCTCAGCCAATATTTACCCTTGTCATGGAGGCAGATTCATTCATGTCTTTCAAAAGACAATTAAATTTGTGACAATACTGTGCCTTTAAAAGAGATGTGTTCTTAACTTGTATACTCAATGCCCTGATTGATGAAGGCCAGCGGGCCAAAAGTAGAGTGGAAAGTGAACGAGTAACTTTTCAAGTTCGAGGTTAAACTTTTCAAGTTTATGGGATGCTGTCTATATTGCAACTGTTGAAAATTAGTGGTTAAATCATATATTATCTTGTTAAGTATTTCAATAGAGCTAAGATAATGTCAATTCTTCTTTTTTTGGGTGTTTTAACCATGTTGTAAGAATAAAGTGTGCTTTGCTTAAAGCTTAGTGATGGACACAGCATCTTATGCTTGCCTTTAAATAAATATAAAAGTTAGAGTCTAGGCTATCTCCTCATAATACATTGGTGGGATGGGGTTGGGTGGGGTGCTCTGGTCTGGTCCATAACAGAACATTAGCTGAAGAGGCAATATTTGAAGGGCCAAACAGAAAGGGAAAGGGAAGGAGAGTGGGACTAATTGAGTGGCTCTTGCACAGACACAATGGACCAAATAGCATCCTCTGTTCTGCAATGATTCTGTGGTTCTGGTCACTTACAGGATCATAGAGCCATAGAGTCCTACAGCATGGAGACAGGCCCTTTGGCCCAAACTGGTCCATGCTGACCAAAACGTCCATCCACGCTAATCCCGTTTCCCTGCACTTAGCTCATATCCTTTTAAACCTTTCCTAACCATGTATTTGTCCAAATGTCTTTTAAATGTTGTTAATGTACCTGCCTCAACCACTTCCACTGGCATTTGGGTACCCCTCAGGTTCCTTTTTATTCGTTCCCCTCTAAACTTAAACCGACACCCTCTAATCCTTGATTCTCCAACTCTGGGAAAAAGACTGAATGCATTCACCCTATCCATGGCTCTCACAATCTTGTACACTTCTATAAGATTCAACCCTCACTTTAAAGAAAAGCTCTAAAGAAAAAAAAGTCTTACCTTGTCCAACCTCTCCCTCAGACTGTTGAGTCCTGTCAACATCCTTGTAAATTTCTTCTGCACTTTTTCTGGTTTAATTACATCCTTCTTATAGCAAGGTGACCAAACCTAACACAATACTCCAAGTGCAGCCTTACCAACGTCCTGTACAGCTGCATCAGAACTTCCCAACTTCTACACTCAGTCCCCTGACAGATGAGAGTCAGTGTGCCAAAAGCCTTCCTCACTGCCCTGTCTACCTGTGAGTCCACTTTCAGAGAACCGTGAACCTGAACTCCATTATTTCATGTCTGTTTACAGAAATGGGAAGTGGCATTGCTTTTTAGCGCAGAGTGAGAGGCACGCAGTTTGCCATGGTTCAGAGCACTGAATAGTTGAGGCAGCGGAAGTGTAGTGTAGTGTTATGTCAATACCACCTCTACAGCATGTGCCAACAGCTTACAAGGCAAATACACTCCATGTGCTTTAACAAAATGGCCATACCTGAAAGTCAAAAGGGGATGGTCCTTAGTGGGATCAAGGTGGACTACAGTCAGTCAGGGCCTCCGTCATTTCTAGTCCAGAGGCCACAATCAGTCTTGCAGGTCGGGTACAACCAGACTAAGAAATGCAGCTGTGTTCATCAAGTGAGGTGCTGTGGAGACTTCAGTCCAGGTGTGGGCAAATTCTTCCTGAACTGAGGCAAAGAGGGGGACTGGGATGATACAGTGGATAGAGGAACTATTAATGGTGCTGTAAGATGAGGAGAAATGTCGCTATTAAGTGAGTAGGAAGCTCAGAGAGCAGGCAGCTGTAGTAATTTGGGAGGATGAGGTGGGTGAGTGTTGTTGAGTGGATGATGCATACAATCATGAAAGTTGTAGTCCATGAGCTTTGGTAAGCTATGAATGCAGTGGTACAGTTAGAGTGTGTGAGCCCGCCATGGAGCCTTGTGAACGTGAGGTAGTAGCAGAGAGAAGACGATTTCACTTACCCTGTGGAACACAGAGGATGATTAACCTTCTCCCTGCTTGGCTGGGCATTTCTTTTAAACAGGGAGTTTGCGATGACCTGGACAGTTATCACAGTCCAGATTTGCTGAATGTCTTATCGTGGGGCCTTGTTCACCAGTCATTGGGAAGCAAGTGGCCCTCCACTTAACAACACTGCCCAACTTTGCCTCTAGATCCCTGGTTTCCTTCCTGGGCCATACCTTTGGTAATAATAGTGGCTAACCGCATTGTGAGAGGCAGCTCCTGACTTGTAGCAGGTGAAGTGGTCTGCGCTTGGGCATTACCAATGGTGCCAATAGCAGACACCTGGAGTAGTTCCTCCTCTCCAGCCACACAATTCCATGAGATGAGTAGGTGCTAGAGAGGCCAATTGTGGAATTAACGTGTTGAAGAGCGAAATGTTGTATGAGAAAAGTCAGCATGGAACACGAGGATCAGGCACCATGAACTTCACTCAAAAAAAACTCCAAAAAAAGGGGGGAAAATCAGCTTCTCGGTTCAGGTCGACGACTTTTCGTCATGGGTCGAAAAGAGTGGTGCTGGAAAAGCACAGCAGGCTAGGCAACATCCGAGGAATAGAAGAATCGATGTTTCAGGAATAAGCCCTTCATGACACTTTCCTAGTGAATTGCCTGTGCCCGAAACATCGACTCTCCTGCTTGTCGGATGCTACCTGACCTGCTGTGCTTTTCCAGTGCCACACTTTTCAATTCTGACTCTCCAGCATCTGCAGTCCTCACTTTTTCGTTATGAGTGCCATAGAAACTGTGTGCTGAGGAATTACGACTTTTCATTGCACTTCACCCAACATGATGTGTTCCACTAGATCCTGTTTCTTACAACTTTTGTTGATGCAGTGTCTCTGATATTTTTCAGCAAACAGCAATCAGTCCAATGTCAGCATTAAATTAAGGTTGTGGCATCGATTTTAGAAATTTGTAATTTTGTCTGTTAAGGCACAGTAAGTCAAAGCAGCCCACATGTTTAGATTAGATTAGATTCCCTACAGTGTGGAAACAAGCCATTTGGCCCAACAAGTCCACACCGACTCTCTGAAGAGTAACCCACCCAGACCCATTTCCCTCTTACTAATGCACATAACACAATGGGCAATTTAGCATGGCCAATTCACCTAACCTGCACATCTTTGGACTGTGGGAGGAAACTGATGCACCCAGAGGAAACCCACGTAGACACAGGGAGAAGGTGCAAACTCCACACAAACAGTTTAACAAGGGTTTCATTTTGTTCAGAAGTTAGTGGGCGGCATGGTGGCACAGTGGTTAGCACTGCTGCCTCACAGCGCCAGAGATCCGGGTTCAATTCCCGCCTCAGGTGACTAACTGTGTGGAGTTTGCACGTTCTCCCCGTGTCTGCGTGGGTTTCCTCCGGGTGCTCCGGTTTCCTCCCACAGTCCAAAGATGTGCAGGTCAGGTGAATTGGCCATGCGAAATTGCCCGTAGTGTTAGGTAAGGGGTAAATGTAGGGGTATGGGTGGGTTGTGCTTCGGCGGGGCGGTGTGGACTTGTTGGGCCGAAGGGCCTGTTTCCACACTGTAAGTAATCTAATCTAAAATAATCAGGAGGGACATTCCAATTGCTCAGTACAAGATTATTTTAAAAATAAATCATCCACAGGATGTGCGCACTATGCCACTAATTATTGCTCAGAGGACTGTGAGTCATGGGTCACACATGGGCCAGACATTTGCTTCCCCAAAGGGCATTAGTGAACCAAATGGGGTTTTCCCCTGACTATTGTTTCATTGTCATCATAAGACTCCTAAGTCCAGATTTTTAGAATTAGGATCCCAACAGTGTGGAAACAAGCCCTTTGGCCCAACAAGTCCACACTGCTCCTCTGAAGAGTAACCCACCCAGACCCATTCCCCTACCCTATATTTGCCTAATGCACCTAACCTACACATCCATGAACACTATGGGCATTTTAGCATGGCCAATTCACCTAACCTGCATATCTTTGGACTGTGGGAGGAAACCCACACAGACACGGGGAGAATGTGCAAACTCCACACAGTCACCCGAGGTTGGAATCAAACCTGGCTCCCTGGCACTGTGAGGCAGCTGCAAATTCCATCACATGCAATGGCAGAGATTTGACCTCAGGCCCCCAGAACTGGGTCTCTGGATTAATAGTTTAGTGATAATATCACTGGACCATCACCTCTCCTGCTCAGTCTAATTCCTGGCTGTTCTGATGGATTCTTGCTGAAATGATGGTGTGGCTTTGCTGGATTTTGTTATGAACTTCCAGGTTCAACTTGCTTTTAATAAGATTAGATTAGATTAGATTACTTACAGTGTGGAAACAGGCCCTTCGGCCCAACAAGTCCACACCGCCCCGCCGAAGCGTAACCCACCCATACCCCTACATCTACATCTACCCCTTACCTAACACTACGGGCAATTTAGCATGGCCAATTCACCTGACCTACACATCTTTGGAGTGTGGGAGGAAACCGGAGCACCCGGAGGAAACCCACGCAGACATGGGGAGAACGTGCAAACGCAACACAGTCAGTCGCCTGAGGCGGGAATTGAACCCGGGTCTCCGGCGCTGTGAGGCAGCAGTGCTAACCACTGTGCCACCGTGCCGCCCACAACATGTGCAGAAAGAGTTATAAAGTCATAGAGATGTACAGCATGGAAACAGACCCTTTGGTCCAACCCATCCATGCTGACCAGATATCCCAACCCAATCTAGTCCCACCTGCCAGCACCTGGCCCATATCCCTCCAAACCCTTCCTATTCATATACCCATCCAAATGCCTTTTAAATGTTGCAATTGTACCAGCCTCCACCACTTCCTCTTACAGATCATTCCATACACGTACCACCCTCTGTGTGAAAGAAATTGCCCCTTAGGTCTCTTTTATAGCTCTCCTCTCTCACCCAAAATCTATGCCCTCTAGTTCTGGACTCCCCAACCCAAGGGAAAAGATTTTGTCTATTTGTCCTATCTATGCCCCGCATAACTTTGTAAACCTCTATAAGGTCACCCCTCAGCCTCCAACATTCCAGGGAAAACAGCCCCAGCCTGTTCAGTCTCTCCCTATAGCTCAAACCCTCCAACCCTGGCAACATCCTTGTAAATCTTTTCTGAACCCTTTCAAGTTTCACAACATCTTTCCGATAGGAAGGAGACCAGAATTGTCTGGATGCTGGAAGCTGTTGTTTGATTTATTTGCTACTAATTGCTGCTCTGTGTTATTCTTAATGCAAAATCTAAATGGTTGTTCTCAATTTAGGGGCATTATCTCTTTAAATGAAAAATGCCACTTTCAGCAGAAATGAGATTTCAGGTCAAAATTCATCAGATGTATCAATTATTACTACAGTTCCAGGTTCAATTGAAAGACTTACACGGCCCCCAGGTTGAGATGAATCATTCATGAAAGATTTTCCCAACAGTTTTGTTGTGGTAGCTTATGTTGAATAACTGCTGCACAGTCAAAGTGTGCTGTGTTCATAGGTAGGCTTTAGCCTTGTGAGAACCAGGAACATTAAAATGTCATTAATGTTTGACTCTCTTCATTGTTACAGGAAATGATTGTAATAAATTGCTGGATTTCTTAGAAGCTTCTCAAAGGAAACTTGGATAAATAGCATGACCTCTGGTCATTTCTTGTTCCCAGGCAAAAGTTCAAAGCAATCACGCATTAAAATGCTGCAGAGTCAAGGTAATTGTATCTTTATTACAGGTAGGATTGCAAAAGGAGGTATGTCACTGTGACGTCAGATCATAATTCCAAGATTTGAGATGCTGGTGTTGGACTGGGGTGTACAAAGTTAAAAATCACACAACACCAGGTTATAGTCCAACAGGTTTATTTGGAAGCACTAACTTTTGGAACACAACCACCTGACGAAGGAGCAGCGCTCTGAAAGCTAGTGCTTCCAAATAAACCTGCTGGACTATAACCTTGGTGTTGTGTGGTTTTTAACATAATTTGAAGATTATTCCCAGTCCCACGTGCTGTTGAGCTTAAAAACAGGATTGAGCGATTGAATGTGAGGCTGTACAATGAGTGGATAGGGATGGGTGTCAGATTTCTGAGATATTGGAACCAGTTCTGGGGAAGATACATGTTGTAAAAGCCAGGCCATCTACAGTGAAACTGGACTGGGGCGAATAAGCTAACAGGGAGGTTTTCTGGATTGACAGGGGATGGAAACCTTGTAAGGACAAAGACTCATGTAGGACAAAAGGACAAATTCAGAGCAGAGAGTAGGAGATGGGAATTTAGTAAGCAATTCTGAAAGAGAATGGAAGCCATGGTTAAAATGTGTGCAGCACACAGTTCAGTGGTATAGGTGGAAATGCAAGGAGTATAGCAAATAAAGCTGATGATCTGAGGGCACAGACAGGCACTTGATAGCATTATATCATTACTGTAACAGAAAGTTGGCTTAAAGAGGGGCGAAATGACAGCTCAGCGTTCTTGGATATCAATTTTTTAGCAAGATTAGATTAGATCAGATTAGATTAGATTTCTTACAAAGTGGAAACAGGCTATTTGGCCCAACAAGTCCACACCGACCCTCTGAAGAGTAACCCGCCCAGACTTATTCCCCAACCCACTAGCCTACATTTACCCCTGACTAATGCACCTAATACTATGGGCAATTTAGCACGGCCAATTCACCATAGAAAGGGGTTTAAAAATGCAGGGGTTTAAAAATACAGGGATGTAGCCCAGATTTAAGTCCCATCTGCTTCAGAGGTGTTATAATAAATAAATGGATTTTTAAAAAATTTCATCATCAAATGGACAAGAGGCTTTTGTGATGCAGTGTCCCTAGCTCTGAGCCAGGAGACCTCTGTTCAAGTCCCACCTGAAACAGAGGTGTGTGATAACATCGTTGAACAGGTTGGTTAGGTAATATCAAATTTGTCATATGGGGCCTTATAGGTATGAGATTTGTCATCAAGACCCACAGAAATGTAGTTCACTCAGGAAATGACCAGGGAAGCCATTTGGCTCAAGGGCAAATCATGAATGGGAAACAATTGCTAACCTTGCCAGTGACTTTCACATCCCAGTAAAGAATGAAAACAAATCCCATTATCCAAGCTTCTATTTCAGAGGAGAACGGAGGGAGTGCTGCACTGTCTGAGAAGCTGAATGAACTATGAAACCAAGACTCCTCCAGCAATGGATAATTCCCTGCGATCTGATCAGGTGTATCCCAGAACTTTGTGGGAATCTAGGGAAATGATTGCTGGGCTCCTTGCTGAGATATTTTATTATTGGCAGCCATACGTGAGGTGCCAGAAGCCTGGGAGGTGGCCAAAGTGGTGCCATTCTTTAAGAAAGGTGGCAATGAAATGCCAGGGAACTATAGACTGGTGAGCCTGACAGTCGTGGGCAGGTTATTGGAGGGGATTCTGAGGGACAGGGTTTACATGTATTTGGAAAGACAAGAACTGATTAGGGATAGTAAACATGGCTTTGTGCATGGGAAATCATGTCTCACAAACTTGATTGAGGTTTTTGAAGAAGTGACAAAAAAGATTGATGATGATAGAATGGTGGATATTGGCTATTAGGACTTCAGCAATGCCTTTGACAAGATTCCGCATGGTAGACTGATTAGCAAGGTTCCATCACATGGAATACAGGGAGAGCCATTTCAATACAAAATAGGCTTGAAAGTAGGAGAGAGAGTGCGATGGTGGAGCATTGTTTATCAGATTGAAGGCCTATGACCAGCGGTGTGCCGCAAGGATCCGTGCTTTTCATCATCTATATAAATGGTTTGGATGTGAACATGGGAGGCATGGTTAGTAAGTTTGCAGATGATACCAAAATTGGTGGTGTAGTGGACTGCAAAGAAGATTATCTCAAAATACAATGGGACCTTGATCAGATGGGCCAATGGATCGAGGAGTGACAGATGGAGTTTAATTTAGATAAATGTGAGGTGCTGCATTTTGGAAAGGCAAGCCAGAGCAGGACTTATACAGTTAATGACAGGATCCTGGGGAGTGTTGCCAAACAAAGCGATCTTGGGCTGCAGGTTCATAGTCCCTTGGATTTGGAGTTGAAGATAGACAGGATAGTGAAGAAAGCATTTGGTGCACTTGCCTTTATTGGTCAGTGCATTGAGTATAGGAACAAAAAACAGAAATGGCTGGAAAAGCTCAGCAGGTCTGGCAGCAACTGTGGAGAGAAATCATAGTTAACATTTCGGGTCGAGTGACCCTGACTCAGAAGGACCCTATCTTAGTTCAGAGGAAGGGTCACTGAACCTGAAACATCAACTCTGATTTCTCTCTACAGATGCTACGAGACTTACTAAGATTTTCCATCAATTTCTGTTGTTGTTTCTGATTTACAGCATCTGCAATTTTTTTCAGTTTTCATTGTGTATGGGAGTTGGGAGGTCATGTTGCGGCTGTACACGGTTTTGGTGCAGCCACATTTGAAATACTGTATTCAATCTGGTCTCCCTCCTATAGGAAAGGTGTTGTGAAAATTGAAAGGGTTCAAAAAAGATTTACAAGGATGTTGCCAGGGTTGGAGGGTTTGAGCTAAAGGGAGAGGCTAAATAAGCTGGGGCTATTTTCCCTGGAACGTCAGAGGCTGAGGGGGGTATATTATAGAGGATTATAAAATCATGAGGGGCATGGATAGTGTGATAAGCCAAGGTCTTTTTTCCTGTGGTGTGAGAGTCCAAAACTAAAGGGGACTAGATGAGAGGTGAAAGATTTAAAAAGGACCTAAGGGGCATTTTTTTCACACAGAGGGTGGCGCGTGTGTGGAATGAACTATTAGAGGAAGTGATGGAGGCTGTACCAATTACAACATCTAAAAGGCATCTAGATGCATACATGAATGGTAAGGGTTTAGAGGGATATGGGCCAAATGCTGGTAAATGGCTCTAGATTAATTTAGGATATTTGGTCAGCGTGGGCAAGTTAGACTGAAGTGGAGTCGATAAGTGTGACGGAAAGCACAACAGATTAGGCAGCATCCGAGGAGCAGGACAGTCGATGTTTTGGGTACAAGCCCTTCATCAGGAATGCCAGGTTTTACTGAAGAGTTTGTTTCCATGCTGTACCAATCTAATACTCTATGACTGTCTAAAATAATTCCAAGAAATCCATGGCATTTCATAGATGACCTTTTGCATCCTGGCAAGTATTTACTCCTCAACTAGCAAAATTGGGACAGATTAGCTATCCGGTCATTTGTCTCTCTGTTGATTGTGGGGACGAATTGGCAGTTATACTTCCAACATTTCAACTAAACTCCAAACAAAAATTATATGAAGCATTTTGAGGTCATGGAAGCTGAAAGCTATTTACTTCTTTGCTCTGAATATCAGATGTGACTTGAATTTACTTTATGGGACAATGTGGAGAGTGCAATACCATGCTCCAACATTTCTGCACTTTTGCTGACCTTATCCACTTGTTGGAATCAATAACTAGGATTGTTGCTTTGTAACTACAATAAGAAAGGAGTTTAAAAAGTCTCATTTGTGCCTATACCAGTGTTACATTAACTTTTCACAGCTAAAACAGGAACTTTTCCATGATTACAAGAGCAGTACATAATGGTTCCACAATGCCACACATCTCAATAACACTGGGTACTACACAAAGCGGCTTTAATCTCATTTATGAGTACAGAACTGCAATAAGAGCTGAGGGCAGGGAGTTCAATGCCCAACAATTGCAAGATGTGACAGTTTTATTCAGCGCTCAAACATCTCCAAGTAGATTAGATACTGCTGCCAAAGGTCAGTGGTCACAAATCTAAGGGAATTCTTCTACCCCACAAGAGCGCACTGCAGGAAATTATGAAAGAAAGAGATAGATAAAAAAAGCAGTGGCCCTTTATTAAACTAATTTAAATGTTATGACTGTCTTGTTATGAATCCAATGGATGGAACTACTGGACAAGTCAGATCTTAGAATGAAACTTGGCTTAATAGATCTTTTTGTTTAATTAGTTAATGTGGTGGTCAGTCACTAAACCATATTTACAGAGGATGTAGATTTTCTCTAACGATAGTGTGGAAATTTGTTACACAAAAATGAAAACAGTAAAAAAAGTTATCTACTTACAGAAGACAGTTCAGAAAAATCTTAAAATTCATAGTGAAAGCATTCACCTTATTTCCATTACTTTACTGAAATTCAAGCACAGAATAATTTCTCTCTTCATGAAATCTTTAAGCTCCTCTTTACTGATTGGCCACAGTTTCCGTCCTGAGAACTGTGGGAGCTTCTCACATGAATAGCCACAAAATGGACAGCTTAGACTTTCTCAGCTTCTAAAAGCCTGCAGATTTCTAACCAAAACGTTCTGGTCTGAAAGCTTTATTTTATTCACTTGTGGGATGTGGTGTGTTGGCTGTACCAGCATTATCATACATCCCCAGTTGCCCTTGGGAAGGAGGTGGTGAGCTGCCTTCTTGAACCGCTGCAGCCCACCTGCTGTAGGTTGACCCATAATACCCTTGGGAGGGAATTCCAGGATTTTAACCCAGCAACAGTGAAGGAATGGTGATATATTTCAAAGTCAGGATAACGTGTGGCTTGGTGGGGAACTTGAGGGTGATGGTGTTTCCATGCATCTGTCGCCCTCATCCTTCTAGATGGAAGTGGTTGTGGGTTTTGGAAGGTGTTCTCTTAGGATCTTTGGTGAATTTCCGTAGTGCATCCTGTAGATACTACACACTGGTGCTACTGAGTGTTAGTGGTGGAGGGAGTGGATGCTTGTGGATGTGCTGACAAACAAATGGGCTCTGGGGAGTCAGGAGCTGGGTTACTCACCACCATATTCCTAACCTCTGACCTGCTCTTGCAGCCACCGTTTTTATGTGGTGAGTCCAATTGAGTTTCTGGTCAACGGTAACCCCCAGGATATTGATAGTAGGGGATTTATTGATGGTAATATCATCGAATGTGAAGGAATGGTGATTAGATTGTCTCTTATTGGAGATGGCCATTGCCTGCCATTGTGTGATGTGAGCGTTACTTGCCACTCGTCACCGTGCACCTGGATATTGTCTAGAACTTGCTGCATTTGAACATGGACTGTTCAGTGTCAGATGAATCGTGAATAGTGCTAAACATTGTGCAATCATCAGTGAACATCCCCACATCTAACTTTATGATGGTGGAAAGATCATTGATCAAGCAGCTGATGATAATTGGGCCTAGAACACTACCCTGAGGAACTCCTGCAGAGATGTCCTGGAGCTGAGATGACTGACCTCCAACAGCCACAACTATCTTCCTATGTGTCAGGTTTGACTCCAACCAGCTCACAATATTTCAAATGTGGTCTGACCAGAGCCTTATATAGCTTCAGCAGTACATCTCTTGTTAGCTCATGGTTAGCCACTATTAGTCTCCATTAACAGCTATTCATCCTCCCAGCCAGATCATTAGCCACTCCTTTATCTGTCCAACTGTTCTTCTCTCTCTTTGGGCTATTTCCCTACCCATCATTTATTCATTATCCACTCCCTCCACCCTGTCTTCTATGTAAAAACTAACACATTCCTAGCTATCATCAGTTCTGAGGAAGGGTCACCGGACCGTGTGTGTGTGTGTGTATGTGTGTGGGAGTGTGGGTATGTGTGGTGCACCTCTGCTGTTGCTAACATTGCATTTCCCTTCCTAACTGCCAACAACAGTAGCAGTCCTCATGCCCAACCTCTCTGTCTTTCTGAGTCTGGCTGAATTCACCCTTTCGCATTCCTCTACCATTGGAGACTGTGCCTTCAGATCCTTGGACCGTACCGTCCCTGGTTTTCTCTACCTCCCTTTCCTCCTTAAAATCCATCTCTTTGCATAATCCTTCCTAATGTCTCCTTTCATATGCCATTAAATGATGCCTTTGTGAAATCAATTGGGATATCTTTCTCTGTTGACAATGCTATGTAAATCCAGGTTGTTGTAGTACCTTACTCTTTTCAATGTTGTTGCATATCTCCACCTGTGACTGACTGATCTTTATTGCGAAGTATATTTATACCCTTAACGATGTGATGCCACTAAACTCCTTGATTGGCGCTAGTTGTACTGGATCTTCATTAGAATTCTAGTCGCTCTAGAATTCTCAAAGATCTCAAAACAAGAATTTAATCATTTCGCAGAGAAGGATAAGCCGCAAGGTATAACAAACCTATTCCTTTTTCAAAGATGAACCTCATGAAGGTCCTGGGCCTCCTTCACCGCCGCTCCCTCACCACCAGACGCCTGGAGGAAGAACGCTTCATCTTCCACCTCGGAACACTTCAACCCCAGGGCATCAATGTGGACTTCAACAGTTTCCTCATTTCCCCTTCACCCACCTCACCCTAGTTTCAAACTTCCAGCTCAGCACTGTCCCCATGACTTGTCCGGACTTGTCCTACCTGCCTATCTCCTTTTCCACCTATCCACTCCACCCTCTCCTCCCTGACCTATTACCTTCATCCCCTCCCCCATTCACCCATTGTACTCTATGATACTTTCTCCCCACCCCCACCCTCCTCTAGCTTATCTCTCCATGCTTCAGGCTCACTGCCTTTATTCCTGATGAAGGGCTTTTGCCCAAAACGTCGATTTCGCTGCTCCTTGGATGCTGCCTGAACTGCTGAGATCTTCCAGCACCACTAATCCAGACTCATGTAAATACATCCTGACCACCAATAATTCCTTAACCCACTGTTTGAAAATATGATTAATTGCATCTTGAACTTGTTTATACTGTTCTCTTCAAAGTCCACTGCTGGTTAATTTGCTCTCTAGTTTTCATGAATGCAGTGTAAAATTTGATTTGCATAGTGGATGCTGCCTGACCTGCTGCGCTTTTCCAGCAACACATTTTCAGCTTTGCATAGTAAGGACCTAGACTTTTGTTATCACTGCAAAGTAGGAGACCCTAGTAATAAAATTTTAAAGAAAACCTGATTAAATTAGAAGCTTTGTTCCCACTCTACTTGCTTTGCAGATGATTCACATACCTATGCAAATTGAATTCATTTACCATTCAATTGAAAGTGACGTGACAAATATGTGCCATGGACATGGACATTTCTAAATGTCCCCAATTTTGAGGGAGCGTGGAGGGCTTTGCCAGGCAATGTTAATGACCAGATGTTGCAAACCATGAAGGAGCCATGGTCTGGAGGTGGGAGCTTCTAAAGATCAGGTATTGCATACTTCACATCTCATAATGAAATGCTGAAGCATAAGTTATATCTGGTTTTGCTGCAATGATTGGCCATAGTATTTTGTTTTGAAATATTAAATGACCATTAAATCATTTAATTGCCATCTTGTTATGTCTGAAAACTAGCAAGTTGTCAAAAAGAGAGTAGTATGTTGAAATTGGGAATGTCTTCCCGTGCATTAGAATACATTAACTACTGGGTAAAGTACTATGCTGCATTGTAAACTGATGAAATCCAGATTTGATTGTATGAAATTATTCTATTGCTTTAAATATTTGCTTGAAGTTCAGCTAAACCATCTTTTTATTCAGTCATGGGACATGGGCAATTCTGGCTGGCCAGTCTTTAAAGCCCATCCACAGATGGTGGTGAACTATCTTCACATGCTGTAATTAAACCCGTTTTGGGGTGTTGGGGGGGGGTGTTGTGGAGGGTTGGGGGGAGGAGGAGGGGACGGTGGGTGGGGGGAGCAGTGAGGAGGAGGGGAGGGGGCAGAGAGGGGTGGGGTGGGGCAATAAGGGGGAGGGGGTGAAGGGGGTGGGCAGGGGCAGGAAGGGTGTGGAGAGGGGTAGGGAGGGGTCAATGGGGGGAGGGGTGGAGAGGGTGAGGAGGGGCAGTGAGGAGGTGGAGGGAGGAGGGGATGGGAAGGGGGCAGTGAGGGGGGAGGGGAAAAAAGATAAAAAGGAAAAAAGAAAAAACTGTTTTAAAACTTCAATAATCCTTCTGGTTGTGTTCAAAAACTCTAAGTGATTCTACTCGGCAGACATGGTTTATACATTGTTCAATGGAAAATCAAAATGAACACCTGACTGCCTTCCAACTCACTAATGGGCTCTTGTGTGCAGGGTTTATTGACACAGTTGTCAAGGAAAAGCTGAGACCACTTTGATAGTTTTATGAGCTTTTCCAGCAGATAATGGTCTTTTGAGTAGTTTTCCACGAATGCTTTTGTATTTTGAAAGCTGTGATCTTTTCAAAGACTTTCGAATGCTATTGGAGAGTTTGTGAGTTTCGTTTATCATAGATACTTGATGAGTGGGTCTGGTGTATGTAAGGGGTTGGTTGAAGGGATCAGAGATTATGGGTTAATCAGGGGCTAAGGGAATGAAATGGAATGATGGATGGGGGGTGTGAGTAGGGCAATGGGATTGTGAGGGCGACATGGGAAAAACAAGGGTGAACATGGGAGATGAAGGGAAAAGTGGCTGGTGATGGATTGAGGAAGGAGGAGTTGAAGACTATAGGGAGCTTATGCTCATCTTTAGAACTGAGCTGACATACCTGCGAACAGAAAGACAGGTCTTTTAAACTAGTCGCCCCCTCTCATGAGCCTGTTATAGGATGAAGATGGCATCGGCGGGCATTGCCAGACAGGAGACAGGATGGCAATGTTAAGGAAGCTCCTGACTCTTAATTTTCACCTCAAAGCTGAAAATCTGTCCCTTTCTGTGCATTGCATTCCATTACTGTTCCTTTGTTACTTTGTAAAAGCGGAGATTTAATTTAGTGACACTTAGACCTTAAGCTGTAGGAGCAGATTAGGCGATGTGGCCCATCCTGTTTGCTCCATAAATCAATCATGGCTGACATATTTCTCAACCCCACTCTCCAGCCTTCTCCCCATAAGCCTTGATCTACTCGCTAACGCATTACAATATTGAGAACGAAGAAAGAAGCAAATTAACTCATTGCTTTGCACAGCATTGATGTGAAACTGGCCATTCTGTGACTGAATATATGAAGATGCCTCTTTCCTCGTGAATGTTTTAACTTCAATTCACCCAGTAAAGTACAATTAGAGGCAAAAGAAAACAATTGTAAAAGATTTCTTTGAAAGAAAACTATTATGGCTTTATATCCAACATAGAAGTTAATGTTTAATTTAGCATACAGCAATTTTTTAAAAAAATCATGTGTGAATTGTTCAGGTCTTTTTCACATCTTTAGCAACATTATAGCGTTGACCTTGGAAAGTTTGTGACTATGTTTCATAGTGTTGTCGTGTATTACATGGTTCCATTCAGAGAGATCATGGTGACATTCTGGGTGCTGTGTGTGTGGATTCTGGCCCAGTCAGGATAAGTGGACAGTTCGAACACATACAGACCCCAGGTATTTATGGCCAGCAACAGCAGAAAGATCCCCAAAAAATTCATGATGATCCCAGTCTTCACCTGCATAGACAAATCCAATAAATTAATAGAGGACTAAGGAGAAATGAGACAAACATAGAAACTTGAAGCAAGAGTAGGCCATTCGGCCCTTTGAGTCTGCTCTGACATTCAATAGGATCATAGCTGCTTCTCTACCTCAATGCTTTCTCCCATTATTCTTTGATACCCTTAAAATCTGAAAAAAAAATGTTTCTTCCTTGAGAACATTCAGTGACTTGTACTCTGTACCCTTCTGTGGTAGTGAATTCCACAGGTACACTACTCTTTGGGTGAAGAAAATTTTTTTCATCTCAATCCTAAATAGTCTACCCTGTATCCTGAAACTGTAACCCCTGATTCTAGGGGAACCCAGCCAGAGAAAACTTGCTCCCCATATAAAGGCTATATCACCCTGTTAGAATTTTATGTTAGATCTCCTCTGGCTATCAATGGCTATCAGAATTTATTGCCCATCGCCAACTATGAAGAGGGCAGCTAAGAGTCAACCACATTGCTGTAGGTCTAGGGTCACATGTAGGCCAGACCAGGTAAGGATAGCAGTTTCCTTCCCTGAAGGACATTAGTGAACCAATTGGGTTTTTTCCGAACAATAGTTTGTGGTCATCATTAGACTCTGGATTCCAGATTTTTATTGAATTCAAATTCTACCATCTGCCTTGGCAGGATTCAAACCTAGGTCCCAGATAATACTTGGGTCTTTGGATTAATAGTATAACAATAATACCAGTACGCGATCGCTTCTCCCAGTATAGAGGAACCCATATTTGAAAAGCATGTGTGTTCTCTTTAACATCCTAGATAACATTTTGGTTATGTATCTCCTTGCTCTTGGTGGGGTTCTATCATATGCAAACAGGCTGCTGTCCTTCATACATTATAACACCAGTTACACTTCAAAAACAAGCACTGGTTGTAAAACACTTTGAAACAACCTGACATTATGAAAATTCACTTTATAAACAAATTCTTTCTATCTAAAACAATACAGCGGCATTTTATTAGTTTTGTTGCAAAATTTGGTTCAATGTTGAGTTTGCTCTCATTGCTTGGATCTCTCACTTATCTTTTCGCCCTTTCTAATTTAACATAATTCATTAAATGTGCAGTTGGTTGAACAAAATTTGGTTTATCAAGGTACATTTGGCTCAACAACTCTCCATCTAATTTCAGTCAAGGAAAGCAACATTGCTATCTTCTACCAGTAGTAATGGGATAGCAGATTCAGCTTTGGGTATAAAAGGAGAAGATTTTTACAGGAATTACTGCATGTATACAAAATTCCTATTGATCTGTGTTTGACAACTAAATGGGACTTTTCATATAGAGACAGAGGGTCATCTGTATTCTCATTTGCATATCGCATTTTTAAAAAGTTGTTATCCAAAGCTGCAAATTTTGGCTAAACATTCTGACAGATTTTCAACCCAGGAACTGCTCTCACCCACTGAAAACTGAATTAGAACTAAAAACAATCTTGTTTGCCAAAAATTGCTCAACCACAACCTGGACATTAAATCACATGTTTTTTAGTGTTCTGCGTGCATCATGTCGCACTTTTAAAGGTCATTCACAATCTTGTGAACACAAGTCTGTTAATTGTTCATCTGCCTAGTAAACTTTAGTCAGTGTTGACACCAGCCACTGAGATGGCCAAACACATTGATAACAGGATAATTTGGGATGAAGATAACAGTTTGTCAAGCCTTTTTAAACTGCAGTATTTCCAACAAGTTACTTGCATCTGACATACCGAAATTATTTCATCCACACTGGGATTGTTGAGTCCATTGTATTCACTGTTACCATCGACTCACTGCAACGTCATTATGTATCTGTATCATATTTTAATGTAGTTAAACATCCCAAGGCACCTCCCAAGAATGTTATTAAATTAAATTTGATATAGTCATTGGTACTATAATTTTTTTGTCCATAAACCACGTTAACTATTAATGTATTTGGGACCAGTATTCTTTATCACTTCCTCCATTGTGTTGTATGGCATTACCACTGTGCTAAATGGGTCAGATTTCAATCAGATCTAACAACTCAAAACTGGGCACCATCGGTAGCAGCAGAATTGTATTTCAACACAATCTGTAACCTCATGGTCCAACATATTCCTCAGTCTACCATTCCAGCACGTTGGTTCATGCAGGAAGGCATGTCGGTAACATGAGGAAAGAGCTTTAAACTGTCAATAAAACATTAAATTGTCAGCCAATTGAGAGCCAAGAAATCTTGGAAATCATTGAAATTCAGATGAAGGTGGAATCTCTAGCGTAAGGCTGCATAGACATTGAAGCCTCTAAATGGAGGAAATATTAGTGGATGTCATTGTAATAAACACTATGTGCCAATTGTTAAATTTGAAATTGAGCTCAAAGATGCTTAAAAAAAGGTAGCTGCTTGGTTAAAAGTTTTCAGCTTTGTGTATGTGATGTAAATACATTTGCTAGTACCTCACTGGTTTGCAGAGGTATGTAGTGGGTTTTTTTTTGCGTGCAGAAGTGTCAGTAATTTTGAAAATAACTATTGTTGCCAAAATATATCTGTTGTCTTGTCCTAATATAAATGCTGTGGTATCTCAGAAATTAGTATTTTCCTTGTTGTTTGGTAATTATTTAAGATATTGATAAATTCTTCTATTTCTGCTTTAAATCAGTCCACATACCAATGTGTAAATACAAATACAGAAGACATTGCTAGTACACAGCTATATCACTTAATAAATGCATTGGTAACAATTGGAAAGGAGTCTCTGAAAACCAAAAAGTAGTCACAAAATAAAAATGTAGCCCTAAAGAAAATCTTAAGATGGCAGCTCAAAAAAACAATAATTTCTGGCACAAAACCTCAGAAATATAGAGTAGGAATTTGTTCAGCAATCGAGGATGCATCTGTTATAGAAGTGAGAAACTAATGTTAAAGGGAAATGAAAAGGAATTTAACAATGTTGAAATCAAAGCCTTAAAAAAGGTAAGTCAATAAGGGATTTCTCAGTTAAAACAAAGACAGGGATTGAGATCATTATCAATCCTCCCAATCTTCAATTTCTTTCCAGTGAATTGATTATATTGATAACATGACTTGGAGGTTCCGCTGTTGGTCTGGGTTGGATGAAGTTAAAAATCACACAACACCAGTTTATCAGTTTATAATCCAACAGGTGTCAACTGGGACCTTGGGTTGATAGACTCTAACACACACACACACACACACACACACACACACACACACACACACACACACACACACACACACAGTCCCACAGACCCTCTGTCATACATAAGGTCTCTCTCATATGCACACATATACACCGCCCGCATTCACACCCACACACGTACCCTCTCACAGACACATATCCCACCACACTAACACACACATAACCAAGCTTATAAACATATATACACATACTCTATCACATGCACTCACATCCATATGCATACATTCACACACACAGTCACTCTGTTGCTCCTACACGCCAATGATATAAGTTTATGGGGCGAATTTGTTTTTGCAGAATTACATTTTATTTTGCTCAAAAACTACATGAATCCATGTAAAACTCTGTAAAACTATACAGAGGGCTTGTCAATCTGACTCAACATTGGGACATAGAATTCGCACCTATTCTGAGAAAGTGAGTCTAATTGTTTAAAAGACTTACTTCAGGCGTCGGGGCCTCCATTTGCCGAGAGGTGCGAGGGAGGAACAAAGGAATTCTGGGAACTTTATAAGTGGGTGAGATCTAAACCCGAGACCCTATATCGTAGGGCCTCCCTTCCGCCACCTTCTCTAACCTTACTAAGAGTCTGTAAACTAGGTAAGTTTTCAGGTTTCTTTTTTTTCCTTCTCTTCCTTTGTTTAGTTCTGTATGGGCTTTCAGAGTAGCAGGATATGGATGTTAGGGCAGTTGCATGTTCCTCCTGCAGAATGTGGCAGGTGAGAGACATTACACATGTCTCTGTCGACTACATCTGCGGGAAGTGCACCCAACTCCAGCTCCTTGAAAACCGAGTTAGGGAACTGGAGCTGGAGCTGGATGAACTACGGATCATCCGGGAGGCTGAGGGGGAAATTGAGAGGATGTACAGGGAGGTGGTCACTCCCCAGACACAGGATAAGGACAGCTGGGTTACTGTCAGGGGGAGGAAAGGGAACCGACAGTCAGAGCAGGGATCCCTTGTGGCCGTTCCCCTCAGCAATAAGTATACTGTTTTGGATACTGCTGGTGGGGACAGCCTACCAGGGGAAAGCCATTGTTGTCAGGTCTCTGGTACTGAGCCTGGCACTGTGGCTCAGAAGGGAAGGGGGGGAAATAGAAAAGCGCTAGTGTTAGGAGACTCAATAGTGAGACAGATTGACAGGAGGTTTTGTGGTCAGGAACGGGATTCCCAGAAGGTTTGTTGCCTCCCTGGTGCCAGGATCCGGGATGTTGCCGATCGGTTTTGCAAGATTCTGAAGGGGGAGGGTGAGCAGCCAGAAATCACGGTACATATTGGCACCAATGATATAGCCAGGAAAGGGATTGAGGATCTGAAAAGTGACCACAGAGTGTTAGGTTGGAAGCTGAAGAGCAGGACGATTAGAGTAGTGATCTCCGGTTGGTTCCGCTGCCACGAGATAGTGGGATGAGGACAGTCAGCAAATGCAGCTTAACACGTGGCTGCGAGGCTGGTGCAGGAGGGAGAGCTTCAGATACCTAGACCATTGGGATATCTTCTGGGGAAGGTAGGACCTGTACATGAAGGACGGGTTGCACCTGAACTGGAGGGGTACAAATGTCCTGGGTTGGAGATTTGCTCGTACATTTCGGGAGGGTTTAAACTAGTTTGGCAGGGGGGGGTGGGAATCAGAGCCACATGTCTGAGAGGGGATCAGTTGCAGACAGGACAGTGACAGGATATATTGAATCTATCAGGAAGGTTTCTCACACGATGAAACATTGGGATCGATTAAAGTGTGTCTGCTTTAATGCAAGGAGTGTCCGGAATAAGAGTGACGAACTTAGAGCATGGATCAGTACTTGGGGCTACAGTGTTGTGGCCAGAATGGAGATGTGGGTTTCACGGAGGCAGGAATGGTTGCTTGATGTTTCAGGGTTTAGAACATTTAAAAAGGACAGGGAGGTTGGAAAAAGAGGAGGGGGTGTAGCATTGCTAATCAGAGAGTGCATCACAGCTACAGAAATGAAGGTTGTTGAGGAAGGTTTGTCTACTGAGTCAGTATGGGTGGAAGTTAGGAGCAGCAAGGGAACAGCTACCACATAGGGGGTTTTCTACAGACCACCTAATAGCAGTAGAGAGATTGAAGATCTCATAGGCAGGCAGATTCTGGAAAAACGCAAAAGTAGCAGGGTTGTTGTTATGGGTGATTTCAACTTTCCCAATATCAACTGGAACCCCCTAAGTGCAGATGGTTTGGATGGAGCCATTTTTGTCAGGTGTGTTCAGGAGGGTTTCCTTACTCAGTATGTAGACAGGCCGACGAGGGGAGATGCCATTTTGGATTTGGTGCTTGGCAATGAGCCAGGACAGGTGTCAGATCTCGCGGTGGGAGAGCACTTTGGTGAAAGTAGTCATAACTGCCTCACATTTAGCACAGCCTTGGAGAGTGAAAAAATCAGTTACCAAGGGAAGATATTTAACTGGGGGAAAGGAAATTATGACGCTATCAGACAGGAGTTGGGAAGTACAGACTGGGAGCAATTGTTCCACCGAAAGGGCACAGCAGACAGGTGGAGACTATTTAAGGAGCAGTTGTTGCGAGTGTTGCACAAATTTGTTCCTCTGAAACAGGTACGAAAGGGTAAGACTAAGGAATCTTGGATGATGAGAACAGAGGAACTTCTTGTCAAAAGGAAGTAGGAGCTTACGTAAGGTGAAGGAAGCAAGGATCTAGCACAGCTTCAGAGGATTACAGGCTTGTTAGAAAGGAGCTCAGAAATGGACTGAAGAGAGCCAGGAGGTGGCACGAAAAAGGCTTGGCATGAAGGACTAGGGAGAACCCAAAGGCATTTTACTCATACGTGAGGAATAAGAGAATGATCAGGGAGAAGGTAGGGCCGATCAGGGATAGAGGAGGGAACTTGTACGTGGAGTCTAAGCAGATAGGTGAAGCCCTAAATGAGTTTTTGGCTTTGGTTTTCACCAAGGAAAGGGAAATTGATGTAAATGAAAACTTAGTGGATCTGGGATACAGACTTGGCCAGATCAAGATTGATGAAGTTGGTGTGCTAGAAATTTTGGAAAACATTAAGATTGATAAGTCCCCAGGGCCAGATCAGATTTATCCTAGACTGCTCTGGGAAGCGAGAAAGGAGGTTGCTAAGCCGCTGGCGAGGATATTTGCCTCCTCACTCTCCATGGGAGTCGTACCGGAGGATTGGAAGGAGGCGAATGTTGTTCCTCTTTTCAAGAAGGGTAATAGGGAAATCCCTGGCATTTACAGACCAGTCAGTCTTACGTCTGTGGTCAGCAAAGTTGTGGAAAGAATTGTGAGGGATAGGATTTATGACTATTTGGCAAAGCATAGTGTGTGATTAAAGCTAGTAAGTATGGTTTTGTGAAGGGCAGATCATGCCTCACAAATCTTATTGAGTTCTTTGAGGAGGTGTCAAGACAGGTTGACGACGGTCAAGCAGTGGATGTGGTGTATATGGATTTCAGCAAGACATTTGATAGGGTCCCCCATGGTAGGCTCATTTATAAAGTCAGGAAGTATGGGATAGAGGGAGATTTGGCTATCTGGATTCAGAATTGGCTGGCTGACAGAGGGCAGAGAGTGGTTGTAGATGGAAAGTATTCTGCCTGGAGGACAGTGTTGAATGGGGTCCCGCGAGGCTCTGTTCTTGGGCCTCTGCTCTTTGTGGGTTTTATAAATGACTTGGATGAGGAGGTTGAGGGGTGGGTTAGTAAATTTGCAGATGACACAAAGATGACACATTTGGAGATGCCATCGAGAGTATAGAGGGCTACTGCAGGCTGCATCATGACATAGACAGGATGCAGAGCTGGGCTGAGAAATGGCAGATGGAGTTCAACCTGGATCAATGCGAAATGATGCATTTTGTAAGGTCAAACTTGAATGCTGAATAAAGGATTAAAGACAGGATTCTTGGCAGTGTGGAGGAACAGAGGGATCTGGGTGTGCAAGTACATAGATCCCTCAAAGTTGCCACCCAAGTGAATAGAGTTGTTAAGAAAGCATATGGTGTTTTGGCTTTCATTAACAGGGGGATCGAGTTTAAGAGCCGCTAGGTTTTGCTGCTGCTCTACAAGTCCCTGGTGAGGCCACACTTGGAATATTGTGTCTATTTCTTGTAGCCCTACTATAGGAAAGATACAGAAGCTTTGGAGAGGGCGCAAAGAAGGTTTACCAGGAGGCTGCCTGGACTGGAGGGCTTGTTGTATGAAGAAATCTTGAGTAAGAGAAAGAGAAAGAGAGGAGACCTGATTGAGGTGTACAAAATAATGAGAGGCATAGATAGAGTCAATAGGCAGAGATTTTTCCCCAGGGCAGGATTGACTGGTACAAGAAGTCATAGTTTGAAGATATTACGAGGAAGGTATAAAGGAGACGTCAGAGGTAGGTTCTTTAAGTAGAGAGTTGTGAATGCATGGAATGTGTTGCCAACTGTGGTGGTGGAAGCAGAGACATTGGGGACATTTAAGTGACTGCTGGACATGCACATGGAGAGCAGTGAGTTGAGGGGTGCGTAGGTTAAGTGACTATATTTTACATTAGGATTAAATCTCGACACAACATCGTGAGCCTGTGCTGTACTTTTCTATGTTCTATGTTCTATCTATGTTCTATTGTTTAAAAAAACTAAGCCATCTTGAGAATGCAATTTAAAAGAAGTTCTGGGTGTTACATATCAAATTACAGAAACCAGCAAATCCTATTCTAAAAGATGAAAGATTTGATCTAAAATTGTTTAGTGTATCACAATCTCCATGACACTGGACTCCTTTGACTATAAATTCTGTGATCATGATCTTATTCTCCACGGCCTGATGAAGGAGCAGCGCTCTGAAAACTAGTGCTTCCAAATAAAGCTGTTGGACTATAACCTGGTGTGTGATTTTTAACTTCATGTTGATAACAAATATACATTTATTTACAGGGTGATACAGACCCAAATATTCCAGCTGATTTACACCAATTCTGTCAAATCTTCTACCTTCCCCCCGCTCCCCCCCCCCCCCCCCCCCCCCCCCAACGTAAGTAGAACTCACTTTTGCCAGGAACATAAGAAAAAAAACTGAACCCTACTCACATTCACCCTGGCGTGGGCCAACATGGCACTTTAATATACACAAGTCTACCTAGTACGTATTCAAGATAGATGGGGATGACCTCCATTTAAATGAAAGTCATTCTTTCATGAACCAACATTAACCTTCATGCCGATAGGTCACAACAAGGATCTATAGGAAAGGAGAAAGTGAGAACTGCAGATGTTGGAGATCAGAATCAAGAGGTGGTGGCAAAATTTTTTAACTTTGCCCTTTCCTACAATGAGTCGAGAGTGTGGAGCTGGAAAAGCACAGCAGGTTAGGCAGCATCTGAGGAGCAGGAAAATCGATGTTTCAGGCATTCTTGATGAAGGGCTTATGCCCAAAGCATTAATTCTCCTGCTCCTCCAATGCTGCCTGACCTGCTGTGCTTTTCCAGCTCCACACTCTCGACTCATTGTAGGAAAGGGCAAAGTTAAAAAATTCTCTATCATCTCAACAATAGTTACTCAATGGCAAATCACTGATTTCAATTCATGCATTGAAGTTCAAAGCTAGGTATTTCAAACTGCTTTAACTGAAGAATTATACATACCATATCAATGACCTTTAGATTGCCCGTAGCAAAAGCAATTGAGTTTGGAGGTGTTGATATTGGAAGCATGAAAGCATAGGAACCTGCAACAGTTGCAGGGACCATCAGATAGAGGGGATTCACCCTCATGTGCAAAGCCTGTAATAAATGATAAATAAATGGGATGAGATTCTGTCCTTGCAATTGGATATCAATCCTATTGGTAACAGAAACAAATAGAGTCATAGTCATGGAGTCATACAACAGACCCTTCGATCCAACCAATCCATGCCAAACACAATCCCAAACTAAATCAGTCCCACTTGCCTGCTACTGGTCCATATCCCTCCAAACCTTTCCTATTCATGTACTTATCTAAGTGCCTTTTTAAACATTGTAATTGTGCCCACATCCACCACTTCCTCAGGAAGTTCATTCTACATGTGAACCACTCCATGTAAAATATTTGTCCCTCATGTCTTTTTAAAATCTCTTTCCTCAAGACCCGAGTCTTGAAATTCCCCATCCGAGAGAAAAGACACCTACCCTTAACTCTATCTCTCCCCCTCATGATTTTATAAACCTCTACGTGGTCACTTCTCAACCTCCTACACTCCAGTAAAAGAAATCCCAGCCTTTCTTCATAACTCAAACCTTCCATTCCTAGTAACTCTCTTCTGAACCCTCTCTAGTGTGTATATAAAAATTCACTTCTACTTGTTGAATGCAGAGCTGTGATTTATCAGGACTGTCGGGGTTACAGGTGAGGGCAGGTGTCGAGTGATATCCCGAATACCACATTCACCATGCTATTTTGCCAGTATCAGGAAATGTGGTAGAGGATCTGCCCACTTCCCTAATCAAGGACAAATTCCCCTTTTCGTTGGCATTTTGCCAGTGGCCAAAAGGGCTCTCCTTGACTTTGGGAGGGAGGAAGGAAAACCTTGCAGCTTCTGAGCAGATCTGATGGCAGAAGGGCCTTAATTTCCTTTGGATAGGCTTTGGTCTATGATGGGGTCCTGGCAACAATCCTGTGCCAACAGTGGCACATGCCCCTTATCGATTGTTACCACTTTGTTGGAGCCTGCCTGATGGATGTAAATACCTCTGGCCCTCACCAGTCTGACTGTGTGGGCGCGTGTACACTCCTGTATCCTCTTCCTCTGGATGTAGTCCCAGCGATGGCCACTGTTGTTGGTAGTGCTCTGATAGCGGCACCCATTGAATTCACTGCCACTTGTAAAATGCAGCTCAGAGCCCTGTCAAGTGGAGTCACACCCAGTACCACAGCTCACTCCCTGCCCTCCCACCCCAGCCCTTCATACCCCTCAAATTTGAAGTGAGGCAGTCTCGAAGTAGAGGTTGGATGGGTGGAAGAAATGATTGAGAATGGATGCATGAAACCATAGAGAGGTTCGAAAACCAGGACAATTATAATAAATTGTAATTGAAATGTGGGAGCTAATGTAGGTAGTGACAAAAAAAAAACTGCAGATGCTGAAATCCCAGGTAGACAAGCAGGAGGCAGGAAGGACACAGCAAGCCAAGCAGCATCAGGAGGTGGAGGAGTCAACATTTCAGGTGTAACCCTATATACTAAGCAGAGTCAATTTGACACTGCAATTTTAAGAAACTCTTAATTCTTATATGTTTGCTGGATGTGGATGTCGCTAGCTAAGCCAGTATTTATTACCCATCTCTAACTACCCTGAAGAAGATGGTAGTAAGCTGCTCTGTTAAACCACTGCAGTCATTTGGATGTAGGGGCATCTACAGTGTTGTTAAGAAGGGAGCCCAGGACTTTGACCCAGCTACGTTGAAGAAATGATGATGTTGTTCCAAATCAGGATGGTGTGTGGCTTGGAGGAAACCTTGCAGTTGGTGACATTCCCTTGCAGCTGCTGTCCTTCCTCTTCTTGCTGATAGAGATGATAGGTTTTGTTGGTTTTGTTGGAGAGCCTGGGTATGTTGCTGCAGTGCATCACGTGGACGGTACACACCACTGCTACTGTGCGTCACTAATGAAAGGAGTGAATATTGAAGGTAGTGGATGGAGTGCCAGTCAAATGGGTGTACAGCAGGAATACGTGTGTCTATTTCTGAATGGCAGAGTCACTAGTGGGGTATTGCAGAGATTGGTACAAGGACCCCAGCTATTCAGAATATATGTTAATGATTTAGATGAGGGGATTAAATGTAACATCTTAAAATGTGTACATGAAACAAAGCTGGGTGGTAGGGTGAGCTGTGAAGAGGTTGCAGAGATGTTCCAGTGTGATTTGTACAGACTGAGTATGGGCAAATATGTGTCAGATGTAGTATAATGTGGATAAATGTGAGGTCATCCACTTTGGGAGCAAAAACAGGAAGGCAGATTATTACTTGAATGGCTGTAAATTGAGAAAAGGAAATGTTCAATGAGACCTCGTGCACCAATCGCTGAAAGTAAGCAGTCATAGAGAAGGCAAAACTGGACGTTGGCCTTCATAGTGCGAGATTTGAGTACAGGAACAAGGACGTCTTGCCACAATTATACGCGTAGCTGGGTCAAAGTCCTGGGCTCCCTTCTTAACAACACTGTAGATGCCCCTACATCCAAATGACCTCAAGGCATTGGTGAGACACACCTGGAGTATTGTGTGCAGTTTGGGTCTCCTTATCTGAGGAAGGATGTTCTTGCTATGAAGGGAGTGCAGTGAAGATTTACTGAATTGATTCCTAGGATGGCAGGACTGATGTATGAGGGGAGATTGAGTTGGTTAGGATTGTATTCACTGGAGTTTAGAATAATGAGGGGGGTCTCATAGAAACCCATCAAATTATAACAGAACTAGACAGGTTAGATGCATGGAGGATGGCCCCGAAGGTAGGGAACCAAGGGATCATAGTCTAAGGATAAGATCAGATTAGATTCCCTACAGTGTGGAAACAAGCCCTTCGGCCCAACCAGTCCACACCGACCCTCCAAAGAGCAACCCACCCAGACCCATTTCTGACTAATGCACCGAACACTATGGGCAACTTTAGCATGGCCAATTCACCTGACCTGCACTTCTTTGGACTGTGGTAGGAAACCCACACAAACATGGGGAGAATGTGCAAACTCCACACGGACAGTCACCCGAGGCTGGAATCAAACCTGGGACCCTGGTGCTGTGAGGCAGCAGTGCTAACCACTGAGCCACCGTGCCACCCATTAATCATTTAGAACTGGGATAAGAAATTTCTTCGCCCAAAGAGTGCTAAGCCTGTGGAATTTACTACCACAGAAAGTGGTTGAAGCCAAAGCATTCTGTGTTTTCAAGAAGGATATAGATAGAGCTCTTATGGCTGAAGAGATCAAGGGGTGTCGGGGGAGGGCGTGATTAGGGTATTGAGCTCAATGATCAGCCATGATCATATTGAATGGCAGAGCAGGCTCGAGGGGTTGAATAGCCCACTCTTACCTTCTACCTCTCTGTGGTTTGTCCTGAATGGTGTTGAGCTTCTTGAGTATCGTTGGAGCTGCACTCATCCAGGCAAAGGGGACTACTCCATCACACTCCTGACTTGTGACTTGGAGATGATGGACAGGCTTTGGGAGTCTGGAGACGGGTTATTCACTGCAGAATTCCCTGTCTTTGATTTGCCCTTGTAGCGACACGCTTAATCACATGTAAGGTAGGAAATTCTCCCAGTGTCCTGGCCAATATCTCTCCAATAATCAACATCGCTAAACATGCTACTGCATCAGGATAATACCATTGGTTTGTGGGACCTTAGTGTATGCAAATGCTGCTGAGTTTCCTGCTCTTCAAAATACTTAATTGTGTGTAATGTGGTTTGAGACATTCTAAGATCATGAAACGAACTGTCAAAACGCAAGCTTTCCTTTTCCCACTATTCCAGGAAACTCACCAATTCAGCCACGATTGGTAACATGATTACAATTGTAGCAGTGTTGCTGGCAAACTCAGTAAAACATGTTATCAACAAGCAGATCAGGATAATAGCTATGGTGGGCTTGATGTACACCATCGGCTGAAGTTGGTTGCCAATCCAGATGGACAGTCCAGAAGTCTGGAAAATAGACACTGTAAATTAATTTAGACGAGCCAGGCTTAAGTTCTATTCTAAATTCAAAAGATTTGGACATTCTGGAAAAAAAATGCACCAAACCAAAACTTGTGAAATTACAGTATCCTCAAGACCAACTGTTCATCAGATGAAGGATATTTTCAGTTTCCACATACAAGGCATTAAATAGATTTACACAGTTTTGTCACTTCTTCTAACGTGGCAATTAAGGTTAAAATCAAGGTCACTGTGTCTGTTCAAATTTCTAGGACCTGTCAAATTCTGCTGACTATGTTAGGAAATCTTTGCCACCTTGCTTAATGAATCAGTTAACTAATTTGGAATGGTTATCATCTATAGTATAGTCTGCACCCAACTGTCACCAATCACATTATATGTGATATAAATAACTATTGTATAACTATAATAACTATAAATATTATTTATGTAACTATAAATAACATGTGTATAAATAACTATTCACACAGGAGAAGAATCAGGCACAAAACTATCACCAAAAGACTTCCATTCACCAGGATACAATTAAGTCCATTATAATTCATTTGGTCTCCCTTTGGGAAAAGCCTCACTTTTAGATCTATTCAGATTTGTTCAGGTTAAGCGGAATTCTTTTTCCAAAAGGCCCAGACTCAGAGATCTGTTCGGGTCCATTTTTGAAAAGACCTCCGATTTTTAGGTCTTTTTAGTTTGTGGGTGTTCGGTTAAATGATACCTTATCTGTACTGTGAGTGGTGAGGAGCAGAAATGGAAAAAGAAAGTGTCAGAGAAGCTCAGTAAGTCCGGCATCTTCTGCGGAGAGAGGAACAGAGTTAATGTTTCAAGTCCAATAGGAATCTTCTTCATAACTCTGAAGAACTGTGAGTACCAGTTCAGCAGAACTGTAAATGAAATGAGATTGAAGTATTCTGAGGGATAGAGGAATCTGGTTGACAGGAATCAGGTACACAAAGGGACGGATGGAATGTTGTTACTCATTGCAAGAGGATTGCAATATAAAATCAGAGATGCTTTGCTTCAGGAGAAAGTGAGGACTGCAGATGCTGGAGATCAGAGTCAAAAAGTGTGGCGCTGGAAAAGCACAGCCGGTTAGGCGGCACTCGAGGAGCAGGAGAGTCGATGTTACGGGCATAAGCCCTTCATCTGGAATGTGGAGTGGGTCCAAGGGGACAGAGAGATAAATGAAAGGGGAGTGGGGCTGGGGGTAAAGTAGTTAGGAAGGCGATAGGTAGATGAAAGTAGAGGGTGATAGTGATAGGTTGAAGTGGAGGGTGGAGCAGATAGGTGGGAAGGCAGATGGACAGGTAGGACAGTTCAAGAGGGCAGTGCTGAGTTGTTACAATTGTGCAGAGAATTGGTGAGGCTACATCAGGAGTACTTTGTCCAGTTTGGGCCTCCTTATTTACGAAAGGATGTAAATACCTTAGAAACATTTGCGAGGTGCTGCATTTTGGGAAAGCAAATCTTAGCAGGACTTATAAACTCAATGGTAAGGTCCTAGGGAGTGTTGCTGAATAAAGAGACCTTGGAGTGCAGGTTCATAGCTCCTTGAAAATGGAGTCGCAGGTAGATGGGATAGTGAAGAAGGCGTTTGGTATACTTTCCTTTATTGAGTACAGGAGTTGGGAGGTCATGTTGCGGCTGTACAGGACATTAGTTAGGCCACTGTTGGAATATTGCATGCAATTCTGGTCTCCTTCCTATGGGAAAGATGTTGTGAAACTTGAAAGGGTTCAGAAAAGAATTACAAGGATGTTGCCAGGGTTGGAGGATCTAAGCTACAGGGAGAGGCTGAACAGGCTGGGGCTGTTTTCCCTGGAGTGTCGGAGGCTGAGGGGTGACCTTATAGAAGTTTACAAAATTATGAGGGGCATGGATAGGATAAATAGACAAAGTCTTTTCCCTGGGGTCTGGGAGTCCAGAACTAGAGGGCATAGGTTTAAGGGACATAAGGGGCAACTTTTTCACGCAGAGGGTGGTACGTGTATAGAGTGAGCTGCCAGAGGATGTAGTGGAGGCTGGTACAATTGCAACATTTAAGAGGCATTTGGATGGGTATATGAATAGGAAGGGTTTGGAGGGATATGGGCTGGGTGCTGGCAGGTGAGACTAGATTGGGTTGGAATATCCGGTCGGTATGGACGGGTTGGACCGAAGGGTCTGTTTCCAGGCTGTACATCTCTATGACTCGATGAACATTTCAGAGAAGGTTAACTCAACTGATACTTGGGGTGAGAGGGAACATTCAAGAGAAAAGTCACATTTTATCAAAGCTTTTCAACGTTCACCCATCAGGACATTTTTCAAGGACACAAATTCAAATGTAAAATCAACATTTAAACTGTATTCAAGAATCCTGATGGGTGGCAAGTAGAATCTGATTGGTAGCGGTATTGCCATAGAGAATGTATGCATGAATGCTATTGACAGTTAACATTTAAGGAAACATAGAAAATGGGAACAGGAGTAGAATATTTGGTAAATTAGACGTGATCTCCTATTCAATTTAATCATTACTCAACTTCTACCTCAACATCATACTTCTGCCCTTGCACCATGCCCCTTGACACCTATAGCCTTTAACTGATGTTTTTCTTAAAAATATTCTTGGCCTCAACATCCTTTTGTGGAAGAGAATTATACAGGTTGACTCCCCTCTGAGTGAGAAAATTTCTCCTCATCTCAGTCTGAAATTCGCACTCCATCTTCTGAGACTATGATTCCTTGTTTTGGACCCTTCAGTCAATGGAAACATCATCCCTGTCAGACTTTTACGCATGTCGATGAGACCCTCTCTCATTCCTTTAAACTCCAGTGAATTCAGACCCCGTTTGACCCAATTTCTCCCTATACGACAAGCTTGCCATTCCAGGAATCAGTCTGGTGAACTTCCTCTGCGCTCCCTCTATGGTAAGTATGCCTTTCCTGAGGTTAGGAGACCAAAACTGCACAGAATACTGCTGGTGTGGTCTCATTAAGACCCGGTACAGCTGCAGAGTCGAGAGTATGGTGCTGGAAAAGCACAGCAGGTTAGCAAGCATCCGAGGAGCAGGAGAGGGCATAATCGCTTCATCAGGATTCCTAATGAAGGGCTTATGCCTGAAACGCTGTTCCTCCTGCTCCTCGGATGCTGCCTAACCTGTTGTGCTTTCCCAGCACCACATTCTCGTGTCTGATCTCCAGTATCTGCAGTCCTCACTTTCTCCTGGTACAGCTGCAGTAAGACCTCCTTGCTCCTATATTAAAACCCTCTTGCAATGAAGGCTAACACACCATTTTGCTTTAATAACTGATGGTGCACCTTTACTCTTCCTTTCAGTGACTGGTGCACAAGGACACCCAAGTCCTTTTTTACATCAACCTTTCCCAATTTATCAACATTTAAATAATACTTTACCATTCTGTTTCTTTGACCTCACATTTATCCAAGTTATATTACATCTGATTAAGCGGCAGTGGGTGGCACGGTGACACAGAGGTTAGCACTGCTGCTTCACAGCGCCAGAGACCCGGGTTCAATTCCCACCTCAGGCGACTGACTGTGTGGAGTTTGCACATTCTCCCGTGTCTGCGTGGGTTTCCTCCGGGTGCTCCGGTTTCCTCCCACAGTCCAAAAATATGCAGGGGAGGTGAATTGGCCATGCTAAATTGCCCGTAGTGTTGAGTGAAGGGTAAATGTAGGGGAATGGGTCTGGGTGGGTTGCGCTTCGGTGGGTCGGTGTGGACTTGTTGGGCCAAAGGGCCTGTTTCCACACTGTAAGTAATCTAATCTAATAATGATTAATTGATTGTCACATGTACAGTGGAAACCTTTGTTTACGAGCAGTACAGGCAGATCATAGTAAGCAAGGATGTACAGATCAAAAAGACCAAGATACAGGCTACATTACTGAGGCTAGAGAGTCCATTCATCAGTTGAAGAAGTTGTTCCTGAACCTGCTAGTGTTTGTGTTCAGGCTTCTGCCATATTTTCATGCACTCACTCAACTTGTCTAAGTCACCCTGGTGCCTCTTTATCTCCTCCTCACTACTCACACTCCAACCTGGTTTTGTGACATCAGCAATCTTAGAAATATTACATTTGATTCCTTTATACATATTGTTGATATATATTACCTGGATTCCTGTGATACCTCACTTGTCACCAATTTCCACTCCAGAAAAGATCCATTTATTCCTGTTTCCTGGCTGCTAACCAATTCCCAATCCATCTAGCATTTCCATAACCCATGTGCTTTGATTTTGCACATTAAAGTCCTGCGGGAGAATTTATTAAAGCTTTCTGAAAAATCCAAATACACTGGATCCATCCACTGGTTCTTCCTCATTGATTCTACTAGTTATATCCGCAAATTCCTCAAGTAGGTTTGTCAGAAATGATTTTCCTTTCACAAATCCATGCTGATTTTGTGTAGTAGAGTTGGTATTTTCTAAGTTTCCTGCTTAAAAATTCAGGAGTCTCCTATTTAAGATGGTCTAAAGAAGAATTTCTCTGAAAATTATATCTCTTTGGAACTATCATCCCCAGACAGTGCAGGTTCAGTGAGTAATTTTTAAGGCAGAGATAGATAGATGCTTGACTAATGAGGGAGTCAAAGGTTATCTGAGAAATGTAGAGTTGGGGCTACCATCAGGTTAGCCATGATATTATTGGATGGCAGACAATTAGAGGGGCTGAGGGAGCTACTGCTGATCCTAATGTACAGTGTTCAGGTGAAAAAACAGATACACAAAACCATTGCTAATTGGCCATTCTAACTTTCATGTTCTGTTCTCCAACGTACACTCACTTCTATATCAGATGTAGTCTTAAGAGCTAGATCCTACTATCTTTCTCCCTACTTGTATGGAGCAAGAAAATATCTTATGGAACAAAACACCTCGCCTTTGAATGAGTGAGAGTTACTAACCCTAATGTATATATAGTTAATTGTGCCTTCAGCACAGGAATTCATATGATGAGAGTACATTCTGAAATTGAGGCAGAAAACAATAAGCTCTAGTCAAGTTTGCAATGATACTACATCTATTCAAATGAATGGATTTATGGTTATGCAACTTGAAAGGTGGTCACACTGAAGTCTGTGCCTCAGGTCCCCCTATGTACTCCAATTACAAAAATGGGGAATGTCTCACTGTGAAATAGCAATGCAAAATAAATGGATTTGTCATTTTTGGGGATGATGAAATACCAAGAACTCCATCTCCTCCAAAATATCTATGTTGATATACAATTGGTCAACATTATATTTCCAGTATGGAAGCAGGACATATAATCCACACTTCTATGCTAGTGTTCATGGTTCTTATAAATCTCCTCTCATCCCTCTTCTTTTCCCCACAACAGAATTTTCTTTCCCGTTTTCCTTCACGTGCTTACCTAAATTTCCTTTAAACAGCTCAACTATGACACCATCCTGCATTGTTCTATCCCCATGGATTCTGCTTACCATGACATCTGAGTGTCAGGTATCTTTTTTGAGTGAACTCTACTGAGCTAGACTGTCCCAACAGAGAGTCTGCTGAATGTCTGGCTTCACCTTATCCAAAAGTAACTATAATCTGACTCTCAGTAGGTCACTAAATAAACTCTTTATTTACACAGTAACAGGCAGATTTCTGATTAAAGCTTTCCTGCACAATTCTTCCACTCCACTATTCCAAGAGTCTCAATAGCATGTGACTATGGATGTCAAAGTACATCGTTGGCAAGGTGGCTTGGTGATTACCTCACAGCACCAAGGACCTGGGTTCAATTCTAGCCTTGGGTGACTGCCTGTGTGGAGTTTGCATGTTCTCCACATGGGTTTCCTCCCACAGTCCATAGGTTAGGTGAATTGGTAAGTCACCATAATATCTAGGGGTGGTGGGTCTGGGTGGGATGCTCTTCAGAGGGTTGGTGTGGACTTGATTGGGCCAAATGACCTGTTTCCATGCTGCAGGGATGCTAAGAATCATCATTCCCTCTATAGTGCGGTATTTTTGATTAAAGTTTTCCAAAAATAGTTCAAAGCTGGTTATACCATTTAGTTGGGTTTCTGACACGCTTCTGCCAAAGACAGCATGTGAAGATTGGAAAAGGTATCACTCTATTTGATCAGGGACCTCTGAAACTAACATGAAGGAGAGTCAAAATGAAATGTTTAGTTTTCTGGAATTTGAGGCAAATTTTGAAATTTACAATTAGTGAATAAACCACTGAGGAAATTAGCGTTTGGTACATCAATTTGTAAAATTGAAAGTAGGTTTTTTTAAAAACAGATATTTTAATTAAAATATCAAGTGGATTTGACAAGAAATACCTCACACCCTTTTGCTATTGCAAATCCCCCTCCGAGTAGTAGGACCACATTCCAAGGTAAATCTTTCTGAATTTTCTTCCAGTTTAGCAGTGGTGGATTCATTTTTCCTGAGGCTGGAAAAAAAGAAAAGAGACATAAACAAAGGTTTAAATGTGTTATTTCCAAAGCCAATTGATTACCTAGTTTGGAAAAGCAAGTCTGTGATTACAAAGTCATTGAAAACCAGTCTGGATGATTGATTGTCACTCAACCATGACCTTACAAAATGAGAGAATAGCTTTGAAGGACCGAATGGTCTGTCCTGCTGCTACATTCGTAATCTTAACAGTAAAGTTGGTAAAGTTTCAAGTTGGAAAATGATTCAGCATTTAGAGACATGTGAATATTTTACTCCTTTTGACAATGTGACAGATCAGCCATTTTAATAAGTAACTTTGCTCTTGATAATACATGTAAACAGTTACTCCAGCTTTGTTAACAAATTAGTGAATTTGCCATTATAGTCTTCTCTGAAAGCGTTGCTGATTAAATTGAATTTGATTTGAACAAACTTTAAACCTGATTGTATTGCATTGTCTCCCCAAGTATACTGCATAACTGCAAGTTGTCCTTCAAGTTCCACACCATTCTGATTTTCTTTACTCTCATTTACCTCTCCAGCTGTGTGAAATACGCTGGTACACCTTCTTTTACAGCACAATCGGTGTATTTATATCAAACGGATTGCAATGGATAAAGAAAACAGCTCAATATCAATTTCTCAAGGGCAATTCAGGAATGGGCAACAAATCCCAGTCCAGCCAAAGATTTCACATTCCATGAAAGGACAACAAAAAAAACCCCAAAGAGTCTCTGCTGACCCAATAGTTTTCATTCTATCTCCACGTTCTTCCATCGAACAAGTTGGACGCTAGATGTACCTGTAAGGAGTGGGAGTAGAAATGGGTGGGTGCCCAAAAGACTAGAAAATGTTGTTTCAGGTTTGAGTTATAAAGAAAGGTTGGGACTTTGTTTCACTGGAGCATAGGAGGTTGAAATCTTACAGAAGTTTATAAAATAATGAAGGGTATAAATAGTTAATGGCTGTTGTCTTTTCCCTAGGATGGGGGATTTTATGACTAGGGGGCACATTTTTAACGTGAGAGAAGAAAGATTTTAAAAAGACATGGACGGGCATATGTTTTACATAGAGGGTGGTTTGTGTGTGGAATGAACTTCCTGAGGAGGTGGTATATGTGGGTACAATGACAATGTTTAAAAGACATTTGGATAAGTACAGGAATAGGAGAGATTTGGAGGGATATGAGCCAGGAGCAGGCAGGCGGAACAGGAGGGGAGAGGGTGCCTGAAATTCTACCCCACTACCCAGCCTTGTATGCAATCTCTGGACGTTCTGGTCTCTGACAGCCAGCAGGCATAGGAGATGTGCATGTGTCTGTTAGCCCTCCCACTGACCTCACAGGCTCAGAGAAACACTGAAGGGCATTTATGGCCCTGATCCAGGTAAAACTCACTGGGATTACGATCCATGGACTTTCAGAGTTACTCTCCATCCCTGCTGTTCCACACTGTGTTGTTGAACAGTTAACTTCTCTTATATATTACAAATAATATACAGTACAGAATCAGGCCATTCAGCTCAATCAATCTTTGCTGGTGCATATAATCTACAGGGGTCTTCTCTTGTTCCATCTACCTCAGCTTGGCCTTTTAATATATCTTTTTATCTCCTTTTTTCTCACGTATCTGTTCAGTTTCCCTTTGAAAGATTGTGAACCATTTACCTCAATTGCTTTATCTCACATTGTAGCCATGTCTGAGAAATGAAATGCCCCCTTATGCCCTTGTTAGATTTATTAGTGATTATGTTTCTTTAACAATTCCTTTTCCATATACGCAGCTACAAAGAGCATTACCCTCACTGACCCCCCGACTCTCATTCCCTCATAGCTCCCTTTGTTTAGTTAAACTGATTCACATACCTTTCGGATCAAACCACCACTTCAATGAAGGCTTTTGAGATGGAAAGAAGCATAACGCAAGAACAAATGTCATTCCAGTCACTGCATCTGACACATATCTGAAAAAGAGTGTTTTGGGATAAATAAGCAGAAAGTGGGCTGAATTAATGATGATCACCCTCTGTGGAGGAAATGTAGAGTTACTCCAAACTGTTGTGTTCAGATTTTCTTTTTAATGAGGTGAGTATGTCAACATAATTCTGATCTAATTCCGTAGCATATGAAAGCAGAGACATCAAAACTCCTCAATTTGAAGTTTGTCTGTCTGAAAGATTTCAAGATGGCTCCAACACTCTTTGCAAGCTCTCTACAGCAGATCTTATTCTCACATCTCTCATAACTTTCCACACTTTTAAATTTAATATTAGATTAGATTCTCTACAGTGTGGAAACAGGCCCTTTGGCCCAATAAGTCCATCCTGCCCCTCCGAAGAGAAACCCACCCAAACCCATTCCCCCACCCTATATTTACCCCTGACTAACACACCTAACACAGTGGGCAATTTAGCATTAAAGCAAATTACTGCGGTTGCTAGAATCTGAAACCAAAAGAGAAAATGCTGGAAAATATCAGTGGGCAATTTAGCATGGCCACTTCACCTGACCTGCACATCTTTGGATTGTGGGAGGAAACCGAGCACTCGGAGTAAACCCACGCAGACACAGGGAGAATGTGCAAACTCCACATAAACAAGCGGGAATCGAATCCAGGACCCTGGCGCTGTGAGGCAGCAATGCTAACCACTGAGCCACCGTGCCACCCCAAAATGCTAAAATGACTAATAATGTTCTTCTAACGTTGATCTTGCTAATGTTGATCTTGCCCTTGCTCTGTGCTCCTCCTGTGCAGTTGTAACCTGTTTGCCTCACTGTCTAAGCACCCTATGTCCTCCTTTGCTGTGATCTGTACTGCTTGCAAAACAGACCTTTTCACTATACTTAGATACATATGACCACAATAAATCAAATCAAATCAGCATATAACAGACTTGAGTAAAGAACTGCCTTCCAACTAAATTCATCTGATCCTTTCAGATTACTAACCTAATTTTTTTTCCCATTATGGAGAAAGTGGGGACTGCAGATGCTGGAGATTCGAGTCAAAAAGTGTGGCACTGGAAAAGCACAGCTGGTCAGGCAGCATCTGAGGACCAGGAGAATCGACGTTTCGAGCATAAGCTCTTCATCAGCTTATGGTCGAAGCATCGACTCTCCTGCTTCTTGGATGTGCTTTTCCAGTGCCACACTTTCTGATTCATTTTTTCCATTATGTCAGTCAGAAGTTCCTTCATCTAGATTCAATTCACATTTCCTGATTTTCCATTCCAACCTGTGCTTGCAAACCTCAAAACACCATGTGTTCAACTTTTTACGTGATTCCAAGGTTTGGACAGCATTTACTAAATAATCTGGAGTGTGCTAAAAATTGTACCAATCTAAGCGTACCAGTCAGACCTGCAGTGAGATGTATTTGCGTGTGCTGGAAGCTATATTTATTAACACACAGGAACCTGCTTTATGTAGGTAAAAGGATTTTGTAAATGTGCACCTTTGTAATTGGGAAAGGGGCCATGGACACTGCACATCTCTGCTCCTTTCCTGTGGCAACACCCTGACAGAGTCTGGTTGCCTGGTATGAGATCTAAACTTGATAGTTAACTCCTCCTGCTGTATTCCCAGGCCACCTTTTCCTCATTCCTGATGAAGGGCTCCTGCCCGAAACGTCGATTTTCCTGCTCCTCGGATGCTGCCTGACCTGCTGTGCATTTCCAGCACCACTCTAATCTTGGCTCCTTTTCCAAAGTCTGGTTTCTTACATTCTTTCCTGATGAGTACAGGACACAGTGCTTAACTTTGTTTCCTTTTAGCAATATCTAATTTACGTAACATATTTGCCATTGCCTGATCATTTATCATTAATATTTCTTCTGAACATATTCACAAAAGGACCAACAGACATCTATTGCTACCAACATAGGAATATTTTGGAATTCTTTAGCCCTATTTACAGCCTGATTCTTTTACCTCTGTCTGTATTCATTAGATGAGGATTTTTTATAGTGGAAACTAAAACATATATACTCACTACTGGATTAAAGGGCTTTTGCCCGAAACGTTGATTTCGCTGCTCGTTGGATGCTGCCTGAACTGCTGTGCTCTTCCAGCACCACTAATCCAGTATTTGGTTTTCAGCATCTGCAGTCATTGTTTTTACCTTGTTGATATATATTCACTGCCAGCACTCCCAGATGGTTAGATGAAATGTGAAGCTTCCTCTACTTTTGTCTAACAACATCCCCAAACCAATCTCATGGAGACATTTTTCTGTTTTCCATACCAGACATCTATGGAGTTCAGTCAGTCAGATTTTTAGTTTGGGTTGAGTTTTGTGGTGGATCATTGAAGAACTGAATAGAATCTGCCCCGTATCACTTGAAGCTTTCTTGTGAGCAGACTGAGGGAATATTTCAGTCCCAGGAGGTGAATGATTGACTTTATTGCATTGTATCTCCCTAAAATACAGTTTCCTAATTTCAATCATTTAATTACTCTCATTAATTTTAGTTGATCTCTATTCCTTTCCACTTGTTGCTTCCTCACATGTAACTTTCCAAATGTTCCTACTTGAACAGGTCACTAGCACAAACTCACAAAAGACTTCTCACCCTTTTGGGAAAATACTGGCCCATCCAGGGATGAATTTTGGATCTCTCGTGAGAAGCAGAACCACAAAGAAGGCAAAGAAAACCAAAACAGCGCATTCTGCAAACCTGCAAGATTGTTAAAAGAAAGAAAAACATGCATTTAGTGCTTTTCATAGGCTCGTGATCTTCCAAAGTAAATTACCGACAATTAAACATGTTTCATGGCTAGTCACGGTCGTAATGCAGGAAGCACAGCAGCTCATTAGTGCATAGCAAACTCCTACCGACAACAATGACAGAAATGTCTAGATCCATCCCTCCCCAAGCTTTCTTCCATTGTGATCCAGTTTTGGTGCTCAAACATTGCTGACACCAC